>NC_135264.1:1200000-1800000 GCF_964204865.1 Styela clava | reverse complement strand
GCTTCAAATAAGGTTCTGCAAAAGCACTCACTGATCGGTACGAAGCTATTTTAGTTTGGAAGTACCAGAAGCTTTTGTCTTTTTACTGATAATTTAGCAACACTTTGACCACTAGGCTACCTGTCCACTGATATAGCTGAAGTAGAGAGTCCATTTTTATTCAGGTCTTGCATAAAGTTCCTTTCAGTAATTATTATTTGAGGTGACCTATAATTACAATTTTTATTTTCAACATTCAATCACCAGAGATCACCTAAAAAAACTGGAGCACCTGAATCCAGGAAGAAAACGGACTCACTCGCCGGGAAATACGGTAATACAAGCTTTAAAAAAAACTTTACTTGTCAGTTTCAAATTGATGCTATTTATATATCTCAAAAATTCTGACGACCTTAAATTGAATATGCTCACATCATTTCACCAATTTCTGTTAAGAATTGTATGTTCCGTTCATGCATGGAATGGCTAATAACATCCCATCAGCCAGAATTGAAAAAAAATTACAGAGTGGTGTCTGTGTGCTTTTTGCAAAATGGGGAGTTGAAACGATGCATCAGGTGCAAAGAGAAAGTAAAAACACTATAACAAAACTACGAAGTTTTTTAAAATTTGTCCGTTAGTGAGCGCTGTGGGTGGATTCTTGCACAATTCACGAGGGAATTAAAAATGCACGATTTACATATACAAGCAAAAAGACGCAGGTCCCCTGGTACCAGACATCCGAATAGTAAAAGTTCATATATTCGCTATCCGTTATTAGAATATTGTGCCCAGCCCTATCCCTAACACCTCCCTCTTTCAAAAATTTGGACTGCCCTGAGTGTATTCACATTTACTCAAATTGCCATGTTTAGCGATAGACACTCGACAGTCCTGGATTGATAGAAACCAGTAATATACAGGATACAGTTTTTTGGTATTATTGTTTTAAAAAATTAAATGGCCATTTTTTATACAAAATTTTTGAATAAATAAAGTATTCTTAAAATCAAGAATTGTAATATAACTAATAGTTTATAATCAATAATTTTAAATTTCTGATTCAATTTGGAAATCTCTCAGCTTGACCAAAAATAGGTTTTGCATGTATTTTGATGAGGTATTCTTTTTATATGGTTTTTGTTTGTATAAACATTCAGTTATTCAAGTGTGAAAAAAGTGGTAAAGCACAATCAGTGTTGCAACTTTGTTGAAGAAAGTTTCTTTAATGGGGAACTTTGTAGTTATGGGCTTCTGGCCCATCTCTGGTTCGTAGTTAAATATCCCTTGTGCTTGATTTTCAGAACCATGAAGTGTTTGCCAAGAAGCAAAAGTTGAGGTAAAATTTTTATTTGAAATTCAGAAAATATTCACATGTGAATATTTGACTTTTTTCGGTCTTTAAAATCACTTTTAAATAATTTAACAAAACCAATGTCAAGCGAAAACCATTATATGGTGCAAGATCACATATTTTTTCATTGATTCACCAAAAAATGAGATGTTTCATTATTACATAAAAATACCTAACCAATATGGTATGTAAAAATGTTTACAATACCCGGGGAAGGAACATTTAATATCCTACTTATGTTGGCCCATGAATTTATTCATTCGATTATTTGAGTTTAAAAGAAATTTTAAGATTGAAAAATTATTTGGATTAAAAAGTTAGGAACACACATTGCAGGTTTCGAGAAATCAGAAATATTTATCGCTTGGGTGGTTGAAAATATATGGTCCTTATTATCTAATGGTAATTAAAACTTCTTTGCAGTAATCACCCTTGTTTACCATTCTACATTGTTTTGTATTTCATTCTACTTGTTATCTTTTGCTTTACAGCTGTCTAAAACGGAGATTAGAAGAAAAAAAAGAATTAAATGGTTAGTTAGTCAGTTAGACGAGAAAATTGACTCTACTTTCACCTCTAAAAATTTGAAAATGACTCCAGTCTATGAAAACACAAAAACTCTGGCATATACAAGCCTTTTTATTTGACTATTTTGAATGCTCGATGAACACAAAGCTATTTGAAATTCTTTCACCAAATATATGAGTTTTGAATTGCAACTCCAGATTCTGGAAGATTCAAACTTTCACTTTGACACCTGCACCTAATTCTGTACCAAAAATCTAAATGTATATCAATTAATTGATGCTGATATTTATGTATTTCATTCAGTTGTTGACATCATCCACAGCGAGTCGGAAGACTCAAGGAGACCTTCCGACTCGTACTGTGTTAAAAGAAAACGGACAAAAAAACGAAAATTGGATCCAATGATGGTATTGAATTCATTACCATCATTGGATCTGCCGACTGCTAGATGGATCGACACCGGATTTATAAGTAAGTATTTTCAATAGCAAGGCGAAATACTTTGCTAGTAGAACGCTCTGGCACAACTCACAAGTATTGTGCAAGCATGTGTATCTCTTAATCTGAAATCAGCTCTCCATGCTTACAAAAACATTTTATTTTTTTCATTCAATGTTTAGTCCATTCACTTCGAACAGGGCCCCAGACAAGCATCCACTGATAACTAAAGATGTGTAAGAATGTACTATTTTTGAAAAAAAAACAGAATTTTCTTCTTACTGCTTGCCTACACAATTTCCAATACCCTGGGTGAGGTGGTGAACAAAGGATCTGAACCTGAGATGTATAATTTGCGACTCGGTTGGTTCTAGCACTTGTATCGCTAGACTATCACTTTCATGTTCATATCCTTTTTGACCAAGCTGTCACTGATGAGATGTCCAAATTAAAATATTTACTGTACTCCAATACATTTATAATTGTATACATTCAGTATTTGCTTTCGTTGAATTATGTATATTATGCACAAACCTATTCGACCCTGATCTTCATTAATTTAGGAACTATGTATACAAATTGATATTTAATTTTACAATTTTACAGCACCGAACATCGACAATGCCAGGTAATGCAAAGTTTATATTAAAGTTAGCATAATATCAGTGAATTCGTTTTTATCTTTTATCAATCGTAATGATTACCGGTAAATGACTGTTGATGTAAACCATCATCTCAGGGCAAGTTTTTTCATGGATGGTTTCACTAGAATCAAAGCAGTGCTCTGGAAATGACCCAATTTGTGACACTTCAGGTCGTCATTGTTTTTAACATCCAGATGGTAACCGGTTATTACTGATATTTTGAAAGGAACAGTAAAAATGGAAAGTTAGGCTTCTGAGACTGTCGAATTGTTTGCCTTGGGACTTAAAACCAAATGAATGAACCAAAATTTCAGTACTTGGATGAAAGAGTTTGCTCGAAAGCCGACATTTCTTCAAATTCAGACACCTAAATTGATTCAATTTAATGTGAAAACTGAATCCGGGTCTAACTGTACTGCTATCGATGTCCATATATTTGAGCATTGCTCTCTGGTTTTTAATAAGGCAAATTTACTTTAATGAATATTTTGTTTGGACTCGTACTCTATTTTTATTTAAAATGACACTAACTTTAAAATTCAAATGAAATATCCTCTTTTTTATATAGAAGATCTCACTCACCGGAGTCGATAGACAAAAGTAAGTACATATTTTCTACATTGTTTACTATTCCTAGGATATTCAAAATTATTATTTAGTGCAGTGGTTCCCATCCTTCAACTTTCATTTATTATCAACATGAATTTGCATATATTAACATTGTTTTTTATTTCAGTTGTTCCACCTTTACCACCTTTAGAACAAAACAGCCTCCTCAGGCGTAGCCAGCGACTACTAATGAAGCAGCTGAAGCCTGGCAGAAGCAATGAACCTGGGTATGTTCTTCGGTTCTACAAAGTATTGATTATACATTAGTAAGGATATTTTTGACCGTCGGGTCATATGATAGGCTTTTATGGACGGATTGATAGGTTCCATTACATTTGAACCAACGTACATTTGAACCCATGACAATTGCACATGTATGCTATTGCACCTATGGAATTTTTTTTTGTGTCACGGATAGTTAAACCCATACTAACCCTAACCCATGGGTTTTAGCACCCGCATATAGATTGAACCCGTGGATATACGCATGGGTTCAAATGTACGGTCACCGGATTGATATATTATAATTTGACTGTCTAGTGTCTACCTAATTTTTTTCACCCCGAGGAATCTGGTGGATATGGGATTTGAACTCGAGACTATCAACCTGTTTTGCTAACATAGTTTGGCCCTATATATTGGACAGCTTTCCTAGTTCTTTCGAAATATTGGTCCATTGGCTTGCCAATGTTTGGAAACAATTCATTATAAATTCTTGGCATAGAAATAATCTAACCTGCCTTGATTATTGAAAATTCAATTCACTTGAGTGAATATTAATATTGAGCCTGTATTTTATTGTCCAATATTCTTTTTTTTCAATGGAATTGACTGTGTTTGTCTTTTTTTAGTGTCTCTGACAAACGAGTCAAGAGATGGAAAGGTAAAATATATTTTAAATCCTTTTTTGTTTGTAGTATAATTAAGCGATTGAAACAGTTTTTATATTTTTCGGCAGATATCACCATCATTAACAAAAACAAACCTGGGAATCAAACTACGATATCCGCCGTTGCGCAATAATTAATATTCACTAAATAAAAAAAGGGGTTAATGTAGATTACCAACATTAATTAGGATGTGAACCGCCGAAATGGTCGCAGTGACAAAATATACTGCGGTCTGTGATTATGACGACAAAATTATGGAATAAAAAATGACGTACTGTTACCGAGTTTTCAGTCTTCTAGTAAATTGCAAAAATAATATTTTGATCGATAGATTGTTTAGATTATTTGGTGTTCATTAAAAATCTTTGAATATATCAAGTTAAAAAAATATATATATTGCACACCACTAATTAATTAAGGCGCATGTAAATACTCATTGAATGGCAATGAATAATCAACTTCATTAACTTTAAATTACAATTTCATTTGATTGGGGCTAAGTGCCATCCTGTTTTTGTGCATATAAACGGTTGGCCTATAATGCCACTGACATTCGTGAGTTATAATTCTCTCTAAAATTAATTTTCACACTTTTTTAATGATTTATTTCTAAAAGTGGGTACCCGCTGACTATGGATCAATAGTCGATATTAGTATGTGTTCAAAATATTTACCAAACACTGTCAGACAAAGATGTGGCGCACTGTTAATCGTAACCCCAGCCCCCCATTAGAAAAATCCTAGATGCGCCACTGCTCCATACATTTATAACTATACATTCAGTATTTGCTTATGAATATTATGCACAACATATTCAATCATGTGCAACCCTGATTAATATTAATATAGGAATTATGTATATCAATTAATATGAAATTTTCCATTTTTACAGCTCTGAACATTGACGATGCCAGGTAATGCAAAGTTTATATTCCGTTAGTATAATATCAGTGAATCCATTTTTATCTATTATCTATGTTGATGATTAAGTGACTTGTTGATGTAAGCCAGCATCGTAGCGCAGATTTTTTTTAAATGGAGGGTTTCACTGGAATTAAAGCAGTGCTCTGAAAATGACCCAATTCGTGACACTTCAGGTCGTCATTGTTTTCAAAGTCCAGATTGTTACTAATATGTTGAAAAGAACAGAAAATATGGGAAATTGAGCTTCTGAGACTGTAAAATTGTTTGGTTTGCCTTGGGACTTGAAACCAAATGAATGAACCAAAATTTCAGTACTTGGATGTAAGAGTTTGCTAGAAAGCCAGTATTTTATCAAAATCAGACACCTAAATTTGACCAAAAGTATTGATTCAGTTTAATGTACAAACTGCATCCGGGTCTAACTGTACTGCTAACGATATCCATATATTTGAGCATTGCCCTTTCATTTGATAAGGCAAATTTACTTTAATGTTTATTTTGTATGGACTCGTACACTCTTTTTATTCAAAATGACACTAACTTTAAATTCAAGTGAAATATCCTCTTTTTTATATAGAAGATCTCACTCACCGGAGTCAATAGACAAAAGTAAGTACATATTTTCTACATTGTTTACTATTCCTAGGATATTCAAAATGATTATTTAGTGCAGTGGTTCCCATCCTTTATTAACTTTTACTTATTAACAACATGAATTTGCATATATTAACATTGTTTTTTATTTCAGTTGTTCCACCTTTACCACCTTTAGAGCAAAACAGCTGCCTCAGGCGTAGCCAGCGACTACTAATGAGGCAGCTGAAGCCTGGCAAAAGCAATGTACCTGGGTATGTTCTTCGGTTCTACAAAGTATTGATTATGCATTAGTAAGGATATTTTTGACGGTTAGGTCATATGAGATTGGTATATTATAGTTCGACTGTACCTACCTAATTTTTTACACCTTGAGGGATCAGGTGGATATGGGATTTGAATCTGAGACTATCAACCTGTTTTGCCAACATATTATTGATTGCTTTTCCAGTTCTTTCGAAATCATAGCCTGTCTTCATATCAGTGGCTGTTTGTCAATGTTTGGAAAGAATTCATTATTACTTCTAACCTGTCTTGATTATTGAAAATTCAATTCACTCCATTGAATAATATTATTGAGCCTGTATTTTATTGTCCAATATTCTATTTTTTCAATGGAATGACTGTTTGTCTTTTTTTAGTGTCAGTGGCAAACGAGTTACGAGAGGGAAAGGTAACATATTTTTTTAATTCTTTTTTGTTTGTAGTCTAATTGAGCAATTGGAAACAGTTTTTATCTTTTCCGGCAAATATCACCATGATTAACAAAAAAAAACGGGAACCAAACTACGATATCCGCCGTTGCGCGATAATGAATATTCACTAGTGAATAAAAATAGTTCTTAATGTAGATTGCCAACATTAATTGGGATGTGAACTGCCGAAATGATCGCAGTGGCGAAAATATAATGCGGTCTGCTATTATGACGACAAAATTATGGAATAAAAACGGCGCATTGTTACTGAGTTTTCAGGCTTCTAGTAAATTGGGAAAAAATATTTTGATTGTTAGATCGCTTGGCTGGCCGACATCTCAATTACTGTTGGTTGAATCAATAATACCCATTATTTGGTGTTCGGTAAAGATCTTCGAATAATTCGATTAAAAAATAAATATTTCGCCCACCACTAATCACAGCCAGGGTCGCAGCAAGGATTTTTCCAACGAGGGATTACGGTGAAATTGAAACAGTGCACCAAAAGTGCAATTCATGATGACGTAACGTGTGTAATAAAAGGATGCGGTGTTCACAGCGAAGTTCCACAGTTACATGTAGCTCGCCTCTCTTTGCCTGACGGCCTCTGGTGAATATTTTGCATGTCCTATTTCAAACATCGAACATTAATTTGTAGTTAGCGGGTACCCGAATTTAAAAATAAAACATTGAAAATTGCAAAATTTAATTTTTAAAGAGAACGATAACTCACAGATGTCAGTAGCGTCATAATTGTATATATATAGCATGTAGCGCCGATGGAATGCATGAAATGTGGAACTATTACTTTGAATTCAATTCTAATCAAGTTAATTTTTATTGCCATTCAATGATTATTCACATGCGCTGTGAGTTGCGGTGAGCGGTGGTTTATTTAAAATTATTCGATTATTTTAACGAACATCGAATGGCACGAATCGAATAATTGAGTACAGTCATTTTAAACAATATTAATTCGAATGTCGGCCGCCGAAACGTTGGCATTACAATAATTTTTTTTTTTTTGACTTTACTAGAAGAGTGAAAACTTCGTAACAATACGGCGTTTTTTTATTCATAATTTTGTTATAATCGAAGCCCGCAGTAATTTTTTTGTCATCGCGGTCGTTTTGGTGGCTGACATCCCAATTAATGTTGGTAAATTGTATTATAGCACTTTTTTATTCACTAATATCAAATCTCACTAACGGCGGATGTTGTAGTTTGGTTTTTATATTTCGAGCAGAATTGTGAGTTCACATCGGCGAAGATGTTAAATACAATCATTAGTGCATTCACAACAAACAAAATTAGAAATTGAAAAATATGATAGGCGCAAAAAAGAAACAAAAATAATATTTCTCACATTTATCGTTTCTGCGTGTTAGCGATAGCCGTAGGTAAATTCTTACATGTAACTTGTTGTAAATTTATCTTTATTAATATAGGAATTATATATAGGAATTGATATGAAATTTTCCATTTTTACAGCTCCGAACAGTGACGATGCCAGGTAATGCAAAGTTTATATTTGGTTAGTATAATATCAGTGAATCCATTTTTATCTTTTATCAATATTAATGATTATCGTAAGTGACTTGTTGATATAAACCAGCATCGTAGCGGGTGTTTTTTCAAATGGAGGGTTTCACTGGAATTAAAGCAGTGCTCTGAAAATGACCCAATTCGTGACACTTCAGGTCGTCATTGTTTTATTTAACAAAAGTTTTGATTCAATTTAATGTGAAAACTGCATCCATATTCATTGTTCACTGAACTTTCCAGCAAACTCTGTGCTCTCAGGTCCAACTGTACTGCTAACGATGTCCATCATTTAAGCATTGCTCTCTCGTTTGATAAGGCAAATTTACTTTAATGTTTTTTTCGTTTGTTCTCATTCTCAATTTTATTCAAAATGACAATAACTTTACAATTCCAGTAAAATATCCTCTTTTTTTCATAGAAAATGTTACTTCGCAGTACCATCTTCTCTGGAAATAAGTAAGTACAATTTTTCTTCATTTCAAACTTCATATTATAATGGTTCAGAAAAAGAACTTTGATTTAACACAAAATTTTGAATTAATGTTTCCTATTCCTAGGATATTCAGGATCATTATTTAGTGCAGTGGTTCCCATCCTTTAGGACCCATGGCTTCATTTCGAAGTTTTCAGCACTCAAGGCTTCCCTGCTTCTCCTTTTTTTATAGTGTTATTTTGATTGGTAAATTCTAAATCCCATTATGTTCAACAAAGGGAAAATAAACTCCAACTGAAACCATATGTTGAGAACCACTTACTATTCAAACTGAATTCAGATTTTCAATATAAAGTGAAGTTTGATTTTGAAATTGCTGCTGCATTGGATTTGATGATAGATTAGTGTCTTACTACATTCCATACGTCTTAGTAAGCTAGAAATTTTGTTAACAATTTTAGATTTTATATTCTATTTGGCTAAAAATTAAATTGCCTTGTGCTTGAAATAAGATCTGCCAACTTTACAAATTAACTTTCACTTATTAACAAACTAAATTTTGGATATTTATACAATATTTTCAATTTCAGTTGTTCCGCCTACTAATATCATAGGCGGCCCCAGGCGAAGTAGTGGAATCAGAATGAGGCCGCTGAAGCCCGGCGAGTATAAGATACTCGGGTATGTTCTTAGGTTCTACAGTATTATACTTTAGTAAGGATATTTTTGACCATTAGGTGATAGATTTCAATTAATTATATATTTTTTTAATTCTATTGTCACAATGAAATAAATTCAGAGTAAACCATGATTTTTTGGAAATCATAGCCAGGGATGGCCATTTCCGAATACTAAACTATTCCGAATACATTCTAAAATAATGTTTTCGAATCTGGAATTCCGAATACATTCTAAAATCGAAAATAACACATTTTTGTTTTAGTTCATTAAAACCCAGTAAATTAGGAAATGAGTTTCAATAGAAATATCAGAATAGAGCCACAAACCAACAGTATATGTACACAAAGTAATTGATAGTTTATAGCTATCAATAAAAAATAATAGCAACTTGTGACACAGTCAGTTTATTAAAATTATTCACTTTGTACAAATGACCATATGAAAAGATAGCCAAGGAGTTGTCTGAAGCTTTCTATCGTTAGTACCATGATATTACGATAAGAGCCAAGTCTATTGACAAAAATACTACTTGTATTCAGATAATTGTGTATATTTTCTAAGGGTAATAAAATTTGTTGTCAATACAGGCAACAGCAATCGAAAATCCATTATGCCTTTAAAAATTCTAATAACCTCTGCCGGCCGCGCAGCCAGGATTTTCGGATTAGGAAATTACCATTGCCGCCTGTAACACTCACCGCGATTCCGGGCTCGTTAAAAGAGCCGTCTTTTCAGCATATAATGATCATTCTGTTACGTAAAATATTCAATCCATGACAACTACGAGATTCTAAAATATCTTTATATATTAATTTGATGTGTCCATTGTAACTCGCGGTTGCTTCTTCTTACGTTAAAAAAAAACATTACGATTCGGTCCACGGCGATCTGTGACCTAAAATTACGAGATAAACTGCCTGATGTATTTAATTTTAATACGTATTTTTGCAATCTTGCCAATTCGTTATCGCCGTTAAAAAAATCTCAAATAATGATAAATCCTGGTGAGTGTAGAGTATAATTCATTTCATACAATGAATATACATATAAAGTTTAGCAGTAAATTAAAAATACATATTCATCGCCGCGATTATGCCACCTGTTAAAAGAGACGACTTTTACAACAAATAATATAACAACGAATATATATTTTTCTGTTGTGCAAAGTGATATATTCGTGACCGATACGGGCATATTTAAAATGTCTTGCTTTATTAATTTAATTGTCTCGGCAAGTATTCAGATGTACTTGTTAACAGTGACTCCGCTCAATTGAAATGCTGCCACTCTGATTATTTTTAGATAAAACCGTTCGAAAAATCAATAAATATGCTGAATATACTTTAGATTAATTATCTTATATACATCCTCACAACCCGGGAAAAAGTCACGTTTCAAACCTTGTATCGTGTTAACACGAAAATATTCGACGGCAATTTAAAGTACTGGATAATCAGGAAAATCCCGCCCTCAATTCGTGACGATATGTTTCTAAACATAATGTGTGCCAGGCAAACGAAATTTTGCGACTTTCACTGCCTAGAAAAGCGTTTTTTAAATTTTCGCGGGCCTCAATAAAACTTATATTGTTTACAGTATTATTTTCAGTATTTTAAATTGCCGCTTTCCAATCAAAAAGTTGCGTTGTCTTTAGAAACTCGCCGCTGATGGGCGTATTTACCAGATTCACAATTCCGTGCGCGTACAAAAATAAAATAATTGTCGTCGTCATCGTGGAACAAATTTGCGGTAAATTTTCATTTTAGAGAAAATAACACAAACGTAAAGGCGTTTACGGGCCTAAATAACATGTTATGCTGATGAGTGATGAATACAATCATGCGCAAGTTTCTATCGAGAATGTTTTCATTCAACGGAAACGTCTTGAAAGCGGCGTCGAAAATGTGTGACGTCACACAAATATCCGATATTCTTATGAACGCTAATTCCGATATTCGAATGACGAGATATTCGAATACTTTATTCGAATTGGCCATCCCTGAATTCATAGCATGTATTCATATTAGTGGCTGTTTGCCAATGTTTGAAAACAATTCATTATTACTTCTTAGTATAGAAATAATCTCAACTGTCTTGATTAATAAAAATTCAATTCACTTGATTGAATATTATTTTTGAGCCTGTATTTCATTGTCCAATATTCTATTTCGACTGTGTTTTTTTTAGTGTGGGTGGAGAATTACTTGGAATCAGAAGAGGCCCCGGTAATTTATATTTTAATTTCTACTTTGTTTGTAGTATAATTGAGCAGTTGAAAACAATTTTTTATCTTTTTCTGCAGATGTAACAATGATCAATAAAAGCTTTCCGACCACTATATGCATCAAAACACAATAAGGTAAAGTTTTTGGAAGAACTGTACTTCCTTTTCTGCATTGTCTACCCAATTTATTACACATGCAGCTTGTAATTATCATATTTTGGTTCGGATGGCCTGTATGGTGAGGAGGATAAATAAAACACCAGCATTTCTAATGAACATCATAAAGCCATTCTGTGGTACTATTTAGAAAATAATTTTTTTTTATTGTGTTCAATTCTCCTAATTCCTGGTGTTTTCCCAATCATTGCTGTGATCTGTAGCCTGTTTGGAGAGGGTCTAATTTTAAGTATGCCTACAATACGTAATCCAATTAGAGTTTCGTAGCTCTTAAGTTTCTATATTGAAACTGTAGTACTGTAGTGATCACAATTCACCAGTTATATAGGTCAAGATGGTCTGCATAGCTATGATGAGTGGGTTTTTATCCAACTCTAAATGCTATAATAATCAATTTTTTACAGTTAATGTCTATATTATACCGTTAATTGTTTTTCTCGCAAAAAAAGATTTCAGCATCCCTGTAAATGCTAGTTTGATGAATAGCAACAATTTGAATATGTACCGGTCATAGTTATCAGATTTAGCTCAAAACTTGAATAGGCTTTCTAATAATAGTTTTAATTATGAAAATACTGCCACTTAATGACTTTGTAATCGATTATTCATTTACGATTGGTCAAATTGTGACCAGGAAGGGGATGTAAAAACGAACATCAATTTTTTTATAATTGCACACATTGCTTTGTTTAGTACTTGTTAAGTCTAATTTCATAAATAATATTTGCATTCGTTCTATTTTGAAGCATTTGCGCATTTACAATTATGGTATGATGTCATAGAATTGTCTGACTCTTCAACGAACGATATTTAAAAATTTGTCAGTCGAAAAATGATAATCTTTTTAACATGAAATATCAAAAAAATACCAAGATATCATGAAATTTGTCAACACCATATAATATTTTTAATGTCTTGTCTTTATTTTAGTCTATAATCTTCCATTGACAGGAAGAAATTGATCATCATTCTCAAGAAGTGGAAAAACATTGAAAATAGCCTGCTGCTTTTGCCACCGTAGTATTCTTTTTTATTTTTATTGGGGATAGATAAAGCACTTGCATGATATGAAAAAGACGACAACGTCTTTTAGCTGTCAAATTCAGGTACTGAAAGTGTTGATATATTTGGATATTTACAGTTAATGTCTACAGCAGCAATTCCCAAAGGGTGTGTTGCAAAAATGAACATAATTTTGTTGAATAATTCAGTTTATCTATACGCTGAACCAAACAAGTTGTGCAAAAATTATTTAAATTAATTAGTTATAATTAGTGCCTAACATTCTCCTAGATGTAAAAACACTCAAACTCAAGGTTTTTTTTTACAATTTTTTGGGCATTTGAGTTTGACATACTTTTTAGCCCCATCTCGCTGAATAGAACCGAGTCTGTAAGATATACTTATGAAAAATCATGACTGAATTTTGAAGGCTGATTGGCAATTTGAAAAGAAGTAATATTGAATATGAGATTGGTTCACTTGTCTTGCATTTATCCATCCAAGCTTGGATAAAGATTAAGTTGTGTTTATATGCTTTTTTATTAAGATACCAAATAAATTGTCGAAAGTATGAGAAAAACAAGTTGATTTATTTAAATCAATTTATTTGATTTATTTAAAAATATAACTTAAAATAATTGTTTGAACTTCAGTGAATATTTTAACATGGTATAATGTGTGCTGTAGACATTTGAAGTCTTGCGATTTACATTAGATTTGGCCTCTAAAATATTGTATTTGTCACCGTGCTCCTAAAACAAAAGTGATTGTGTTTTTCGTGTAGTGATGATTTTACTGTCATGGGTCTTGCTTGCAATTGAATGTATCCAACCGGAAATTAGCAAATTGAAAAAGGTCTAAATTTATTATCAGCCAGTTTGGAGGTTACAGTTATTCTATCGTTTATTGTATGCAAATTCCTGTTTCTACCCAAAAAAGCTTCTATTACTTGATTGCTCGATAGATTTATTTAAAAGATATTTTTAGTAATTCTGTACTGTAAATGTTTTATGACAGTGTCACCATGTCAAAGAAGTCTGTAGTTGAGCATCTTTGTCTTCTCACTGCTAGTTCATGGTAATGTTCTGGTTAATAACCTTTGTGTTGCAGGATGTAAAAGATATTGGTGTGTGTGTTGGTTTGGAATGATTCAGATTCAGAATGAATGAATTTTTCAGTTTGTTAGTTATTAGGTGACCATTGTATCTAGAAATGATACTTTTGTGTGTTTGTGTTGTTGAAACTAATTTTACTAATGGATAAATGGTAGAAGAAGATATTTCAATAAATTTTATTGAAGATCTTGAGATTTTTCTAGCGCAATACCGAATTTGAAAGATCGCAAAAATAATAATCAAAACTAAATACAATTAGGCATGTTTATCTCACATTTTTATGTCAACAGATGGTATTTTAGAGAACTAATCAAAACTAAATACAATTAGGCATGTTTATCTCAAATTTTTATGTCAACAGATGGTATTTTAGAGAAGTAATGTTCGTAACTGTTGTTCTTGGGGGAAGTTCTGGTAGTTCTTTTGCACACTGGTTGTATCACCCCAGTAGGGTCGATTCATTCTGCAATTAGTTTCTCTCTGTAGTTCATTTAGGAGCCACATTTTGTACAAATGGTAGTGTTGACATTGTTATGTGATGTAATCTTTAACAGCAGGAATGCTTTATTTATTATTATACATGTCAGTGGTATTCAACTTCCATTTTTTCCATGCTACAAGTAACAACAGGGGAATTCTTAGAACATCTATATTGTGATACACACACTCCATTTGTGAGAGCACCAACTAGCTCCCTTGTTCATACCTTTCAAATCTTCTTCAGATGACTCAGACTCAATAAATGCTTTGCAAGCAATATGGAGTGCTATTATAAGTTTTGCAACATATGCTCTAGTAGTCACTCGTTTTGAAAGAACAGAACGAATAATAGATGTTAGTTATATGTTTCTACCGATAACAAGTAGATTAGGGCTAAAACCTTACTATTGATAAGTTATTTTTTAGTGCTAACTTCCTAGTAAAGTGTTGTTTCTCAATCAGTTCCACCTTTCACTTTAATAATAGGAGGAAATTCAAAAATAGGTCTTTTATGACATAATCCATTGCTCTGTAAAAATATGCTGGAGTAGATGAATTTTTGTCGAATTGAGTTCTTCACATTGATCGGAAAGTACTCGGTTAGGTCCTCCAAATATTCTAATCCAGTGCTCCGTGAATTTCTCAACAACTGTGGATGTCTTTTTGTTAATAATAACAACTACGGTGTTGTATTGAGTAATTTCATCCACCATATGAAGGTGCCACCCCACACATGTACTTCTTCATGCTAAAGTCTTATTAAAATAATCCACAGCCAAAGATAAGTCAACCACAAGGGGAAGTGGACAAGACTTGAATTTCACTTTCAACTATAAGCTGACTATGTCCAAGACTCTATATTCTTTCCAGCACTGATCATCAATCAGTTTCGAGGTCAGAGACGCAATCAAAGGCAGATCACCTAACCAGATTCAATTTTTTTGTCAGCCGGTTCCATCACAAAAGTTAAATTTTTCACCCGGTTCTGTTATAAAAAGTCATTGACAGTAACCAGTAATGCTAACTGGTTCGCTGATCTCATAAAATTCAGTGGGGCGTATCTATAGAACCTGTGCGAACCGGCTGAATCCCACCACTGCACCTAACCTATGCCTTGGAACTGTTATGGCTGTGGAATCAATGAAGCAGTTCATTTGATCAGAAGAGAACTACATTGCAAAGCATTTTGCAGAACCTGAGAGAATTGTGGCATAACGAATCGCTTCGCAACAGTGTGTTGACAGAAGGATTCTGCAATGGAGTTAACAGCATCTGCCAATTACTCTGAACAGAAAACAACATAACAGAGATCTTAATCAATGTCACCATAACTGCCTATGATGGTCATTTTACGCGACAAATGCATTTCTACATATCCAGACAGTGTAACCAGTATATGTCTTGCAGGATTAGCCCTTTTTATATGTTCGGTCTACAACAATGTAATCTAACACAGTGTAAGAAACTGTGCGAACAGACAAAAACTTTCGACTGGCCTGTCACTTCCATGCCACCGTTTAATTCTTGATGAGTCAGCCAGTTCACGAACGAAACTGCATATTTGTCCCAAAAATATACCAGAGCATTAATACATGCATTGAACTCAAAATCATTCCCAATTCCAATGGATGTCAGACAATCACTATCATCAGGAAAATAATAAAATCATCATTCAAGGTAGGGCAGAACGACACTGTTCACTGCTGCATCAGACAGCGAATACAACGGACCCCTCACCCCGAACAACCAGTATTCTTACCTTCTTAGCCATCTGAAAAGAGTATGTATGATAAGCTAGACACCTAAAAGCACTTTATACATCACTAGTGCAGTTTCCTTATAGGGTAGGTAGTTGTTCCCATCATCCTATGAGGGAATGCACCAGTCTTGTTAAAAGGGCTTTTGGCTAAGGATCCTTAATAGGTTTTTAGTTTTTCACATAGATTGTTTTCAGATAGCTATAAGAGTTAGCGTACTGGGGGTTGGGGTCTGTTGTGTTTGTTAATCAAAGTAGCTGTGAACAGAGTTGTTAAGTCCTACCTTGAATGATGATGAAAATTATTTTTCTGATGAAAGTCATTGGATGGTATTCATCGTAATTGGGAAGGATGTTAGGTTCAATGCATGTATCTCTGTTTCAGGTATAATTTCGGGAGAAAAATACAGTTTTGTTTGTGAACTTGCTGCCTAGTAGAGAATTAAATAGTGGCATGGAAGTATAGATAAGATTCACATATTTATCCCAGGGTAGGGGAAAGACGGTTTAATAATCTGGCGAACCACAGCCTCTTTTCCGGTTACCATTTCATGTCGAGTATGGGATTAGTTAGCCAGTTATTTTGTTTTCGGAAGCATGGACTTGATGGTGGAGGAAGCCATAACCAACCAGCGGTAACATGAGCCATCCTGCGGCGGCGAGGAGTCCAGCAATTCTTTCACACATTACCACTCCGCATGGGATGCGAATTCCACCCCACCACCGAGCCGTGACAGGCCAGTCTGAAGTATTCTACTGTTTGCACAAATTTCTTACATAGTGTTAGATTACACTGTTGTGAAACGAATGTATTTAAATGGGCTAATCATGCAAGGCATATGCTGGCCCCACTGTCAGGATATGTAGAAATATGTTTGTGGCGTAGATAACCATCATGGGCGTTTGTGGTGGCATTGATTATTATGGTCTCTGTTATGTTGTTTCTCTGTTCAGAGTGGTTAGCAGATGCTGCTAACTCCACTGCAGAATTCTTCTGTTGACACACTGTTGCAAAGTGATTCGTCATGCTACATTTCTCTCATGTTTTGCAGGATGCTTTGCAATGTAGTTTCCTCTGGTTTAATGAATTGTGTTCATTGCTTTTACAGCCACTGCATTTTTGAGGTATAGGTCAGGTGGGCTGCATTTGATTGCATCTGTATTTTAAAAATCTCATCCGAACAGCGACCATGTCTTGGCTTAGTCAGCTTGTAGGATCTCCTCTGATAGCAGGGGCGCAACCAGGATATTTTATACCCACGGTGTCGCAATGTGTTCACAAACTAAAAATTGTGTGTAGTTCTGTTGACTAAATTCCAGATCGGCGGGTAGCTCGCTTTCCCTTGCCCGACATTGGTCAATATTTTTGCCAATTTCAAGCATCTACATGCTACATGTCGTCCATTAAAAAAAATGATTTTATATTCGAACATTTTCAACGGATATCGGAAAACTATTATACACCTTTAGGAAATTTCTTGAAGTCTGAAACTGTATTAATAAAGAACCTTTTT
Organism: Styela clava; assembly: GCF_964204865.1. Classification (NCBI taxonomy): domain Eukaryota; kingdom Metazoa; phylum Chordata; class Ascidiacea; order Stolidobranchia; family Styelidae; genus Styela; species Styela clava. The sequence continues at coordinate 1,782,418 of NC_135264.1, read as the reverse complement.
TATACACAAGTATTAATTCTCACGCAGCGGCGGCCATCGAAGTTTGACTTTCATATTTCATGCAGAACTGTGAGTTCACATCAGCAAAAATGCTAACTGCAGCTATTATATAAGGAGTGAATTCACAACACAAATAAATTTTATTCTGATTTTTGTTTTCTGAGTCTGACTCTGATGTGATCTTCCATATCACAGTTCCTAAATTACGGTACCAGTTTAAAGAAAACAATATTATCATTACTGACCCCAGGATTAGAATATTTATAAAGCTGATGATAGACTTTTTTTATGCATTTAATTTTCTATCATGTCTGTGTTATTCTCGTCTTATAATTAAAAAAGGACCAAGTTTGTCATTGTATGAATACTCGATGCTGCTTATTTATTAAAAAAAACAGCAATAATGGTTTTTCTATGGGGTCAAAATAATATTTTCACCTAAAATCTCTTGACGCACTCCATGAAAAAATTAGAAATTGAACACAAATGATGGGCGCAGAAAAAGTGAACACCATAAAACAAAGCTTTCTCACATTTATCACTTGTGTCTGTTAGTGAGAGCCTTAGGTGAATTGCGACTCCGTAACCCGTGGCTGCGCCCCTGTCTGATATCGATCCCTTGCAGCATCTTGTGCATTTCATCTGTCGATTTCCATTTGTTTAATTTCAATATCGCCCCACACCGTCTTTTTGTCCGAAACCCACTCCTAGTATTTTTGCATCAACTTTGATATAATCCTTGTAATATTACTGTGAAGGTTATGTCGACTGCGTATTGATCTAACTTATGTTCATATGAACCTAGTTAGATTCCACGAATATTGAGATTTGATTGCATTGATCTAGCTAAGGGCCGCTCATTGCATACAGTAATATGTTTACTGGGAATCCCTGTCAAATCCCCGTCTGATGGAGATTTCATATGACAGCTCTCCATTGTCGTCAATGCGAGGTTTGATATCATACTTTTAATTGCACCAAAAATCTTGTCCCCCAGACCAATTTGTTTCAGATTGTCTATCAGCAACAATGTCCCGGGGATGTTTTATTTTTGTGATATCTTAAAAAGCGTTGATGTTATAATGGACGAATCTCAGTGTCTAGAGGAACCATTGACAAACAGTTAAGTCTTTCGTGTGAGACCGCAGACCCCATGTATGTTTTAATTAGTTTCATTTTTGAAAAGCTTCTTTCTCCTGATGCAACAGTTATTGGCTTTCTTATTAAATAAATCCTCGATGCATTGAAAACATTAGGAAATGTTGTAAATCTATTGTTTTCCATCGGGTGTTCAAACAGAGCATAAGACTTAATTCTAGGTTGAAGGAAGCATTGCTAAATTATCTCTAACATTGTTATTCATGTCTGTTGGCCTATCGGTACCTATGAATGATACATCAATTGTGAGATTTGGGGATTGCTTTCTCTCAGTTATAATCAGGACTGTCCTTTGATGAATTGAAATTGTCTTCAATTTTATTCAAAGCTGAAGTAGTATTTTGTACCTCATATTTCAGAAAAAGACGCCAACCAATTTGATAAAATCGGCTTGAAACAGGCCCTCGTCATACTCCTTTGACTATAATTTTTGAAATGATTTTGTAATCTATATTAATTAAGGGTTGTGGTGGGTCGGTAATTTTTCAGTTCTGATTCGTCATTTTTTTTATATAAAAGCTTTTGATTGTGTGAACTATATTTTTATAGTGTTTCACAAAGTTATGTATGGTATAATTTCTTACTAATTTCGTCAATCCCAGGTGATTTAATGTTTCGCAGTGATTTTATAGAGCTGTTATTATGTCGCTGGTGACAGGTTGTTCCAATAAAAAAAACCTCTTGTTTGGATATTTTGGACGAGCTCATTAGCGATATCATTAGTAGTAATCTTTTGTCTCATAACTGGCCATAAAAACCTTACACTAATGACATGATTGTATCTTCTTTCCCCGCTAATTCCGCCAAGCCCGTTCCCTTTGGATGTGGTTTCGCCGGATAGCCGCAGGGACAGAGGGAATCTCGTTAATCCATCCATGCGCATCACTTATTAGATGACGAGGCATTTGGCTATGTCTTTTTGGGGTCCGAGCAATTTCGGCCTCTTCCATTGTTTGCTTCAATGTTTGATAGTCCTGGCCGGTGCTTGGGCCAATTGTAACCGGGCTTTTCCGAATTGTCGGCTTTGAGTTGCGTCTTATTAGCGACTCTTCAGTTCTTCCTGACGATCTTCTCCTGATGTTGCAGAGGTATGAAGCGTCCTCCAGCACCTTAAGATAGTCATAGTTACTCTCGGCGTTTACCCGCGATTGGTTGAATTTCTTCACTTAGAGCACTGGGAAGAAATCACATCGCTTCAACACTGGGTTGCATCGTTTTAATTAAACAGTCGGATTCCCTTGGTCGTACCAGTTCTAAGTTGGCTGTTCGGCGCCGACTGAAGTGAGCCCTGAGCGTCGGTTTAATTAATAATTTGATAAGGGCAAACCAAGTGATCAGATACGGTGTTCAGTGTAAGAGATGTTTTTGAAATTGAATGACCTAAGTTATATGAATTATAGATATTGATCTGAAATGATAAGTGAAGATTTGTTTTTAAATACTTCTTTCGAGAACTGTTGAAAATGTTATGGGTTCGAAGCGTTTTAAAAAAATTTTTTGGTAAATGAAGGTTGAAGTTTCTTATAGCGTTTATTGGTTCGAAGATGATATTGAAGTCTCCCACTATTAAGAATTTGTGAGAGTTGCAATAGCTGCTCAATATATCCGAACTAAACGTATATAAGGCTCTGGTTTCATGGGCTCGCTCTGTACAGGGCCATATACAGTGAAAATTTTTATTATTTTACTATGGATCCAAATCTCAATACTAGCTATGTGTATGATATGGGTAAAGTCATCTATTTATCCACCCTGTGTGCTTCCCGCACACTTTATACATATGGCTCTTTTGTTTCAAGAAGGCTTCTAAGACTGGCTAGATGGTGTTCGCTGTTCTTATTCATCACAATGTTTTTGCAAGTGGCCAGATTTTTTGCAATGCTTGGTCTGCACACTGCTTGCTTTTTCGCATTCTGTATATCTGTGGCACATTGGAACATAGAGTTCCAAGGTATCTTTTTTGTTTTCCGCCCACAGGTCGACGTCAATCCCTCATTATTTTTTTTATTTCTATCAAATTTTTAAAATGCGATTCCGACACATGACTCACTTCTTCCGAGTGAGTACATTATGAAACATCTTACATATTGTGTGTGAAAGCTCAGCGAACTGTCTGAGTGATAGATTACTTGTTTTCACTAATTCAGGCCTATGTGTCTGGAGTTCCCATTATAATGAAACAGTCAATACAACTACATGTCTTTATTCAAAAAATATTCAAAAATGCCTGTGGGCCTCCCCAAACTAGACAAACAAAATGGGCCTTTGACACCCTGAACAGCTACAGTCTTCTGCTGTCAGAGGTAGGGAACCAAGTCAGCTTCCCTAATAAACAGTGAAAATGAAATATCGATACCAGCCGCTGAAGATATCAACATAATGAAAAATATGAATGCTCTCCTACATATTAATCTCCACACACCTGTTGAAAGCGGTAGTCTGGTAAAGGGGTCAAAATCAATAGTTATATGGTTTGTTGTGGTGCAATGCTATTGCATTTTTGACAACAATTTTTTTGTAATGCATGCTTTTTTATAGCAGCTTTCATGCTAGGCCTGTAAATAGAACTTTTGGCCCTTGCTGATGTTCCTTGATTGGCTCGATTTGGTTTGTTAGAATCGGTTTGTGAAAGATGAGTGGTACCACGATTCAATTTGTGTGGGCATGATGATATTATTGTTGACAGAGAGACGATATCATACTTCCCATCATTGTTTTAGATCCGAGGACAAAAGGTTTTGAGTTCTGAAAAAACTTTGATTGTATTTGATGAATGAGTGACTGGTATATTTTGTCTGCTTTGCAAATTGCTTATCTGTGATCCAATCAATCTGCTTGAAGTGCATCTAAGTTGAGCTGGCTGTGTTGAATGTCGCTATAGTGTGATGGTATTAAAATCCAGTCCTCACCAACTGTCATGAGTTTATGTGAGGTGTCACCTGAGGTGAAAAATGAAACAATGCAGAATCCGGGCTTGTGACATGCGAGTGTGTGGCGTTTCAGTCTTGGATTTTTTTTTTTTATCCAGGCTTCTGTCTGAAAATATAACAAATTAGTGGTCTATAGTCAGTGGATACTATCAAATGCATGCAATGCTTAAAGCTGCTTTCAAGTGATAGGGAGGGCTTGTACTCTAAATGAGAGTATCTGGATGCTGCCTGATTCAACAAATACTAGCAGCAAGGTGGGTTATTGGCAATTTGGGCATGTACAGGTGTGTTGCAATAAGAGCTATTCAATACCATCTTTAGACCAGTCTGTCTGTAGCATTGTGGTTTTGTTCATATCAAATGATTTAAATCCATCGTGTTGGTTAAGTTGGAAGTGTTGAGTAACTGAGTTCTGCAAATGTCACATTGTCCTTCGTCCTTCCAAAAATAAAATTTGGCATGTGGCATTGTTGGCGCATAATGCAGGGATAGCCAGTCGAAATTATTATTTTTGAATATGAAATACCAAAAAGGTTATTTTAGTGTATGAAGGAATTTGCATACAGTATAACTGTTACGTTATCTACAACCTGGCTAGTTACCGGACATTTCATATCCACAGATTGCAATCTTTTAATGATTCCTGTGGTATTTTAAAGTATAGTGTAGTGCTTTTATTTCTTTGTATGTCGACGCAACCATGGGTTACGTTAAAAGGAATTGAATTATTATGGCGAGGCACTAAATTAAATGCTGAAATTGTTCACGGATTTGAATATTTTGTGTAATATAAAAACATCCTTTAATTAAGCTATCATTATCAAAATTATTTGCCTAAAAGTGAGAAAAAGTATAAATTATTGTTCCTAATAAATCAACTCGTTTTTCTGACTTGCGTCAGTTTATTGGGTGTTATAATTTGTAACAAAAGGTACGACTTTATTCAACTTATTTAATATTTGACTATGGTTGGATCGATGCGAGACGTGATAAAAAGACAAATGTTTTCTAATAATTCAACTTAGCCTCTTATTTTCAGCAATACGCTGAAGGATGGTTAATATCAAATTGTTCACTATTTCAAATAGTAGTAATGCTTTAATTTTACAAGTACGAAAAAACAAAATTAATTATAATTGAGCAGTTTACAAGATATTTCATGTCCACAGATTGTCGTGGTATTTAAGAGTAGTAGGCTAATGCTTTTATTTTTTATTAATCAACGCAACCATGACTTACGTTGAACAAAATTGAATTAATATGGCAAGGCATTTTGAAGGCCTCTAAATAATTTGCGCAACAGAAAACTATTCTGGTAAAAAGTCTATACATTTAACTAAAATTATTTGAATGAAGCGAGAAAAAGTTAAACATTATAATTCCGACTTGCGACAATTTATTGGGTATCGTAACAATTGTGTCTTTACATAATTTCCAAGTTTTCGACGTAATGCAAATGGATGTGTCAATTAGAAGCCTGCAAATTCAAAACATTATTAAACATGCCGGACAGCATTGCAACATTGATGACTTTAAAAAGACTATAAAGGATTAATAAATTTCTGCCATGTGCCAGACCAATATCATTATGAAACAATAAATCAAAAATTAAATAATTTATTATGCCAAATGAGAAATTCCATACACCGAAATCACAAAGCGCCAATTTACTCAGATTTTTCATATCATGCTTGTGCTTTGTTTATTTTTCGAAAAAAATATGCCTGGTGGCAATCATATATATGCTTTTTTTATATTGCGTTTTTATTGAGTAACTAATATCTTTTTATAGTTTATTTACATGTAGCATTTTGTTACAAACCCGATTTTATTCTGGCGGATTGGAAAGCCCATAAGATGGCTTACTTATGGGAAACCGCCCTCGCCTGATTACCAGTCCATGTCGGGTATGGAACTAGGTAGGATCTTACATCATACGACATGCCACAGCCTATTTATCTTCTGGTTACCGGTCCATGTCGGGTATAGATTACTTAGCTAGGATTTACCTATTAATCCCGAGTGAGAGAAAAACGATAAGACGGCTTAACCATATGGCGAACCACGGCCTCTCGTCCGGTCACCATTCCATGTCGGGTATGTGATTAGCTAGTTACTATTAACATTTTTTTATTCATATTGTTGTTGTGGTTCTTCTTGCATTTTATCTATATATTGTATTTCAAAGTTCAGTACATTTCATTTTTCATGTAGTTCTTCATTCAAATTTCTGCCAATTTACTATGTTTATTTTCTAATATGAACATCTGGTTGCTATCATTTGCTTCCTACTGCGTTTTGCTGCAACTTTATATACTGATTTTTATTTCAATTTTGTTATAGATCTGAATTTATCTCGTGGGAGTGGGAAGTGCATGAGATGGCAGGGCGTGCCACAGGCCACAAAATTCGTCCTTCTCCTCTTAGATTGCCCTTGCATTGACGACCTTGTCGCGACCCATTTTTAAACCATCCGCGACCCATGTTTGGGTCGCGACCCATACTTTAAGAACCACTGCCCTATACGTACCAGTGGTTCTCAAACTTCTTGGTATTGTGACGCCCTCCCAACAATGTTTCGACTCCCCGTGAAAAACGTCTCGATACCTTAAAATAAAAGACTTTTTTGCGATGTGTTTTATATAAACGAACAAACAAAACATAACGAATGTCAGTGAAATCGCATTTAAATGGGGAGGGTGCATTTGCTTCCTTTAACAAATGTCATTAAACCTTGGTGTGAATTTTGAAAGAGCCGCACGCATATCCCTCTCAACATTTACTCCAGATCGATATTTCGTCTTCATTACGACCACGGTAGAATAGCTTGCTCCACATAAATACAAAGTCGCAAAGGGGGTGAGAGTGCGCAACGCTTTTTCAACCGAAGCCAGGGTAAGCTTCATCTCGGCCAGGGTCGTCCAACCTTTTTGGCCGAACGGCCACATGTAGTTTACTAATATTTGCGCGGGCCACTTAACATGGCAGGTGTGTTCTAGTTTTGCTACACTGACTACTAGTTAATGAATAAAAAACAATTCCCTCATACGAAACTTTCACAATTATTATGACAATGAAAAACTATTGTTCCCAACCACTGTTTTCATCACCGCTGCAAACTAATCAATGCCTCTAGTCGTGCCCTCTTCTAGGCCGCGAGCCGAGGCTCTGAAAAACGCCTAGAAAGTGAGTTTCGGGTAACTACCTGAAAATGATTTTAAAATGTTTCTTAAAAATTTAGTAACAAATATTGCCTTGTTCCCACTTCCAAAAGTTGCACGTTTTACGGAAAAGACGCTTTTACTACAAGAAATATGTGCTACGATCTGTCCTATATTCTCTACATTTTTGGCAATGAACAATGACTTCTGCATGACGTAACAATTGAATCGAATCAGCTGTTAGCGAACGGATGAATATTAGTTATTACTGCTCGACCTTGCGTTGAGTTGGACAGCCTTTCCATAGCCCTGTTTAGTTATTATTAGTTAAGTTATGCTAAGACGTTGTTGAAAAATGTATAAGTAAGTTATTAAACACTTGTAGATCCTTACCACGGATATGGGCCGCGAGACGAAGCCTTGAAAACGCCCAGAAAATGAGTTTCGTAGCGCATATCTGGTAACTAAATAAATTCTTCAGTTTTGTGTGAAAATGAACATACTGAACGCATTACAGCTTGTTCCACAATCCTGGTGCGAAATTGAATATAAGAGGTTCCCGGAAATTCAATAACCATAAGTTTACAACACATACATAAGAACTATGCAATTTGAGAGCCCTACAGCACACTAACACAAATGTATTCCTGTAATGTTTTGCCTGACCAGAATCGGACTTCCTCAGTCAATCATAATTTATTAGGTAGATTACGAAAAATATGGCATACATGTAACCGACAACAAAAAATACTTTAATTGTGTGACAGGAGTCGCTAGTGACCTCGAAAGCAGCGACACCAACAACGCTGATTCACATTAGCGAATAAATTTTATGTAATAACCACAAGCAGTTTACAACAAGAACAGCATATAAAGCTACATCCATTTTATAGAAGCTATCAAACGTATTTGTTTTTAAGCAATTAAGTCACAAATTAACATCGTGAGCACGAAAACACAAATAAATCAGTTATTTCTCACTTAGAAATTTACCGGAAAAGTCAAGAAAATTAAATGAATGTACAATATGTACATAACATAGTGAACAGAAATATTACAATTAGTCTTTTTTTAGTTTATGTGGTTATGTATTTGAACAAAGGCAATATTATTTCTAGAAACAGGACTACGACACTAACAAATGTCCGAAAAAAATAAATGATATTTATTAAATCAACTGCAATATCTAATTCACTTTCTTCTGAATTGTTTTCTAAATCCACTATCTCGAAAATCGACTTTTCCTCTATAAGTGTACTGTGATTTTTGCAGTCAATACAAAAACAAAAATCTGTGCAATTTAAGTTGATTTTTGCACACTTGCATAAATTATTTTAACTATTTTTCTTACACTTGCAGTTTGCCAACTCAAGAACTGATTTGAGGGTCACATGCTTCTTCAGTGAATCATTGTTGGGTGGCAGAGTATAATCCTTATGTTTGCCAGTGTTAAATAGACGTGCCCTGGTATCATCTACATTCTTCATATCCTCTTCATACAGTGAAAAAACAAATTCCTCAGCTTTATTTATTAATGCCTCGTTAACTCAAAACATCTTCATAGTTGAGAAAAAAATGAATTGAAAACCTCAATGAAGTCTCCAACATGAGTTTGATGGGCAGTTCCAATTGCAGAAGAGTGCTAAGTATTTCAATATGAATAGCCCATCTAAGCTGTGTGCTATTATGATTCTCATATACCTTTACGCTTCAAGACTTCTTGTTTAATCCATTTTATAGCACTGATAGCAGCAAGGATTAGAGCCTGCGTTGGATTGGTGGAACATTGCCGTTTTCTTTTGTAGTACAGTATCTAAAATGAGGAAGAAAATCATATTTGGAACAGCATGAGTGTAAAAATACCACTAAATACTAACTAATACCTTGAATACATAATGCATTTTATCTGATGTACTCAATGAGGCTGACGGACAACTCGACTACACGGACAACTCACGCATATCAAAAACGCATTTCTATAGACCTAAAACACCACCGTAGAAAATGCGGACAACTCACCAGGTCTCCAGGTAGTCGAGTTGTTTCTGGTGAGTTGTCCGTGTAGTCGAGTTGTCCGCCTCCCCTCAATGAGCGTATATATGCTCATTGCATGTACTACAGTTCAGCAGTGTTTGCATACCATTACTAGACTATATCTACACTAAATTTTGATATATCACAGTCTAAAATGCCCTATGACAGTATGAGTAGGATTAGGATTTACATATTTATCCAGGGGGAGAAGAAAGCCGATAAGACGGCTTATCCATATGGCGAACCGCGGCCTCTCATCCGGTTACCATTCCAAGTCGGGTATGGGATTAGTTATATTGTTTGTTTTCGGAAGCATGGACTTGGTGGTGGAGGAAGCCGTAACCGACCAGCGGTTACGTGAACCACCCAACGACGGCGAGGAGTCCAGCAATCCTCTCGCACATAACCATCCCTGCATGGGATTCGAACCTGCAAACCCACACAGAGTAATTAGAGGTGCGGTGACGAGCGTATTCCTAACGCTTAGCCCGTTGAGCCACACCGCCGCGCCAGTAGTATGTAGGGGAGGCGGACAACTCGACTACACGGACAACTCACCAGAGACAACTCGACTACCTAGAGGCCTGGTGAGTTGTCCGTCTTTTGTCATTTTCTACGGTGGTGTTTTAGGTCTATAGAAATGCGTTTTTGATATTTTTAGTGCTCATATGTGGAGAAAAATACATAAATATGCTCTAGAAAGCATTTTTATTTGTATAAGTGGCTTATTTTGATCATGTTTCATGAATACAAATACAGTTATTCGCTGTATAATTAAGGTTTAAAATCTACTTAAAAATAGCCTATAGTCTAACTAACATAACTATCATCACTGCCAATGCAACATCTTCGTACCAGTGATATGTCGAACACCGAAACAAACAAGGCTTCCTTCTACGACACCATAAAGCCTATCCCAAAGCCGCGTCTGAGCAGAAGCCTTCCTGATCCTGGCCTCTCTCCAATAGGTCCCATCATACATCAAAAAGAGGGACCTTACAACCTTCAACAAAACCTACAGGAAACAATTCAAAGACACATTGAAATGCTACTTCCAACTCCTATCACCAAGTGTCTTGAAGATCATTTTAATCCAGCGAACACCAGCTCGGATTATGCATCACTGAGCCCTGGGCTTAAAGAATGCATAGAAGACCAAATGCAGTCTTTAAAGGAGGTAAAACAAGACATCGCCTCAATTAAGGAAACCCAGAGTTTTCAATCGGACATGTTTGATAAGCTGTCCTCAAAACAAAAATCGATGGATGAAAAATTAACCATCTATGGTAAAAAAATACGTGAACTTGAGGAACTAGTTTTTGACCTGGAGGAAGACCTGGATTATACTGCTGAAAAACTGGAAGAACAGGAAAGGAGGTCAAGACTCGACAACTTAGAGTTTCATGGCCTTGCACCATCAGTGAACGAAGACACAGATAAACTTGTAATTGAGGTTGGTAAATTGATCAATGTTGATATTAAACCATCTGACATCTCAATCACTCATCGCAGCCCAACCCACAACTCGAACATGCACAAACCTATCGTAGCCAAATTTACCAACAGGAAGATACGGAATAAAATCCTCAAGAATCGCCATTTAATCAGAAGCCCCTCACACAGATCATCCTTAACTAACTTGTCCAAGGCCTTCATTGTGGAGAATTTGACTGAAAAAAATAAAAATCTCTTTTACCAAGCTAAAATTCTCAAAAAACGATGTGGCTATGCTTTCCTCTGGACATCGAACGGGAGAGTATTAGTGAAAAAAAATAAAGATACCAATACCATTTCAATATCTGATGAAGATGATCTGCAAAAAATCAGATAAGTGTCTTTTCTATTTGAACTATTGTCCTATATCTTTTATTCCTACTATGGAAAATTTAAACAACTTAGGCCAGATTTGTAGAGAAATACCCACATCCGCTTGTCATTTTATTATTCGTGTTACTGTTTGCGACAAATTTTTCTCATTTGATCATTACAACTCAATCTCATTTGATAGAAAGCACACTTATTATCCTAAATCTCCTTCAAATCTATGTGCCCTGTATATGATTTAACCTCTCATCCTTCCCATGTAAACTGGGAATCTACCATTCTTCATACCCATGTTAGTTTACCACCATGTCGGCACCTCCAAATTAATGAGATCAACGAGGTCTCATCCAGCTTTCCACCCTCTGATCTCATTTTAGTGCATTTCAACATCAGGTCACTGCCAAGATATGCTGACAACCTTATCGAATTAATATCTCATTTTCATGTTCTCCCTCATATAATTGCCCTGAGTGAGACCAGAATCATTCATGGAGCCACGTTTGTAAATATCGATATCCCGGGGTACGCGTTTATTCATGTTCCCACCCCAACCCAAGCTGGAGGCGTGGGATTTTACCTCAGAAAAAATTTAGATTACCTAATCATCCAAGATTTTAACTTAGCATTTCCAAACTGCGAAGACTTGTGGATTGAGGTCAAACAAAACTCAAACAACCAGAGCCTAGTAATTGGTGTGGTTTATAAACATCCGAAAAGTAACATCCCATCATTCACAGGAGCAATGGCTCGTGTCCTTGGTGGGCTGGCAATGGCGAAAAGGAAATTTGTGATTCTGGGTGACTTTAATATCAACCTACTTAACACCCATGATAAATCCACCACCAACTATTTAGATATGCTGACGTCCTATTTCGTATTTCCATTGATCACAAAACCTACTCGAGTCACGCCATCCTTCCAAACCCTCATCGATCATATTTATACAAACGACATAAACCATTGTTCTTCATCCTTTATTTTACTTAGCGATCTCACCGACCACTTTCCAGTAATGTGTACAATTTCGGGTATGAATATTGGCACAAAAACAAAGATCCGAATGAAGCGAGATATGACTAAATTTTGTAACGACTCTTTTAGATTTGAAATTGAATTAATGTGTAATAATTACATGAGTGTTACTCTTACTAGAGAAAATTTCAATAGCTCTTTTGATGATTTCCTGGGTCAAATGAAATGGTTAATAAACAAACACGCTCCATTAAGACCCCTATCACGAAGAGAAAATAAATTATACTCCAAACCGTGGATCACTAAGGGAATTCGCAAGTCCATCATTCACAAAAATAATATGTTCAAAAAAAATTTTTTGAAAGGTAATACACTTCAGCGTCTCCACTTCAAAAAATATAAAAATATCTTAATGCACTTGCAGAGAAAATCGAAACAACTGCATTATCGCTATGCCCTCGAGAATAACCGGGGAGATATCAAACAAACTTGGAAAACTATTAACGAGATCATTAAGACTAAGTCCAGAGATGATACATCCATCTCAGAATTGAAACTCGAAAATGGTACCACAGTGACAGACCCCATCATGATGGCCAGTGAATTTAATGAATTCTTCTCAACGGTAGGAAAGAAACTTGCGAATAACATCCCTGGTAGCTCTAACCCTTCTACCGATTTTTTGGGTGTTCCGCTGCAAAACACCTTTTTCCTGGAGCCAACGACACATACAGAGATTCTTCAAACCATATTGAACCTGAAAAATGGAAAAGCAGTTGGCCCAGATGGTATTCCAACTTACTTTCTAAAACAAGTCGCTGATATCATATCGCCAACTCTGTGTCATTTTTTCAACTCATCTTTTAAATTAGGTATTTTTCCTTCATCGTTAAAGATTGCCAGAGTGAAACCAATATTTAAAAATGGCAAAAGAAATGACCCGTCAAATTACCGACCATTTCCATTTTACCCTCCCTAGGCATCATTTTAGAAAAATTAATTCATAGTCGAATGCTGAATTTTTGTAAAAAATCTGATATCCATGCATGGAGATTAGATAAGGTGCCAGATCGGTGATAATGAAGCCGCGCGCCGAGATTACTGCTCGGTTATCGCCGAGTTTAAAGCCTCATTATCGCGACTGCCGTAGGCGAGTTTAAACTACTGAAACCATAGACTACTGAGCTCACATTCATAAATATTTAAGTGTTACTGTGAAGTATAAAGGTTTTAATATATTTAAAAGTGCTCATTCAAAACATTTAATACCAATAAAGTTCAAAAAATTAAACGAACACAGTCCTATAAGTCAACAGTCTAACCTCGCTAACGTTACTCCAATTTCGTCTGTAGACTGTATTTGTATTCATACAACATGATCAAAATAAGCCACATATACGAATAAAAATGCTTTCTAGATCATATTTATGTATTTTTCTCCACATATGAGCACTAAAAATATCAAAAACGCATTTCTATAGACCTAAAACACCACCGTAGAAAATGCCAAAAGACGGACAACTCACCAGGCCTCCAGGTAGTCGAGTTGTCTCTGGTGAGTTGTCCGTGTAGTCGAGTTGTCCGTCAGCCGTATGTAGTATAGACCAGGGGTTCTCAAACTTTTGGTGTTGCGGAGCCCTTGAAAAGGTTTACTATTATTCACGGAGCCCCAAAAAATAAATGTTAAAATTGTTACTTTCAGATTAATATTCCTGAGCAAGTTAAAGTACTTTACTTTATTTAAATGCTGAACCTTAGGGTTAATACAAGTCATACATAAATTTAAATTTCAAACATAAATTATATATATATACTGAAGCTGTAAATTTCACACTTGACAAACATTAATAAATTAGTGGTCGAATCTTTTCCCTTTTGACATTTTTGGAAGACCTAAAAGGCCGCTAATAACGTGCGCGATTGCATTTTGTTCGATTGCCGATTTTTTTCGTCAGCATGGCGTATCTATGAACCTTTAAACATCTTTACGGCCGGTGTTTATTCTCCGTGAATCAAAAATTTCCCTCGGCATATATATACATGTATTGTTACACATTGACGACGTTAATTGCTTTTTTGTTCTCGTGGGGAATTATGAGTTCAATTTGAAAATTATGTTACCATATTATAGCCATCGGCGATGAAATGCTAAAAATATTAATTAATAAAGAGGTAAATCCGCAACTCAAATTTCTTGATTGAAAAACGGCATTCTAAAATATTAAAACTGAAACTTAGAAGAGAAGATCACAAGTTTGGTTTTCAGCAGACTCATCTCAGATAGAAAACGTTTTTATAGACATTGTAAATTACAAAATTTGGTGTTATGTTAGGTTTTCATCGTAGTAACTGCGAAATCGAAACACAGTCAATTGTGCGCGCGATGTACCTTTTTTCCCATTCTGAAACTACCGACGGAGCCGCACGCAGTCAATTGTGCACGTGATCCGCGATGTACCTTTTTTCATTCTGAAACTAGCGACAGAGCCGAATGCAATAAAATAAATTTCAATTGTTCGTGTTTTGCACCGACAGTGTGAGTAACGATGAGCACAATTACATTATAACGACGAGACACGTTAAATGCTCGCATCGGTCATGGATTGAATATTTTACGCAACAGAAATCTCGTTTTCCGTTTTTTTAATCGCGAAGAATGTTGCGCGGAAATTTCCGATTCCAATTTTGAACCATTTCCCTTTTAAAAATCCTGGCTACGCTCCTGATTATAAATAATGTCATTTTTTTAATTTCTCCTCTTTACCATATTTCGAGGCTATATTGTTGTCAGATTTTATCTGAGCTGTTATCGCTTCTTTGAACAGTTACAAAATTTTGAGTCAGTATTTGAAAAGTAATCGAATAGCTCGCGGAGCCCCTGGGTTTCTCTCGCGGAGCCCTGGGGCTCCGTACGGAGCACTTTGAGAACCTATGGTATAGACTATATTTTAAAACATCAACTGTCTGTCTACAACTTGATTTCTCACCTCTCAATCGTTTCCAATGCTACGTTTCTTTCCACTCCGGCAAAACTTACGGTACCTTATCATTGCTTCCCAGGTTCTTGTCGACTCTATGAATTTAGATTTAGACCAACCGACATTAGTAAATTGAATATTTTCTTCTCTTTCACCCAACCGTGCATTACAGAAACAGCCATTAATTTATATTTCCAAATATGCTGTGGCTTATATAGTAGTATAAGCCTGCTGAATAGTCAAGAAGAGTCATTAAATTAATCATAACCATTTCATGCAAGCCATAAAATATCGTTGTTTGTGACATATTATTCTAGGTCTAGCCTCCCTTGGAGTTACCGCACCGTACCTATTTAACAACGTCTTATGAGCTAGTGCTCAACTAAAATTGCTATTTATGGTAAGGATATACAAGTGTTTAATATCTTACTTATACGTTTCAACACCTCCTTAGAATAACTGAACTAATATTAACTGAAAAAAACTATGGCTAAAAAGGCTACTCAACGCAAAAGCGAGCAACATCTGATATTCATCCGACCACTGGGGATTCACCTACAGCTGACTGATTTGTTTGTTACCTCATGCAGAAGTCTGCGCTCATTGGCCCATGATACCGGAAAAGCAGAGAAAATAGGACAGATGGTAACACATATTTATTGTAGTGAAAGCGTCTTTTCTGTAAAACGTGCAACTTTTGGAAGTGGGAACAAGGTAATATTTGTTACTAAATTTCTAAGGAACATTTTAAAACCTTTTTCAGGTAGTTACCTTATGTGCGCTACGAAACTGAAAGATAAATGGCCTCGGCTCGCGGCCTATTCGTAATTTCAAAATCATCATTAACTCTCCGCACGAAGATCGCCAACTGAGCAATAGACTTGATGTCTATAGTAGAGATGTACCGATAGTCCGATACCACTTTTGTCGCCGATACCGATCCGATACCAGCAAAAAAAGCCGATACCGATACGCCGATACTACAAAAAGGCCGATATTACCGATATTCCGATACCGATACTATGTAAATATTACTTAATTATGTGTGCTGTGTAGAGCAGACGGGTTAAAACAATGATCTTTGAGCGTTGTTCATAGTACACGTTATTTCAGATCGAAAAATGATATATCACATAATATGAAATTAATGTTTGGTGTTTGCTTCAACTGATTAAGATACACTGTACAGTAACGCTAGTAATCTCGGTGTTCAATTAGAAAACTCATAAGCCGGGATGTCCAATTTGAATTTAATGTTAATATCGCGAGCTTCGAATATCGTTATTCGTGTTTAAGAGAATATCGAATATCACCCACACATTCTAGAGCCGCCGTCCTACGTTCAAATTAAAAGCATTTTTCAAATATTTTATTTCGTGGCTAATCGTAATCGTCGACGCAATAAGTCAAAGCCAACATGAAAGAATATCAATCAGCACCGACCAAAAGAAGGCCTAACTATAACCGTCGAGGATGTTTTTTTACTTTACTATTTTATATTATTATACAATTGCTATCATATATTTTGAGACAGTCCAGGACTCTAGGCCCTCTAGGGCTAGGCGGTCATGTCAATATATCTATAAAGAAATTGTGTTGTTGAACAAAATTAATATCTGCGTAGAGGGATAATTGTGTCGGAATTTAGTTTATCGATGTCGTCGGACTAAATGACACTCGTACTTGACAACAAACAGTCAGACTTTATACCCGTGCCAAAAGTCCATGTGCCGTTAATAAGGACCCCAATTCCACTGTATGATTTAAAACTGGGCGCCTAATTGCTTTTTGTTATGTGCCGTGTTGATATATTTCTTCATAATTACTATGTAATATTAAAAATGTCAATATAAAAATTTGACAGCGAAAATAGCTAAAAATACGTGAATCATATTCTCTCGCGGGGGTAGGGACATGTATGGCTCATAGCTCACGATCTCTCCAGACAAAAAATAAATTAAAAAGTAGTATTCCAACTTATCTTTTAAAACATTCTGGACCATATCAAAAAGGTAAATATATCGGAAATATCGGCCTTAATCTAACCGATACCGATACATGGCCGATACCGAAAAAATGGCCGATACCGATACATCGGTACATCTCTAGTTTCAACATATCGTCACGCTAATAACCGAATTGTGTAAGTCATTTTTAGCAGTTTGGAGAAAAACTTCGTAATGATATTGTTAGACCATTATGGTGGCCCATCGTTGTCACGTGTAAAATTTAAAAAAAAAATGAAAAAATAAAATGAAAAAGCGAAAATAAAAAAATAGTTGTGAAAAAACATGAAAATAATTGAAAAAAATAAAAATAAATTTAAATTAAAAAAAAAAATTGAAAAATAAAACAAACAAAAAAATTAAAAAAAAAATTAAAATTAAAAAAAAAATTTAAAAAAAAAAAAAAAAATTTGAAAAAAAAATTGGATAAAAAGAAAATAAAAAGGTTGACAACGATGGTCCGCCTCGTGGCCCATCGTTGTCACGCGTTTTTATTTTTAGAAAATTTGATGCTGCTTGGGACCAACGTTGTCAGACTTAATCCTACACGCACAAATGTGTTTCCTGGGTTTCTAACTCACTACTGATTTTCATGACCAATATCCAATAAATTCAACATGAAAATGTTCTACAAATTCTCCATGCTACAAGTTCAACCACAAGCAATATATTTATAATAGGGATAAGAGAATATAGAATTGGATACGAAAATTTGTTTTTACGTGTAGAAGGTAATTTAATTGGAAAATGCTGCTTAACTGCTCAGACACTCGTGCGATGCCGGTACGGTATCGTCTGACCGTACCGGTACCCATGCAATCACTCGTGAAAGAATGGGAGATGATGAGTGATTGTATGGCTACCGGTACGGTCAGACGCAAAGCGACTATAACCGACTACCGGTATTTGGTAAGACGGTACGGTACCGGCATCGCGAGTGTCCAGACAACTGAGTAGTTAAGCAGCATTCTCCAATTAAATTACCTTATACACGTAAAAACAAATTTTCCGAATTTTCGTATTCAATTCTATATTCAATTATCATTATTATAAATATATTACTTCTTGTTGAACTTGTAGCATGGAGAATTTATAGAACATTTTCATATTGAATATTGCTCAAGAAAATCAGTAGTGAGTTTGAAACCCAGGGAACACATTTGTGCGCGTAGGATTATGCCTGACAACGTTGGTCCCGAGCAGAAGCAAATTTTCTAAAAATAAAAACGCGTGACAACGATGGGCCACGAGGCGGACCATCGTTGTCAACCTTTTTATTTTCTTTTTATTCAATTTTTCTTTTTTAATTTTTTTTTTTTTTAATTTTTTTTTTTTTTTCGTTTTTATTTATTTATTTTTTTTTAATTTTAATTTTTTTTTTTCATTTTTTTTTAAATTATTTTTATGTTTTTTTACAAAAAATTTTTTATTATCGGTTTTTTATTTTATTTTTTATTTTTATTTTCAATTTTACGCGTGACAACGATGGGCCACCATAGACCATTGAGAGTCAATAATTTGCCATGGTTCAATTTTTTGATCGTAGCCGGATTTAATTTAATTTGTATGACGCAGTTAAGTGACGTCATAATGGCGCACTGTGACTTAGGCAGAAATGTGGGTATGACTTGGGGACATACGCAATTTTGCAACTTCACTATATGCTCCAGTCCTGAAAACTAAACATTCCAAAAATGAATGTAATTTCCAGTATCTACAATGTCTAATTCCCAAAATAGCTTATCGGTTTCAATTACATTATTTTTTATGTTAAAAAATATATATTTCATCAATATAACACGTTCTGCACACCCACCGAAATAAGACTAAGATTAAATAGAAAGAATAAAACAGCAATGCACCCAATATAAAAGCCAACCAAGATGAATTGGACTCGGACAGTGAATATCGCAAGTGCACGCCTTCCTATACTGTAGTATAAATTCAAATTAATACGCGCTAAGCTAGAATCCGAGATGCGAAAATTCGGCTACAGTTGATGTCCATGTCATGGATACCATTAGTATAAGTAATTCAACGCTCAAAATCATGCTTACATGTACGGAATATGAGTTTTACTTTTATGCGAATGACTTATGTTCTGCACTAACAAATGCGTTTTTCGAGCTGTATTATTCACATGAAATCAGATTACATCTCAAAATCAATAGAAGCTTGATCCGAAGAAATATGTATGAAAAAAATGTATGGTTCTCCTAATGACTGCGTCATATCTGTTGCGGTGATCTACATTAGCTTGTGGTTTTCAAGTCTCTCATTTAGATATTTCTTTTGTTTTGTGGTCCATGTTTATACAATATTTCACGCAATTAGATAAGTTCATGATATACCTAAAAAATCAATTCGCATAGTAATTCTGAAGTTATATTCATTCTTACATTCTGAATCAACTTGTATAAATGACAGATACCCAATCTATGCTTTCTTTGAAAAAAAAAACTGATTGCTTGGAATTATTTGTTTCAAATATTCGGGATTATGGGTATAATCACCCTCATTTCATACTACCTATTTTATGTAATATTTGATTGCACTCGATTAAACTCGACTGAGTATCATCTTAAGTTTATCAGAAGGGAACCAGATATAACAACATAAATAGGGTGACAGTTGTGAGAACATCGGTGTTTAGTCTTGAATTTTTTTTAGTGATCAAAGTAGGGCCGACTGGTTCGTTTCATTTGAATAAAATACGAATTAAGAATTACTGAATCTCAGTTTTGCTTATAAATGTAAGAAAACGTAAAGCCTTATAATTTGCAAAGTTTATTATTATACAATTTTTCTCAGAGCAAGGTCTCGAGCCAAGAAGTAAAAGTTGTTACAAAAGTAATAAATGAATTAAAAACTAATAAGAGCCTAACCCTATACAGGGTGTCTCAAAAGTAAGTATATACTTTTAATTTTAATTTGCTTTTAAGGTACTCATCATAAAGCGTTCATTTCTTTAGGATATATAGTATGTATATGACGCAGTAAAATTTAGGTATTGTTTGCATTTTTTAAAAACTCACAGAATGACAAGAGGATTGCCCAAGAAATGAGGTGCAAAGTGCTGTTTGGCGAAAAGCATATAAATAAGACGAACTCAGTGCTTCTTTAACAGAGAATTCGTAATCAATTCGGCTCCTATACACGACGAAAATTTGTGCAATTCATCATACATTTATGGAAACTGGATCTGTAGTTGATGCACAAAAATCAGAATGACCAAGGAGCGGACGCTCTGAGGAAAACATTCAGAGCCGAATTAATTCCTAATTCTCTGTTAAAGAGGCGCTCGGTTACTTCTTGCCAAACAGTAATTTTGCACCTATTACCTGGGTTAATCTTCTTGTCATTCTGTGGGTTGTTGAAAAATGCAAACAATACCTAAATTTTACTACTTATCCATACTATGTTTCCTGAAGAAATAAACGTTCTATTATGAGTACCTGGAGAGCAAATCAAAATTAAAAGTGTATACTTACTTTTGAGACACCCTGTATTTGTACCTGAAATTATGACCCAACTCTAACCTGGTACGCATCCTACGTTCTGTTATCCGCCATCTTGGTTCACAAGAACCAAAAATCGAGGAGTACCAACAATTTTTTCATATTTATGTGTGTATTCGGTTTTGTTTTTTGCTACTTTTGAAAAGTGCTTTCTTCAAATATACATGGTTGCACATTGGGACAAAGCATAGTAGGCGATCACTCTCCAGTATTGATCGAAGTAAGTAACTTACATCACATCCTACGCCGCTATTCAACTCTTTTTATTTTATTTATTATATGTCTCTTGACCAATACTAATTGCCGACTTTTTGAACATGGAGTGTTATAATGATTTGTTACACGTTTTGTTATTATGCTGCTGTTCTTGTTCTTGGTGTCATTTTTCTTGCGAAATAGAAATAAAAAAAAACCTAACACAAACACGGACGACATTAGCACAATTTGCGAACAGGTGATTTGGATGGCGGTGCCTTTCCTTTGGCTTAACACTACGCTCTAAAGAAGTTTGCGCATCTTAAATGGCGGCCAAGCGTTCGAACCATCGCACTTTAGTTTTCAGGGAAATTTGAGAGCTATCAAGCTTCTTCGACATCTTGCCCGAAATGAGCATTCCGCTGTGCTTATTTATGCTTTTCTTACATAAATAAAAAATCCGAACGTGACATGAGAAAACATCACACGTCAAGTGAAAAAAGAAATTAATATGGCGACAGTGTAGCGCAACAGTGAACTTGTATTTGAACTCGTTTTTACTATCAATACCACGAACAAAATCCTACACAAAAAATGGCATCTCATCCATGGTAGAATGCTGATTGCGACAAAGCCATACATCTAAGAAAAGCGGCGTTCCTTAAAATGAAAAGGTCGATGTCCATCGAAAATGTGATAATGTATAAAAAACGTAGATCTGAAGCAAGAAGAAGAATATTAAAGGCTAAAAGGCAGAGTTGGCATGATTACTGTAGCTCACTGGACAAGAATGAAAAACTCAGCAACGTATGGAAAATGGTTAGGCGCTTCACTAAAAGCAAGGTATACGAACAAATCCCCGGCCTTAAACACAATGGTATAAAAGCAATCGAAGATTCCGGAAAAGCTGAGCTTCTGGCGAGTTCGTTCTCGGCGGTCAGTAGCAATGAAAACTACACCCCGAAATTTCTTCAAAGAAAGATCGCATTCGAATCCTCACATGACGTAACAGTCTTCAAGGCTAATCACAAATTGGATAAAAATATCACAATGAAAGAACCTAATCAAGTTTTAAAACCAAGAAAAAGCACTGCTCCAGGACTAGACAAGATTTGCTACGCGATGCTTATAAAATTGCCCGCAGAATGTAAAGACATATTACTCAAATTGTTCAATTTGATTTTGAACAAAGGGAGTATTCCAGATACCTGGAAACGCTCTGTTGTAATTCCGATTCTTAAATCCAATAAACAAAAAAACTAACCATCTTCATATAGGCCTATATCTTTAACTAGCAATTTATGTAAGGTTTTGGAAAGAAATATAGTTCGCAGAATGAAGTGGTTTGTTAAAAAAATGGCATATTATGTAGAGAACAGAGCGGTTTCAGGTGGAGGAGATCTACAACTGATGCATATCTAAAATAAAATTACACGATGACATATAATATATAAAGCTTTACCAAATGAAAGATCTGTACTTGGCATTTTCTTAGACATGGAAGAAGCTCATGACATGGTATGAAATAGAGCAGGGCTACTCAACTATTTTTATCGAAGGTCCGCAAACAAAACTTCAAAATTATTTGGGTCCGGTCTTTCCAGAAATGATATTTCGGCATCCTTAAACGAGCACTTCCTCGACTGACTAATGATTACCGGTAGTAGCAAATCAAAATTGTTTATTATGGTGTTATAGTTCTTTTCGTATATATTTAAAACTATGAAAGTCATTTTATAATAGGAAATTCAAAAAGTGGGGCTAATGATCCAAAATATATAATTAGGTGCGGTCCAAATCCAATACTCGAAAGGTCCGGATTCGGACCGCGGTCCGCCAGTTGAGTAGCCCTGAAATAGAGGACTGTTATACAAACTATATAACATTGGTGTCACCGGGAAAATTTGGCTTTTCGTTGCATCTTTTCTGACGAATCGTTCATTTCAGGTTAGAGTAGGCAGTCGTCTTTCAAGTATATTCTCATTAGAAAACGGAATACCTCAAAGGAGCGTAATTAGTCCACTGCTATTCAATATAATGATAAACGATATGCCTAGTACTATTTCATCAGATAATGTTGGATTGTTTGCAGACGATAGTGCTCTATGGCACATTGGGCTCAAAATTGAAGATTTAATCATTTCCTCTCAGAACCCGTTGGATTGTATTCAATCCTGGTGCAATCAATGGGGTTTTAAGATCTCGGTCACAAAATCAATAGTTGTACTCTTCACCCGAAAGAGAAAATTACCACCAATACAACTACACATAAACGGTGTAATACTACCAGTCAGGAATGAAGTAAGATACCTCGTAGTCTATTTCGATAGGCGCTTAAATTATAAGTGACATATCGAATATGTTGTACAAAAATGTAGTAAACGGATTAATCTGCTGCGTTTGCTTATTAGAACTAGCTGAGGAGCTAACAAATCACCCCTTTTGTCATTGTACAGATCCCTAGTTCGACCCATTATTGAATATGATATGGAAGCCTATTTTTCAGCATCAATGAATGCCATAAGAAAAATCGAAAGTATCCAATCTCAATGTCTACGCATCGCTGCAGGTGGCATGATGAGTACGCCTAAAATTGCTTTACAAGTTTGTTGTAATGAGATGCCATTGAATATACGACGACTACAATTATGCCTCTTATATAAGGCTAAACTGCTAACACTCATGGCATGAAATATTTCCCAACTCTCCAACATTTCGTACTTTTGGTATGATTGCAAGGACTTTCGATATTGACAAATTGGATATTAGTATTATTAAAGCCGAAGAAATTCCCCCAAGGTATTTGGACGAAATCAATATTGACGATGCATTATCGAATATACTTTTTCCTTGGTATACGCCCGACCAAACAAAAGCTATAAGTTTGGACTATATAAATGAATCCTATCAATCACACGTGCATATCTATACCGATGGATCAAAAATTGATGACAAATGCGGTGCTGCGGTTTATGTTCCATATAATAATTCTCGTATGGGTTTTAGGCTAGACAAAGACTGTTCCTCGTTTGATTGCGAAGTTTTTGCAATATATAGTGCCCTTACATGGTCAAAAAATAACTATAAAGGGAATATACTTATCATATCGGATTGTATGTCTGCTATACACGCTATAAATAATAACTCGGATCAAATTAGTAATATATCTTCAACTATTCAGACTTATCTTTTTGAGTTACAGGAACATGGATGCAAAATCACACTACTATGGGCTCCAGGACATATTGGCATTCCGGGAAACGAAGTCGCCGACAAAATAGCAAAGGTATCAGCGGCGAAAGTCGATGTGGACAAAAGATTATCCCAATCACAAAACAAAGTCAAATCACAAATTCGACTATTTTGCGCTAATAAATGGGATCAACATTTTATAC
Organism: Styela clava; assembly: GCF_964204865.1. Classification (NCBI taxonomy): domain Eukaryota; kingdom Metazoa; phylum Chordata; class Ascidiacea; order Stolidobranchia; family Styelidae; genus Styela; species Styela clava. The sequence continues at coordinate 1,758,247 of NC_135264.1, read as the reverse complement.
ACGGTGACCAAGCGTTTCATTACAAGACAATTTCCCCCTCAATTGAAGACAGCATCAAGAATTCCACTTGGTCACCACGAATAATGGACAAAATTTTATTTCGACTTCAGACGGGACATTGCTGTTTAAATGGGCACCTCCATAAAATAGGATGCCATATTAATGGACTTTGCGATTTCTGTAATGATCCAGAGACAGTAGAACATTTTCTAATGAACTGTCGTGCATATAGAAACGAAAGACGCATACTAAAGATGAAATGTCGCGATTATGGCAATTTCAACTCAAAGCTATCTTACGCGACCCTAGCATTTTCCCTGCTCTTGTTGATTTTGTGAAATCTACCAAGAGAGTACTATAGCCATATACAACATTTTGATTTAAATTTTCTGGCGCAAAAGACTCAAATTGTTTAAAGCGCCATATATTACCATACCACACACACACACTATCAGAAGCAAAGCTTGTGGCTGTCTGTTTTTCAGGCAATTTTACACTTATATAAGTATTATATTGTGAATAGGAAAGGGGCAAAACGCTGGTTACAGAATATGCAGAATTTCTACTATGTGAGTTAAAACCAATATCTTCTACAATTTTAAAAATAAAATAACAAGAAGATTAAGTGAATTTGCGTCCGCGGTAAATTCAGAGTTCACGCTAAAATTGAACGCGCAGGGTTTTCATCTGTCTCCACTCTATCATTTCTTGTTCCCGCAATCAAAAACAAACAACATTTCAGTTCAAAACTACATGGGAGCGCGATACAAGTCAGCGCACTTAACGACTTTCCCAGCGATCTATAACAGGAGTGTGCAACCTTTAACACAGTAGGGGTGAATACAAATAACTGGGTGAAACCACGGGTCGCACCTTTAATTAACATAAGCTTTCTAGTAGTTGCACTTCCAGGTACGAAATTTTTGGCTATTGATCTTATCACGTGCGTTGTTCGCCTCGAACAAGCTAGTTATTGGGGATTTGTGACGTCATGGACATGGATAATTCAGCAGCCGAATGGCTTCTTACCCAAACGTCGTATTCACAGATAATTGGTTAAGCAAATTTTGTAGTCCAGCAAACCTAGTTGCGTCTGCGGGAGGCTGCCCTGGTTATCAAATTTGAACCAGGACTTTCAGAGTCAATTTTGATATTCACAAGGTCATATATCCCACCGTTATACAGCATTAAGGAATTGTGGAAATAGGCCTGGGCAAATTCTATCGGAAAGGGGGCCGGCCTATGCTCGAAAAGCATACACCACTGGTGTATACAGTCTGTAATTCTGATTTTTCGTTATTTCGGGAATTAAAATTTGAAATATTCGTGACAGACGTCGAAAATTGTCAAAATTGTTTGTTTACGCTTGTCTATCTGAAAGAAATTGAGGAAAAAAGTGAGAGCAAAACGATGTTTACATTTGTGATGATTTCCAAAGTCTGCCTCGTACTACTCGGATTCTAATTCCTGCAATATCTAAAAATCAGAATGTCTATGGACCTGATATGGGAACACTACGGCCCGCGACTCAAATCCGGCCCATTGGGTAATTCAATCTGGCCGCGCCTGATGCTGCCGCTATCGAACAAAAACCAAATTTTGATGTTTTAGCTTAAAATAGCTCAAGACACGAGAAATATTGTTTTTTTACGTTTGCCTTTGTAACACTGTAAATCTGTTCATAGAATTTAACCTTTTACGTATACCTGCGTATACTGGCATACTTAGGCTACTGAAGGTGAATGCGTATTGTGTTTGTTCCGTTGTTTCCCCCATATATTGTTAGCGAACGTATTACGTGTAAAATCAATAAATTATAATGAAAGATAGGAATTGTGATAAAAAATAGGAATTGTTTCCCAGACCATTTTTTTAATTTTATAAAAAGTCCCATACAAGAGTGAACAGTATTTAATATAAAGACAAAAAAATTTCGCCAAGCTGAATATAAATGGAGTCAAATGCCAAATTGCCCAACGAAAGTTGGGTGCACGGAGAGTTAGACTAAATCGATTCATTCACCAATGAAATGCCAAAATATTGCCAAGTTCTTAAATGCTACCGGTAAAAAATTTAAATTATAAGTATCGTTAAACGTCAATTCCTTCCTATTTTTCGAACTGAACCGGATATTTGGACAGAGAATATGCGCATGAACTTTCGATGACAGTTATGGTCAATGAAGACAGCCGGGATATCTTTAAATGTAGGCGTATGTAATAAAATCGGAAATGACAAAGTTACAAAATCACATCTAATAGGTTGTTGTCTTTGGAGGCGTCCCGTTTCGAAGTTACAAAAATATGGTAACCCTACGTATAAGTATTATCGTAATAAAATAAAAAAAGTTAGGATATTAGTAGTACTACAGCAAATGCAAAATTTCTCTCTGAAGGGTTGGTGTGGGAATTGTTCCCCGGTTGGAATAGGCAATTACTTAAGACTAACAAGACAAGTTGTGACTGAGATAAGCTGGCTGTAGTAGAGCAATCCCGTATTATAATGGCAAAAGAGAGTATCGTATTTAGTGGCAGAATTACTTACTGCTAAACCTGAATGAAGTCCCGCCTTACATATACTTTGTAATGCAGCATCGTTATACTGTATTATGTGACGGCATTTACCGGACAGGCCAAAGAAAATTCAGTTTGTAGGCTGTCTGATTTTTCTATATTTCAGGAGGCGAGACGTTGAAAATTGTCACAAGTGTGAACATCGTTGTGCTCCCATTTTGCTCCCTAAGTTCTCCCAGACGAACGAGTGCAAACAAACAATATTTTGAAACGAGTGCTGCAATCCCACAATCTTAACTTCAATTGAAGTGTAGTTGCAGCATTAAAAAATGAATTTCCATTTATCTGCTACGTGCCTATCCAGCATTTATCAAAATACTTGAACTGACGATCGGGATTCCGCTAAACGAGCGAACGCCATGAGACCTATTCTGACATCATAGTTACAAACCAAAGCACCAATATGTTTTCACAACCTCCTGGTAAATACTTTTTATCAACTCGTTGTTGCCTCGATTATATTTTGTCTAAGCGGTGCCATATGGCTATGCTTAACATACGTCCCGTTTCAGGCGGGTTAGTCCCACTTTTGAACACCTTGTCCCGGCGTACCGACCAGTCAGCAAAAAGTCCCGCATTGGCGTTCAGCCAGTCAGCATGATACACGAACATTACCAATTAGCATGTTCTTGATACTGTTGTTGTGTAAGCCCCGTACGCAGCGCCGGATTAACCATTAAACAATATAAGCACGTGCTTAGGGCACCAAGCAATGAGGGGCACCACAGAAATTTTAAAGCAGAATTTTATATAGTTTATCGGTGTTCATTAAAATATTACGAATTCACCAGACGACTAAAACTTCAAAATATTCGGCTATTTTTCGTCTTCAAGTATCATATCAAAAATAAACACTGGGACTCATTTATTGGACACGAAATGGGTCTATGAATCGTTTTCTTAATTTGTTGTTGTTTTTCCTTCCTAGTATTTTCCTTGTTGCTGCATTTTTCTTTTTTAAAAGATTTCTTTTCTTTTCAACAATTGGACCAATGAACTATTTCCACTATGTGGCGGTTCCACGGTCGTATTTCAACGATCTAGTGGTTAGCGAAGTCGGGAGACAAGGTAGACCAGGGTGGTCCAAACCCTGTCATGCTGATACATTCCGTGCGGCTCAAAGATCAATTTTAGCGTATATTTGTATCTAATGGAGGAACGTTTCCGAGTTTTTTTTTTTTGCTATTCCAAGTGGGGTTGGGATCCCGAGATTCAAACCCCTTTTTCTGACGCCTTGTGCCTTTATTTTAGTAAAAACACTCCTCTGTTTTCAAGGGTCGGCCATGTGATAGTAGTGACAAAACGCAGAACCAACTTGGTTGGTTCTTGACGATGGCACTAAGCTTGCTCACGCTGCACGTTTTTAAATTACTCAATATAACAATTCGTAATAAAATGAGTGTCGCAAGAAATGTGACAAAAGGAAAACACGGCGGAAACGTATTTCCTTGCCCATCACACAGTGTCTGTTTTAACTTCAAGTACCGTAATATCTGTCACGAAAGAAAATAATTTGAAGCGACATTAAACACGAGATGCGCAAAATACAACGGTAATTCTCGGGAATTAACTTTAAAATAACTGAAGGCTTTGTATATCTTCTTCAAAAGAACGCCACCCATGCAACATAATAGGCTAATAGTCTGATTAGAACGGTAAACTCTCGTTATTTATTAAATTTGAACTAAGTAAACTAGCGATATTTCGATCACTTTAGGGGTTTCTCCGACTTGCGGCCCGCGAGACCTCCTCAAAAGCTTTTGCGGTCCTTCAACCTAGCAACCTTGAAGCACCCTGGGGTAGACTAATTTCAAACTACAGTTGTGACTTGTATGCTTCGGTATTTCGATTCACGTTGAGACTGGAGGCATGAATCTTTATTGTCACACACCCTCAGGATTAGAGCTCAACCGATATATATATATATATCGGTCCGATATTGCGTGTTTGCCGATATACCATATATATCGGCTATATATAACAGTGAAAAAACTAAAAATGTTCGTAAAAGTTGTTTTATTTACTGTTGGTTGTGATTATTTTTAATGGATAATACACTTATGTGGTTTATTGTTTTTATAATTAAATTACACATGAGGGGGCACCAAAGTCTTCAGTGCTTAGGGCACCAAAGGGGCTTAAACCGCCCCTGCCCGTACGCCAAAAGATTTCTTAACGTTCCGATATTTAGACAGACAGCGTCTCGATGACAAAATGGCCAATGAAGACAGCCGTGATGGTTTTAAATGCCCCTAATGTAAAATCGTCGAATTTGAAGTTGAAAAAATCACAGCTGTGGTCTTTGAAGGTGTCCCGATTTGAGGTCACAAAAATATGGTAACCCTGTTTATGGGTAGAGGTTCTAATACTAGCCACTTAGGTTGGCAATTCAAATGACTGATTTGCTAGAAATGATATTTTACAACCTCCTTGATTGCTACGCGCACTCATTACGTAATAACAGCAAATTAATTGACACAATGACAAAACAATAGCCTACCGGCCAAAATCAGTTCGTGTAACTTGAATCAAAATACAACTTAAAAGTGAGATGGAACAGATTGTTTCTAGGAATAAAGAACTGCTGGAGGAATCCTTTCTAGGCAAAGTATTATGAATACATTTTGTGTATTACATTTCGTTCGTTCTTATCTTATTATTATGTTTCCCCTGATGTCCTTATTTTGGGGTTCATATCGATGGCAGCCCTGAATATAAAGCTAGTTGTATATAGCAAACCACAGATATTTTGAAAATTGTCAAAGCAATGAATGGACACGAAATAAATTGAAGAAAACAAAGTATACGTTTTAGGTAATATTAGTTTAAGAAATTGAATATCACGGGATATACTGTAACTGCTACTATACAATATTACCATATCATTTCTGCACGGTACACTTGAAAAATTCTTTGGTCAATACTGAAGCTGTTTCTTGTCTTATATTGGCTCTTTTGATTTTTTGACTTAGCGAGATATCTAAATTGCTAATAATCTGTTTTTTTGTGTATTTCGTGCTTATACCAATTCCATCACGAACTTAGACAAGCACCAACCGATAACTGCTTGGAGGTATTAGATAGAATAAGAGTTGCTTCGAAGCGATGAAGAAAGTAAAAGTAGCGGTCGTTATGTGCGACAGCAGCGTATCCACTTCATATTTAAGAACAGGTAGGCCAAAGTATATCACCCAGCAATGCCGTAAATTATTGGCAAGCTGGTATGTAGTATAGTTGATATATATTTTATTTTAAACTCATTCATGGCAAGAAAAAGGGGGCCTCCAGAAGTATCTGTACCAAGATGGCGCACAACCTGAACATAGTAGTTGTACCAGGTTAGGGTTCAGGTTGTGCGCCATCCTGGTGCACATACTTCGGGAGCGCCGAAAAAGGACCACAAACGGGAAAAAACAGGATAACCTCTCTTTTCGATGGTAATATACACTCACGAGCAGTAGATATACGACCAACATAGTGTTGCATACACACTATCGAAACTTTTACATGCTTTACATCGTCATTAAAACCAAATCAAAATATAACCAACGTAGTGTAAGTAATTTTATTCGAACCATAAAAAGAAGAGTGCGGCATAAAAACACTTATTGTTCGATTTAACCGGCACTTACTAATAGGTATTATATTTTTGCAATAACTTCCCGAGTCCTAGGTAGAAAACAGTGTTTCCCAACCGCGAATGTTAACTGCTTAGTTGAATAAAATGTAGTAAAAAAAATGTCGCTATAATATATGATTAGTTTTCCGTCGATAAGTTGCGTGTGTTAAAAGTGTGGTATTGAAAAATACCGGCTTTAAATCCAATGTTCCTCACCTCACCCAATGTGTAATAAATTGGCTAATGCAGATCTGGAACAAATAGTAGATCCTTATATATCAATGACTGCCTTTATTATAGATTGGGTCATCATGATGCGAGAATAGTATTTAATATAAGCTGTCCAGATACACTATCTACTCTATTCCCTTTGCATTCAGAGCATCACGCAGATTCTGGAAATAGTTCAAGTCAGGATATCCATTGCTAAAAAAACAAAAAACCAAGATTAAATTTAGAGGTATTGCATCAGTTATTTATTGATTACACAGGTTAGATATGTTAGATCTCCAGTCAGATCAGAGTCCATGTCAATCCTTTCAGGCTATTGAAAATTCACATTGAAATAAAGTAAAAAGAAAAAGCAAATTAAATTACCTTTCCAGGACTAGCTTAGTTGGTTGAAAATCTATCATTTGACAATATGAGTGATACACAATAAATAGTAGGCCTATTCTAGTCTGACAGATATCAGATGGTGCATTATTATTTGAGCCTGAATGCACAAATAATATGTAAGTCATTGTTATGCTGAGGATGTGAAATAACATTATATACAAGTGCCAGTCTGGTGGGAATGGATAAAATTTAAAGCATTGGGAGCTTTTTCTACTAAAAAGAAACCACACTATATTTTCTTCATATTCAACTTCGTGGTTTTGAAGTGCATAGATGCGGCGGTCATTATCTTCATTATAAATAAGCATGTAGTTTAGTTCATAATATCTGGCAAGTTTTACATAATTTTTATTAGTCTTCAATGACAATTTTCATTCTTATGTAAAACAGTAAAAAAATTTACTTTTCAATTCCTCCTGTTTTGTTGGTTTTGCTGGGAATGTCAGGATTCCATATTAATCTTCCATTTTGTTGTGAAATTCCCTTCAACTCCAAAGAGTATTCCAGCTTGAAAAGCTTTGTGTAAGTTCGAAAATTGGCATTATCTTCTATCAATGGGGATTTCCCTAAAGTGAAACGACAAATGGAAAATTCCAGCTGTCCACATATGTTGCAATCGACTCTCGCTGGACAAGTCTAATCTTGCCTCGCTCTCACGTGACTCGCTGCCGTGTTTGACGGCAGTCGTTGCTTAATATTCGCATAGATTGCTTTTTATGTGTTAAATTAGTTACGTTTAACGTCCGGTTGTAGGGATAATAATTGCCCATACCCAAGGCTTATGTTATTGGAACATATAACTGCTGTAACTTTTATTGTAGAATATTATATAAGCTATAAATAGACTGTAATTTGATTGATTGATTCTCTGAATCCTGAACTGAAATTGAAGTTATTTCTGAATATTTGTTATCGCCTGGCTTAAAACGTTTCGGTAAGTTTTAGTATTTGTTGTTTATGATAAGAATTCTTGTTATTAGTTCAAATAATATTCCAAATAATAATATTTAATTGGTATTTAAATAGTATATAGTATTTCATGTTAATTAAATACTGTCAGTAGAGCTAGACAATGTCACATTGTTTAATGATTAAGTTTGCAAGTGCTTTAATGCATTATTGTTATTTTCTGTGGTCTGTATTTGAATATTTTCATTTAAATTCAGAAAACCGCTACGCTACACATCACCATACATATTGCATCATTCTGTTATTAGTACGCTACACCTCTTTAACCTCATTCAACATTGTGAACTGTTTTACTGGATTTAATTCAATATATCAAATTTCATTGTACAACATTTGATATTTGTGGCATTGGAGGACACACTGAGAGTTGCGCGTTTTCGAATAGTTTTTCAAGAACCAAAGAACAGCCAGATATTTCAGTCACCCCCTTATGCGACACCTGTATTTGCCAGGATACATAGAAAAGGTGTTACATAATAAGTTTTCGAAACGAAATCATGAACTTGAGTTCGAGTGATGAAGATTACTCACCCAGAAAACTGGCTTTGAGGCAACTGGCTAACTATACAACAGCCGCTTGTCAGAAGATGCCATCACTGGCTGATGTCAAAAAACAACGTACAACATTAGAACATTTATATTTCATGGCTGAAAAAGCAATTGCTGATCAGGATTTGCATGTGCTAAATTCTGTTATGTCAAGTATTGATGATCCTTTTGCCAAACTTGTGGAAATGTACTCTGAGAGTATATCAGCTGCACCCAATGATGAAATAAGATTGAAATTCGAAAATGAACTTTGGAATGTGAATAAAGACATTGACAACCTTTTTGCTCGAGTACGTGAATTCACACATTTACAAAACCCCAAAACGTGGAGTTCAAATCAATGCAAAGATTCTGAACTTCCCGATTCCAGAAGAGAAAGAGCGGAAAGTGAAGTCGTGTCCTTGTCTGGTAGCATACGAAGTAAACGCTCTTATGCGAGTAGCAAGACATCAATATGCAGCAAAGGGTCTGTACATATGGCCAAGGCACAAGTTAAGCGTGAAAGAGCTCGAATTGCATTGCAAAGAACAGAAGCAAAGCAGAGAATTGAAGATGAAAAACGCAAAATTGAACATGAAAATTAAATATTGGAAGCAAAATTTGATTTGCAAGAAGCAGAAGCAGAGGCTGCTGTTTGGGAGAATTTGTCTGTGGTTGATGATGCTGGAAGTTCTCGGTCTTCATCAGATATATTCATCAGATCTGGTGTTCAAAAGGAAGCTACAGCTGTAGTAACTTCGCGGACTGTAGAACACGAACAACAACCTGAGAGAAACGTTACTAATCAACAGGTGGTAAGTCAATCATCTCCTATCGCTACAACTAAACCTGCTGTTTCACCTAAACAAGATGTGGTGTCTTCAAGCAATGATGACAGCGTGAATTCTGGATTTTCCCAACAGTCCGCTGATTTTGCACTGAACACAGATTCAAATAATGAACATAATATATCTAAACCTTTGGTCACTGACACTGATAAATTTGCTCAGAGTATAGTCAGAGCTTTTGGTGAAGCCATGCATGCTCCAAAGTTGGAATATTTGACATTTTCTGGTAATCCTATTGACTACTATATTTTCAAGAAAAATTTTGAAACTAATATTGATGCTAAAGCACCCACAGATGCCTTGAAATTAGCTTTCTTACTGCATCAATGCAAAGGAAAAGCGAAATCGCTCATACAACACTGTTCTATATTTGAACCAGAAGTGGGTTATGCCAAGGCTAAAGATATTCTTCATAAGAAATTTGGAGATTCAGATGTTGTAACTGAAGCTTTTAAAGAACAGTTGCATCGTTGTTCGAATATAAAACCAGATGATCATGCAGCACTGCAAGACTATGCTCTTTTAATGAGAAAATGTGTTCTTGTGCTCGGTAAGCTTGATAGCCTTGGAGAAATGAATACATCTGATCGTATTATCGATTTTGCCAGTAAGCTACCATACAGCTCACAGAAAGGATGGGAAAGGAAAGCTGTGAAGATCAAAAATAATACTGGTAAAAAGGCTCAGATATGGGACTTGGCTGATTTCATTGAAGAGGAAGCTGATATTGCAGGTTCAAATACTGCGAAATCATTGAACATCAGAAGACGTGAAGATAAGCCACAACAAAAACGGCAATCAACACGAAAGTCTACAACTTATACTGTGAAAACTGAGGATGTCAAAGCAACTTCTCATGTCCAGAGTCCTGCTATTTTAAAATGTAAGTGTTGTTCCTTTTCCCACCTTTTGTCAAAATGTGAAAAGTTTAATTCTAAATCGATTGAATAACGAGTAAAATTCCTGAAAGAAATTGGTTTCTGCTTCAATTGTCTACGTGGAGGTCACTTGGTAAAGGACTGCAAGTCACAATATACATGCTCTGTTAAAGGGTGTGGACGAAGACATCATACTTTGTTGCATTTAAATACAAAGAAATTAGAAAATGAAGAAAATGCAAACTTCAACAAGAATGATGACAAACAAAGCTCAATTCAGAAGAATGTGACTACTGCAGTTCAAGCTAATTCAAATGCATGCAAGAGCTCCATGTATACTTACAGAAATATTTTGCCTGTCAGGATTCGAGCAAATAACGTTGAAGTGGAAACATATGCTCTGGTCGATATTGGGTCCGACACAACTTTTTGTGAAACAAGCTTAATTGAAGAACTTGGTTTGACTGGAAAACAAAGAACTGTTGAAATCAACACATTAGGACAACGACCAGTCATGCATGATGGTGTTGTTGTAAATCTCACTGTTGCATCAATTGACGATGCAGAAGAAATATTCATTGAAAATGTGATGTCTATTGACAAGATTCCAGTTCAACCAAATCCTATTCCATCTGAAGAAGAACTCAAGCTACTTCCTCATCTGCAAGAACTTAATCTACGTAAAATTAAAAATAAAAATGTTTCTCTGCTTATTGGAACTGATTGTCCATATGCACATCATGTGTTGGAAGTTCGAACTGGAAACAAGAAGCAGCCATTTGCACAAAAGTCTCCATTGGGATGGTCGATTATTGGACCATCAGTGAATATGCCATCAACGCACAAGATTCATGTCAACTTTGTGAAGTCTGATATGTTACTCGAAGAAGAGATAAGAAGAACATGGTACACTGATTTTGAAGATGAGATTGGAGATTTGACATTTCCAACCTCGAAAGAAGATAGACATGTTCTAAATTTTCTGAAGAGCTCTGTAGAGCATTTCGATGGTCATTTCACAATACCTTTACCTTGGCGTCCTGGGACACAGCTGCCGAGCGGAAGTCGTGCATTGGCTGAACGCAGATTGGAGTATCTCCATAAACGTTTGTCTAAAAATGATGATTTGAGAGAGAAATACACAGAAAAAATGCAGGAATATATTACAAAAGGTTTTGCGAAAAAGCTTTCGCAAGAAGAAGATATCCCTGCAGGTCCTGTTTGGTATTTGTGCCACCACCCGGTGTGTACCGCAAACAAACCGAAAGTGCGTATCGTATTTGATTGTGCTGCAATTTATAAAGGTGTTTCTCTTAATGACACTCTCATGCCTGGACCAGACTTGGTGTCAAGCCTTATTGGTGTGTTGACTCAATTTCGTAAGGGACGCATAGCTTTAGTTGCTGATATTGAAGCTATGTTTCATCAAATTAAAGTTAAGAAAGAAGATTGCAATGCTCTGCGATTTCTTTGGTGGCCAAATGGTGATATTTTAAAGAAGGCAGAATTATATTTCATGGAACGTCATATATTTGGAGCTTGCAGTTCACCTTGCATTGCTTCATTCTGCTTGAAGGAAACCGGAAAACGATTTGGTCATGAATTTGATAAAAGAATTTGTGAGATTATTGAAAATGGATTTTATGTAGATGACTGTCTTACATCTTCTGATAGTGATGAAGATGCAATAAACACAAAAACACAACTTTGTAATTTGATGAAGAAGGGAGGTTTCAATCTAACGAAGTGGATTTCAAATAGTTCCACTGTGATGGCCAATATCCCAGAATCTGAACATACCAAATCTGTGAAAGAGTTGGATTTGCATGAACCTCGAAAAGAGCGTGTTCTTGGAGTTTTCTGGAATGTAGATGCCGATGCTTTTCAACTTCGTTCAACTGTACCTAAGTTGAAGACATATACAAGAAGGACAATTTTATCTGCAGTTAATTCACTATTTGATCCCCTGGGAATGCTCGCTCCCGTGATTCTGGTAGCAAAAATGTTGCAACAAGAAATCATCGAAAAAGGTTTCGGCTGGGATGAAGTAATTACAGAAGACAATATTAAAGACTGGGACACTTGGTTCAAACAGCTCACTGATCTTGAATATATTTCGATTCCAAGATGTTTCAAGCCACAAGAATTTGGAAATATCAAACATTGTGAGATACACCATTTTTCAGATGCTTCTAGCTTCGGTTATGGTGTAGTTTCGTATTTGAGGCTGGTCGATGAAAATAATCAAATACACTGCTCATTTTTATGTGGTAAAGCAAAGGTGGCTCCTCCGAGGGCTGAAAGCATTCCTAGACTTGAACTTGTTGCTGCTGTGCTAGCTGTAAAGGCAGATAAGTGGCTACGATTAAAGTTGAATTATTCCGATTGTGAGTCCGTATTTTGGACTGATTCGAGTGCAGTGCGTCAAAGCATATGTAATCCAAGAAAACGTTTTCGTACCTTCGTTGCAAATAGATTGGCCAAGATTCATCGACAGTCAAAGCTGTCTCAATGGCGACAAGTGCCTTCAAAAATCAATCCGGCTGACGATGCATCACGAGGCTTATCATTGAAAACTCTCATCAATAAAAGTCGTTGGCTGCTTGCACCTGAATTTTTATGGAAGACCGAAGATAGTTGGCCAAGAAATTCTGAAGATAAAACGGACCTGCCTGATGAATTTCAGCCAATTGAAAGAAAGAAAGTGGCAACAATTATTGCTTCGGATATTGACACAATTGACAACTTCATTAAAAGCTTTTCTGATTTACAAAGGCTCAAGATTGCCACTGCATGGGTGTTACGCTATAAAAGTTTCCTTCGTAACCACAATTCTGTTACCACAAGAAATATAACTGTGGAAGAAATGCAATACGCAGAGCAAGCACTTGTGAAATATGTTCAGCAGCAGAATTACAAATCTGTCATTGATAATTTATCAGACAAAAATGAAATTGGTGACAGGAAGGCTCGTCACGAGATGAAGAAAGCTGAGCATACAAAGTCAATTGCAAAACTAGATCCAATTATAACTGATGGAATTCTACGGATTGGGAGGAGGTTGGATAAAGCTCCTATTTCATTCGAAATGCGACATCCCATCATTTTACCAAATGATCACCACTTAACCAGATTAATCATTGACTTCTATCACAAGAAAGTTGGACATTCAAGTGTTTCTCATACTTGGAATGTTATTCGTGAAAAATACTGGATCACAAGACCGAGAGCAACAATTCGGCATGAATTAAATAAATGTGTGACCTGCAGAAAAGCTAACACACGACAAGGAGAACAGTTAATGGCTGAACTGCCATCTGCTCGTCTAAAGGTTGGTCAACCACCATTCTATTCAACAGGAATCGACTTCTTCGGCCCATATTTGATCAAACGTGGGAGAAGTGAAATCAAAAGATATGGCTGCATATTTACATGCCTCACAACAAGAGCTGTACATATTGAACTGGCAGAAGATTTATCCACTGATGCTTTCATAAATGCTCTTAGGAGGTTTATGGCAAGAAGATCAAAACCTTTTGAATTGCACAGTGACAATGGAACTAATTTTGTTGGAGCAGAACGAATATTACGAGAAGAAATGCATAAGCTCGATCATACCAAGTTAGATGGATTCTTCAAAAAACAAGAAATCCGCTGGTATTTCAATACTCCAACAGCCAGCAACCAAGGAGGTTCCTGGGAAATTTTAATTCGATCAATAAGAAGAATTTTGAACAAGATATTTTACAAATCTCCTGTTGTATCTCAAGATGTTCTGCATACTGCACTCCTGGAGGCAGAATACATAATCAATTCAAGACCTTTGTGTCCAGTTTCTTTTGATCCAAGAGATAATGCACCATTATCTCCAAATCATCTACTTCTGCAAAAACCAACACCATGTATTTCACCTGGATTATTTAATAATCAAGATTCCTATAGTCGTCTACAGTGGCGTCGAGTTCAACTTCTTGCTGACGAGTTCTGGAGGAGATTCTGCAAAGAATATTTGCCAACCATAGCCATTCGTCAAAAATGGCCGGACAAGACAAGAAACTTCACTGTTGGGGACATAGTACTTGTGGTAAACAACAGTGTATCAAGGGGCAAATGGGAAATGGGACGAATTGTCAACACATATCCGGATCGATTTGACATAGTTCGTAATGTAGATGTCAAAACTCAATGGGGAGTACTGAGAAGACCAATCAACAAGTTATGTCTCATTCAAGAAGCAAATGTGGAAGAAAAGTAATGAAAGAACTGAACTGTTTAAAACAGCTTTTTATGGACTGTTTATTCAAGATGAGAAATCTTGAAAATATTGTACATGTACATACAAGTTGAGATTTCGTCAATTTTTATTATTTGACCATAATTTCGTTTTCTGCAATTTTTGAACTTTCTGTTTTTAAGGGAAATGTATTTATTGTCCCAATGCATACATTTGGGGGGAGTTTATGTAAGTTCGAAAATTGGCATTATCTTCTATCAATGGGGATTTCCCTAAAGTGAAACGACAAATGGAAAATTCCAGCTGTCCACATATGTTGCAATCGACTCTCGCTGGACAAGTCTAATCTTGCCTCGCTCTCACGTGACTCGCTGCCGTGTTTGACGGCAGTCGTTGCTTAATATTCGCATAGATTGCTTTTTATGTGTTAAATTAGTTACGTTTAACGTCCGGTTGTAGGGATAATAATTGCCCATACCCAAGGCTTATGTTATTGGAACATATAACTGCTGTAACTTTTATTGTAGAATATTATATAAGCTATAAATAGACTGTAATTTGATTGATTGATTCTCTGAATCCTGAACTGAAATTGAAGTTATTTCTGAATATTTGTTATCGCCTGGCTTAAAACGTTTCGGTAAGTTTTAGTATTTGTTGTTTATGATAGGAATTCTTGTTATTAGTTCAAATAATATTCCAAATAATAATAATTAATTGGTATTTAAATAGTATATAGTATTTCATGTTAATTAAATACTGTCAGTAGAGCTAGACAATGTCACATTGTTTAATGATTAAGTTTGCAAGTGCTTTAATGCATTATTGTTATTTTCTGTGGTCTGTATTTGAATATTTTCATTTAAATTCAGAAAACCGCTACGCTACACATCACCATACATATTGCATCATTCTGTTATTAGTACGCTACACCTCTTTAACCTCATTCAACATTGTGAACTGTTTTACTGGATTTAATTCAATATATCAAATTTCATTGTACAACATTTGATATTTGTGGCATTGGAGGACACACTGAGAGTTGCGCGTTTTCGAATAGTTTTTCAAGAACCAAAGAACAGCCAGATATTTCAGTCACCCCCTTATGCGACACCTGTATTTGCCAGGATACATAGAAAAGGTGTTACACTTTGTTTATGAGATACCGAACTTTCCATCCTTCATGCGAGTCAGGTAGGTAAGAAACAAACTCTTGAGCTTTGTATAGCTTCCCCTATGAATAGAAAGTTATTTTTACAATTTGTTTGGCTTGATATTCATTCCAATTTGGGGGTAAGGGAATTCGAAGATATAGATCAATTATATCAGAGGTCTCAAACTCGCGGCCCGCAGGACAATAGTTTGTGGCCCCCGTCTTGGTATGAAAGTATAATGTTAGTGCGGCCCGTAAGTCACTCAGCTCAGTTAGAGTGATCGATGCATTTAATATATAATCAGGACACGTAGAGCGAAACAAAATATTTCATAATCTATCCCCCGAAAGGCATATGCGGTACGGTAACCTACTAGTACCGTACCTGTAAGCATGATATTCCACGGACCTTTTCCCCGACCTTAGACCCCCAAAATTGTTTCTTATACGTCACCATTGCAAATTTCTTAGTGCTTAGTTTAAAGGTGGCTTCGCGAGTTGAAGTCTATAAACTGGGGTATATGTTTCACATAATCATTTGGATTCAAAAAATTCAACAACCTGTTTTTCAATAGTACTGGTAGAGAAGTTTAGCCTAGGTATCACTGCTATTTCTAGACTAATTTTTGATTACTGCAATTTTAAGCTACGATGCCCAAGTCATCAGAATGATCATTGGGTTCTTTAATTCATACTTGAATTTCTGAAACACAACCGAAAACTAACAAGGTCCATCGCGGAACTACTAACATTTATGTTTTGCGTATAGAAGAATAGAGAAAGAAGATTTAACTTTCTAAGCTATGCTTTTATTGTGGAAAACCTGATGCGACCCGGACTCACTCAGACTCCGTCTCCCAGGTAAATTGAGTTTGAGACCCCTGAATTATATGGACCTTTGGATCATGAAAGAAGAGAGAATGGAAAAATTATCAAATATTAGTGGACTAAATTGTTTTATTACACTTTTCTTTGCAATTGATAATGGTAATTGGTAATGCTGACTCATTAATTTTATCAATAATAAAACAGACAGATCAAGAATAAAAATATTGCCCACTCATCAATTTCACTAACAATAGAACAGAGAGACTAAGAATAAAAATAGGACTGCATTTAGTTATTGCATAAACATGAATATACAATTAAGAGATAATATAAGTTGAGAATTTTCGGTGCTCCAGAAGTATGTGCACCAAGATGGCGCACAACCTGAACATAGTATGTGTACCAGGTTAGGGTTCAGGTTGTGTACCATCCTGGTGCACATACTTCCGGAGCGCTGAATTTTTAAATTTTCTCACCATCATTTCCCCAGCTTGGAAAGAGAATACAAGTTCCCGTGTTGGCCATTGCTTGTAGCCGGGAAGCGATTCTCCCAAAACTCTTTCCAACATGACTCCATTGCTTGGCTGTCTTTGAATGATTTTCAGGCTATTGGAAGGCGTAACAGTTGTGAAAGTGCCTGCAAATGTTGATTTCCAAAAATTAACTTTGTAAAATTAACCACCAAAGCTTATATTGTAAGATTACCAAGCTTTTTAAAATCAATCATTGACTAAATTGAATTAAAGTCATCATGACTTAGTGTAACTTGAGTCATCTAAATGAAAGTGCGCAGCAGTGTGGCTCATCGTGCTACACGTTAGGGATACGCTCGCCACCGCACCTCTGATTACCCTACAGGGGTTCGAATCCCGTGCAGGGATGGTTATGTGCGAGGATTGCTGGACTCCTCGCCACCGTAGGGTGGTTCACGTAACCGTTGGTAGGTTACGGCTTCCTCCACCATCAAGTCCATGCTTCCCAAAACAAGTAACTGACTAATCCCATACTCGACATGGAATGGTAACTGGACGAGAGGCCGTGGTTCACCATAAGGTTAAGCCGTCTGCTCTCAAATTTCCTCTCCCCCGAGATAAATATTTGAATCCTATCCTATCCTAAATGACTCAGATTTGCACTCAACTAATTATCACGTAGATCCGTGATTGACTCAAGTTGAGGGACTTCTATTCATCATTGCTTTCAAATATGCCTGTGCTCAGTAGCAATAAGGAGGCTGTGTAACCAGCCAATGATATGTAATCAATGTAATTGATATTCAAAAGGATCAAAATCTTCCGTTCCGGCATTCAGGCATTGCCTATGCAATTTATTGCACCCTGGTTGAGGTGGTGGGCATGTGACTCATATGATCTTCACCATCAATGAGTTTAAATTATTATCTATAGACCAGTCTGGATTTCATGGCCTTTTTGAACGAGAAATCGGGCGTGCAATCAGAAATTCCCGCGTGCAAATAAGAATTCCTGGCGTGCAATTATAGCTCACGACGTGCAAAACAACTGCACTCGCGTGCAACTGACTTTGACATCAGATACCTCTCAATACATCCGCGTAAAATTACCGGTATCGGATAAAAAATACGTTGAATCAGAGATAAAAATAGACGTTTGAGCTTTGACCCCAAACATTATTTCTACAGTTTGTCGCTAATTTTGAGAGTGTTTGTGCGACTTTGGATACCGGTAAAATTATTGGATAAAAAATACGTTGAACCAGAGCAAAATGGACATACTTTGTCATTAACTTTGGTAGTGTTTTTACGTAGAATTAATTGATAAAAAATACGTCAAATTAGAGCAAAATGGACGTTTGACCTTTGACCCCAAACATTATTTTCATACTTCGTCACTAATTTTGGGAGTGTTTGATCAACTTTAGATACCGGTACTGTTCAGTACATTCGTGTAAAATTATTGTATGAAAAATACGCTGAATCAGAGCCGTACTTGGCCATTGGTGCGGAGGCGATCTTTTCGTCCATAACTATTCTCACGGGATTCCTATTTCCTATCATTCAACACGATATGGACCTTTCCCCGAGAATCGACTTCCTTGTTTACTTCGTGACATTGGCCAATCAGCAAGATGCAAAAAAGAACGTAACAATGAGAGGAATTTTTCGCGGGTCAAAGGTTGGGGAAAGGTCCATGGTCTTTTTGCTTCGCAATATTTCGATCAGACCAAATCTTGCAGGCTGGTATTTGTCGACAATTGTGGAGTTATAATATTTTGGCATCTTTATATTACTGGATTATTGATTTTAAAACCATTCAAACCGATTTACATTGGTGAGCAATTGCAAATTTTCGGCGTGCAAAATTGATTTCGCTCGCGTGCATTTTTGCGGAGCGCTAGCGCCCTCGGGCGTGCACCTGCCATGGAATCCAGTCTGGTCTATAGATAATATTTAAAAACGACATTTTTGAGTTCGTAATAAATTATGAATATGTTATTATTTTAAATTAGGTCAAGTTCAATAATCAGCGCATCAGCACTCAGGCCTGCAGTACACAAATGTCCTTCATAGGTTTACAAACTATTTTCCTTTTCGAATAGATTTATCGTGTAATAAACCTTTCACATTTCTAGTGATAATTTTGTTGAAATGATAAAGGACATAATATCCAGTACGATACATCTGATCCTAGAAAATGAGTTGTTATCATTTCGACCAAATTTGTTTGTATTCTAATAGAACTTATTCTTAGAACTTTCATATTTTAGTATCGCAACCCTACCTGCCCCAGCGTTCTGCATCTGAGAAGGGTTCTCTCTGGGTTTTGTAGTCAGGCGGCGTATGAACTCATTCATCAGTAGAGCATTACATTTTTCAGACTTTTGAACCAGATTTTCAAATCGTATACTATCTTTTAGATATTCCAGCGAAAAGCAATGCATTCTCAGGAGACTGAAAAGTTCATGGAAATATTGCTCTCGGTTACGAATGTCATGTCTAACCCATTTTAAAGCGGCTTGCCATTTAACAGTCTCAGAGGAATATTTCGTGTTTGCTGATTTGAAAAGTGTAATTATATCATTTTTTTGAATATCACAGAATTCCCCTTTCTCAATGAGTTGTTCAAAGTTGATTTCCATGAATCTATTTAACACATAGCTAACTGCGTTTAGATTAGGTACTTGATGAGTTTCAGCCATATTCTTCAGCATGAAGCAGTTGTCAATCTCAAGATTCGTCTCAAGATTCTTGACATTAGAGAATAATACAGTGATGACTGAATTCTTTGCAATGTTATTACTTTTCACCAGTGGTTCTTCTAACACTGTCTCCAGAAGAAACTTGAAAGGATAAGTCTGGATATTGATGACTGTTACAAGATTGCCGAAACATCTCTCTGCATGTTCATCTTTTGCTCTTGCCCATGTTATCATAGCTTGCCATGATGTTTGATAACTTACATTTGAAACTTTTATGTAACGCAGGAGATCTGGCTTGATAATAAACGGGAACATCTCGGAGGAAATTACTGATTTGAAATTAGTGATCAGCACATGTTCTGCTTGTTCTTTTACATCATGACGATCGTATGCTTGAGCCAAGTTGATGACAGAAAGACAATTGGTTCGAGACAGATTGGTTTCCAAGTAATGGAAGCAAAAGTTTGTCAAACTAACCATTTGTAACAGGTTGGATGCTTGCAGGATTTGTTGAACGTATTCCATTTTCAAATTTGCTCCTCCTTTATACATGAACTCTATACATTGGGAAATCCCATTTTGATCAACATTCTTCATATCAATAAAACCATCACGAGATTCCTTCATTTTGCTTGAAAACATTGCTTTAAAGTATCCTGATGAGGCTGCCAATACACAGCGATGAGCACGGAAGGATTTGTCACCAACTTTGACATCGAAATCGCAGAGAATGTTTTGTTCTCTCAAGCTATCGAGTGATGTCATAAGCAAACTGGCTTGTGTTGAATTTGTTTGTTTTATGTAATCTTCATTCATAATCAGTCACCTCAACCTTCTGACCTTGCTCAGATTAGTAACTAAATACTCAAATATAACAATTCTAATGCCTGTTTAAATATAAACAATTTTTATTATATCTTTCTACAGTTCTATTAGTCTATACCCATATTCTGATACCGGTATTCAATAAAAATATGCAAGATAAATTAAAAGGAAAGATAGACATAGACTACTAATTACTAAATAGATAGATATAGTTTATTCGAATACTCCATAATACTGTAATATACAGAAATTTTGAATGGATAATTCTGGAGGGCAAGCAAAACCTTTAAAAAGGTTAAAAACATGAGAAATATCATGTGCCCGCCCACCCTGCCACCAGCACACACACAAAAATAAATTACAAAAAAACTAATTCAAAAAAGGTTTAGGCCAAAAATAATCAAACTCGAATGTAAGGAACCTCCTGGCCAATGGCCAATTCAATATGTACCTATCTACTGGTATATGCCAGCGATGCGCTGTTAATTAAATGTGTATTTTGCGCCATCCCGCAGCAGCGTAAACTGAATGTTACGATAAATTGATGAACAAGGTAGACAGAGTCAAGTCAAGTTTGTTTTTTCCAACCAGTAAAATCAACAACAGTCGAAGATCAGCCAATAAAAAATAAATAAATCAGGTATAATATTGAAAAAGAGAATTTATACAGTTTTACTGGAGACAGATAATTAATATAAATTGTAATAAAAATTTCCCTTTCACGAGAGCCACATAGGGAAAACCAACGAATGGACGGGGAATCCCCGAGGTTATCTGGATTATGGATCAAAGCATGACTGTGCTTTGAAAGATACCCATTGAGGTGTATATCAATGAAGATATCGGATACCCCAGGTTGGGGAATTTTGAAGGTGGTTAGCCACGTGGTTACATTGTGAAATGCCAGGCGATGTCTACTTATGGGGGGGGGGGAATCAGGTACCGTAAAGCAGTGATTTTTAACCAGTGTTCCGCGGAACACTGGTGTTCAGCGAGAGACCTTCAGGTGTTCCGCGGAAAATTGCTTTTTTGAAGGAATATTACGTTATAACTGAAATTCAACCAGCCGATGAACTTTTACAAATTACACAAGGCTGCGGGTTGATGTATGTAGGTACTAGATTGGGACCTCCAGAAAATTTCCAATTCTTGCTAAAAAGCGCTTCCAATCTTGCTACCGTTTTTATCTACTTATCCTTGCGAAATGAGCTTTTTGAACATGATCGACCTAGGGCTCGACAATATAATCGAATAGCGAATGGAAAATTAAAATATTCGAATGGCATTTTACTATTCGTAGGCTATATCCGATAGCACGCGACCTGTACCGGTGTCTGCTTGGGCACGAAACTCGCGCGCCGGTAAATTTTCTGATAATTGTTTTTATGAGTGTCCGCACACCGAATTTACCGTCATGGTTTTGCGTTTGTTTGTATAATAAACCACTTATCACCTATTCCGCAATGTCCAATCTAGCAATCAGTGTAGTTTTTCATGGCTTGTTTTTTTTTTTCAGAGCTTTCATGGCTTCGTGAGTATGACTATCGTCTCCCATTTATTACATTCCACTCCCCACATTATCTTTGAATGAGATTGTATTGGTCATTATCAACATAAGTGTTCGAATTTAGAAGTACAACATCCTGAAAGTTTAATACTATCGTGTATTCTGTTTGTTAAGTTTGGCCCAGGCCTCATTTAACTAGGCTTGTGTTTTTGTGTGTGTGCTGGTGGGCAGGCACATGAGATACTTCTAATGTTTTAAACTTTTTTATAGGTTTTGCTTGCTCTCCAGGATCCTCCATTTTTAATTTATGTTTGTTATGGAGTTACAGTTTGGGTGGCTAACGCGGATCAAATCCAATTTCTCTGAATAGTGGCAGTAACCATTCTTTGGTTAAACGTAGCTTTTCTAAATCATTGATTTGAAACCAAAAGATATAGCCATGGAAATATTCATGGTTTGGATTTGCAGGAGGGCCGATCCATGAAGAACCTTCTGAAGACATTAAAATTTAAAAATTAGACCACCAAGACCAGATATTTGATATCTGAGATACGGCTTTGAGAAAACCTTGTCATGGTGTCACACTGATTTTGCCAATTATTTTCAAACACTATGATTATTATATAGGAAGCATTCAGAGTAAAATACCGGTTTGTCAAAAATCAGTTGATGTTCTTGTCTGTAGGGATTATGCAATTTTAATTCAAACAATACATTCTTTACGTTCACAAACTACTCCAGACATTTATTTTTAAGCCGTTATCTATACGGAGGCGTTATTCTGGCTCTTGAACGATCTTTTAATCATGTGTGCTAATGTTAACAGTGTTGTCGTTGTTGTTCAGCGTTAGAAAATGAAGAGTTGCGTAAGATTTTCCTAGGTGAAGTTATTGGATTACTTTACTTGTATGAAAGAGGTACTTGAGATTTGGTAATTCAGGGGTGACGGTAGCAGACACTGATATATAACAATATCTTGAAGAATCTCTCTATAGATCTCCCCCTCCCCCTTAAAGTTTTTCCGCTGGTTTATATGTGTCATGGCTGGATCTGTAGTTGATGCACAGAGACCAGGAAGATCAAGGAGCGGGCGCTCTGAGGAAAACATTCGAAGCTGAATTAATTTCAAATTTTCTGTTATAGAGGAGCTAAGTTGGCCTTACTGATTTACATGTCTTTTCTTGCCAATCAGCAATTTTGCTTCTCATTTTTTGGGTTAATCTCCTTGTCATACTGTGGGTTGTTAAAAAATGCAAACAACATCTAAATTTTACTAGGTAGCCTATACATACTATGTTTTCTAAAGAAATGAACGCCTTATGATGAGTACCTGAAAAGCAAATCAAAATAAAAGCGTATATATACATATTTTGAGACACCCTGTATATCTAGTCCTGACTTGTCGTGTTATACAATCAAGTTTTAGCCGACAAATTTCGCGAAAATCATCTATTCGGAGCTGTTTTATTGGACAAAGATACTTTTATAGAAAATGTCAGCTAGCCTAACCTTTATCAGATGATGTTGGTAAATGCTAGTACAACAAGGCGCAAGAAATATCCATGTTAGCTAACATTACAATTCCAAGATATCTAAAATTTGAAAATACAAGTGGACCTTCCTAATTAACTGTATGTGTTTTCGGACGGTGACGAATTAGCATATGGCACTTTTATGTTCTCACTGTGACCAACAGCGGATGGAGTGAAGATACCACTCGTTGCAGCACAAAGATTTGTGACACTCAAACAAAAATACGTACTCCAAGAAAAGGGCTAATGGAAGTAATAGGCATGAGCAGATTGGTGCATGAAATAGGCATAGCACTGTCATATAATATTGCATACAGATATTTCTGGATAGGCAGCAAAGTTGTTATCATTTGGTAAACTTCTCCATCTGGAATATTCAAAACATTCGTTGTTTGAAGAAAGAAAGATTTTCAAGATACATATAGAAATGTAACAAAAGTAGTCAAATTCATTTCTGCAAACTGTTTCAAAAACCTATTTCACATGAGAAACTTACATTTTGGCATGGAGGGTCTTTTTAAAGCAACCAGCGGTGTTTTGGCCGAATATTGTTGATTTAGAATTAGATTAATTACGTCGAAAAATGCCACCATCAAAGTCAAAAACACATCGCGCAAAAGGACAACTAAATGCACAACCCGTTAAAGCAGATTCGCCTTATCAGATAATGATTTACCCCAGGTTGGTCCAAATCCTGGCACGCGGGCCGCCAGCGTCCCTCGGTCACATTCCAGGCCGCCCCCAAAACAATTTTGTCCTGTGCAGACAGAACCAAGTCGATGAGATGAGTCGCGCTTTTTATTTAATTTTTGTATCTTAAGCTTGCGTCAAGTAACTCCTCATTTGGAGGGACGTTTTGTGCCTTTATTTTAGTCAAAACACTACTCTAG
The DNA here is from genome assembly GCF_964204865.1 of Styela clava. NCBI lineage: Eukaryota > Metazoa > Chordata > Ascidiacea > Stolidobranchia > Styelidae > Styela > Styela clava. The sequence goes on along the minus strand of NC_135264.1, from coordinate 1,734,068 downwards.
TTTCAAGCATTGGCGACGTGACAAAAGAGACGAACCGCAGAACTGACTTAGCGCCGCGCGATCCAGTTTTTAGCTGTGTCCGTTGTCCCAGCGTAGACGGACTTGGTTGTTCTTCGGCGATAGCACCAGACCTGTTCGCGTTACAACTAATAAAATTAGTCAAATATAAGCACTCATCATACAATGAGTGTAAAAAAGTGACCTAGGAAAACTGGTACGAAACGTATTTCATTTCCCGCAACAACGTTAAACCACAGAGTCTTGTGTGTTTTCATGTAATATCTATCACGGAAGAACATGATTTTGAGCGACATTACAAAATCAAACATGAGAAAAGATACCGAAAATACCACGGTATTTCTCGGGAATCAATTTTAAAATAACTGGAGGCTTTATATACATTTCCCTAAAAAACTAATAAGAACGGTATGCTCTCAGCTTACCTCAGTAAGCTTTCTCCGACTGCGGTAGGCGAAACATCGTCAATAGTTTTCGCGGCCCGTCAATCTCGCAACCTTGGAACACACTGGGGTCTATCGCATAATATAACGGATGCTCCAATTAGTAGGAACAAAAAGTAAAATGCCTCGGTAAGACATGTGTAGAAATAGATTCCAGAAAATCCGTGGATTCGACACGCTTCCGAATTCCGAAGGGGCTATTTCAATATTGGAATTTACTTGAAGTACGCAGAAGGTAACACTATTCATTTTGAGTTGTTGTGGAAAAAGTTTTGCTTCTATATATCATCCGATACCAAAAACACCATATGTGGTCAATATATATAGGCGTGTGTGTACCCAAAAAGTCGCAACATCCCATTTGATTACTATATTTTGATTGATTACGCCTGAATACAAAATTGCAACTCAAACTCCATGATGTTGTACATGCGCTTTATTGATTTCCAATAATAAAATCTAACCTTTCTTGAGCGGAAGACATGTTGAGTTTTCCAAAATTACGATTTTATGGTATTTTAGGCTATTTCAAGTAATAAATCACACATAAATGCAAAATTTGATCGCAATAACTCAAATTGCTCTCGCCCCTCTTGAGCAGAATTACTTGCTAATGGGCTTTAAAAGTTGTGAAATTTCGTGGTATTTTTTTTACACTGATGCAAACTGCAATGTGGTATATTCAGTGATGGATTGCACATAAATGCAATACTTTGATAGAAGCGATTGGACCACTTTTTCCATTGATTGTCGAATTATTATTGGTGACTTAGTTAACCTAATACAGTCTATTCATAAGAGTGTATGCTAGTCTACTTTTTCAACGTAACTACCGAGAGTGATTGCATATTAGTTTATAGCATGACTTCCGTTATTCCTAAAGTATTTCTGATTATCTGTTGGTATCTGACATATAGAAATATATTGAATTTTATATTCAATAGATTAAAACATACGGCGTTTGAAAATTTATCGGAAGAGTATGTCATTAATTTTTACGAGGAATTTTATCGTCATTTTCACTGGTTTAAAGTACTGAATATTTGAAATGAAATTTAGCAACCGTGCTATATATATATGTGTATCGTGCAGTAGTGGGGACTGCATTCACTGAAAGCGCCAGTGTCGAATTAAAGGCTCAAAATGAAATACACACTCTTTTACTGTTCACCTTCAATTATTAATTCTTACATGCATGTAACAACGTCAGCCAACTAATCCTAATGAAATGTGAGGAAAGTTTGCCAATGAGATTTGCAACTTTTTGATACTTCAATACAATACAATTTATTTCGGCATTCAGAAAACACAACACTTGGTAAAACCATCAAAACGTAACAAAAATGCCCAGAAAACGAGCAAAACTTATGAATAAAGTTTATAACGCGCAATACACGCGCTCGTTTGCCTAAATTAACACAAATAATACATTTATAAATAATAATAAAAAGACTCGATTAGTTGAATCCTTTGCGTTTCATGTGCAAAAAAGTGAGTCACTAGTTCACAGTAATGACAATAAAGTTGATAGTGTGTCGGAAACAAACGAGTTTTAGAAAAATTAATGCATTTGGACAATAATTAATGTGATTAAAGCGAATGCAAAATAAACACAAAATAAACTCGATAGCGATCCGCATGTTCGATATTTTACTTATTGTACATGCGCTTAATTAATTTCCAGTATAAAATCTCGCCTTTCTTGAGCGGGACTCATGCTGGAGGGATTTTCAAAATTACGATGTTTATGGTATTTTTTAGGCTATTTCAAGTAATAGGATACACATGAATGCAAAATGTATTCGCAATAACACGAATTGTACGTTATTAAATTTTGCCCCTCCTAAGCGGAATTACTTGCTGATGGCTTCGGAAATTGTGAAATTTCGTGTTAATTTTTCTACACCGATGCAAGCTGCGATGTGTTTTATTCAGCAATAATCTGCGCATAAATGCAATATTTTCCTACAAGCGATTGGACCACTTTTTGTATTGATTGTTGAATTATTATTGGTGATTCATTTTTAACCTAATACAGCCTATTCATTAGAGTGTATGCAGGCCTACTTTTTCAACGTAACTACCGAGAGTGATTGCATATTAGTATATTTCATGACTTCCGTTATTCCTAAAGTATTTCTGATTATATGTTAGTATCTGACATATATATATATAGAAATAGATTGAATTTTATATTCAATAGATCAAAACATCTGGCGTTTTGAAATTTATCGGAAAAGTGTGTAACTAATTTTTACGAGAAATTTTATCGTCATTTTCACTGGTAAAGTATTATATCTTTGAAGTAAAATTTACCAACCGTGCTATATATGTGTATCGTGCAGTAGTCCCTGGTGAAAGCGCCAGTGTCGAATTACAGGCTCAAAATGAAATACACACTCTGTTTCGATTCACCTTCAATTATTAATTCTTACATGCATGTACCAACGTCAGTCAACGAATGAAATGTGAAGAAAGTTTGCCGATGAGATTTGCAAATTGCATTGAATTCGCATTAAATTGTGCGAACGATCGCATTTTCACAATATATATCTGCCGAAATTCCAAGAAAATTTATGAAAACAATCCTCACGTCACACTAATTTATATAGAGAGTAATACGCCCAGAATGATTATCATAAAAAAATTATGATATTTTTTAGGTAACGATTCATAGAAACGCAATTGACGGAAACGATCCATCTGGAGGTGGTTAGATTTTCATGATATCACAATGTTTTTTCATAAATTTTGTTATATATAATGTTCCATTGGCTATGTTTAATTTTAAAAAATGTTCCGGAAATAATTTTAGCATATAAGGCTGGCACGCTACAATCATACCGGGGCACCTTTGTCGATGTTTATCGGGAGAAAAACATCGCGAGCAGAGAAAATGGCATCGAAGATATTCAAGCTTTTGTTGATTATACATATTGTGGTGCTTTGTGTCTGGTAAGTATGTTATGATATAATACATTATTTATGTTAGATGAATGAACGAATATATTATGACTTTGATAATCTATTTAAATAATATCCTACAAAAAAAAAACGTGCCTGAATAATCATATAACACTGAAGTCCATATCAACTTGTGAACCTAAATCTTTTCAATTATATAGCAATTTGATAAATTACCGCGGCTTTTCACAAATCTATTTGAAATTTGTGCTATATTTCTTAAATTTAATCAAAGTGGTTCGAATCGTTTTATTTTCTCATTTCTGTAAAACTTGGACTAGCTTAATAAACTAATTGGTTGTTTTCAACAATTTTAAATTATTTACGTTATATTGCAGTGCTAAGAGTATCGAAAACTCCAAAGGAACGGATAAGGAGGCAGGTAAGAAAATTGCTCAAATTGAATAAGTGGGATAATGCCCGTGTTTTCAATTTATGTATACTTAAGTAGCCTGTAATGCGAACAAACTATCGTTCATTTGTAAACCTAATTTTAGCCTGTATTTATTAATTGATATCAAATGCGAAATATATTGCGATCTGAGTTGAAGCTTTTTTTGCAAACTCGTCATTCAATTTTTTGCCTTGAATTGACGTAAATTCTTAAAATTACCGCTCTGTAATCTGCGTTGCTCGCTTCACCTGCCCGCTGTAACACACAAATACATTGAACAAAACATATTTTAAAAACTAGCTGCCATTGTTGTCGGCCTGAGTTGTAGTTAAAATCAAGAATCATAATTGAGCCTACAGACACAAAAATTAATCTGGACTCATCAAACGAAAGTTGCGCCGAGCGTTGGTCATAGGCATGGTGAGCATCAAAACTTATTCTGGTTATATACTAGAACATAATATACTAATATATTAAAGTGCCGAATTGCTGAAACAAGTGCTCATAAAACCTGATTAGAGTGAAAAAGCCATCGGAATAATCAATTCACTCCTTACCACATTATTAGTTACAATATGTATATTCTTTCATTTCAGAAAGTCCAAAGTTGGTGTCAAACAAACTCAAAGATGACGAAATAATTTGGGGATTGTGGCCGATAGCTTGGGATTCAGAAAATCCAAAGTTGGTGTCAAACAACCTCAAAGATTCCGAAAAAATTATTCTATGGCCATTAGGTTGGGATTCAGAAAATCCAAAGTTGATGTCAAACAACCTCAAAGATTCCGAAAAAATTCTTCTATGGCCATTAGGCTGGGATTCAGAAAATCCAAAGTTGGTGTCAAACAACCTCAAAGATTCCGAAAAAATTATTCTATGGCCATTAGGTTGGGATTCAGAAAATCCAAAGTTGGTGTCAAACAACCTCAAAGATTCCGAAAAAATTCTTCTATGGCCATTAGGTTGGGATTCAGAAAATCCAAAGTTGGTGTCAAACAGCCTCAAAGATTCCGAAAAAATTATTCTATGGCCATTAGGTTGGGATTCAGAAAATCCAAAGTTGGTGTCAAACAACCTCAAAGATTCCGAAAAAATTATTCTATGGCCATTAGGTTGGGATTCAGAAAATCCAAAGTTGGTGTCAAACAACCTCAAAGATTCCGAAAAAATTATTCTATGGCCATTAGGTTGGGATTCAAAAAATCCAAAGTTGGTTTCAAACAACCTCAAAGATTCCGAAAAAATTCTTCTATGGCCATTAGGTTGGGATTCAGAAAATCCAAAGTTGGTGTCAAACAACCTCAAAGATTCCGAAAAAATTATTCTATGGCCATTAGGTTGGGATTCAGAAAATCCAAAGTTGGTGTCAAACAACCTCAAAGATTCCGAAAAAATTATTCTATGGCCATTAGGTTGGGATTCAGAAAATCCAAAGTTGGTGTCAAACAACCTCAAAGATTCCGAAAAAATTCTTCTATGGTCGTTAGCAAGTTGGCCATTAGGTTGGGATTCAAAAAATCCAACGTTGGTGTCTGACAACCTCAAAGATTCCGAAATGATTTGATATAGTTTAAATTCAAACTATTCCGAGGACCTGATGTACATGCAACTATGGATAACCCCTGATTCAGTTAATTGCCCAATTTAATCACAGACATTCAAAAAGATTTGATTCTATAATATTTTTGATCAATTATATTCGTGTATTCAGAGACTTAAATATATATCCCAGAATAATATACAATGCATCGAATAGTGCCTCATTTTTATATAGGTGTATTCACAGAGCTGTAGAGCTCAAGATCAGAATTGAAAGCTTTTTTAGTCAATATAAGAAAAAGGGATGTGAGGAATTAGCACAGTACACGCAGAGTTTTTACCAACGATCGCCTGGCATTACGTTTTACTAGAATGCATTTGTGGAATTTTAATGTCTTTTTAGGGTAAAAAACACAAGGATTTTCATTAAAATCGCTCTAATGACCTTTGAAGTTCACAGGATATGAACAGTAATCCTTACAGATTTTACAGGTGAATATCACCTGCAATTCGTAGTCATCTGCGTCATTTCATACCATCATGTACATTAATTTTGTGATACATTAATTCGTAGTAATCGTCTAACAACTAAACCAAACTTGGTGAGAGGTCCTATGCCCATTTAGGCCCTGAGCGACTGGATGTTCGTTAAGTCTATCCCTTAGAGCGGCGGCTAACGTCATAACGGAGGAGTTTGATAGCACATAGTTTGGTAACTTAAATATATATTCGAGAAAATAATACAATGCACGGAATAGTTCCTCATGTTTCTTATATAGATATCATGTTTGTCAGCCAACAAAAAACTAATTTACAGAGCTGTGGAGCGTACGAGCAGAATTAGAAATACTTCTTTAGTCGATGTAGGAAGAAAAGTATACGAGAAATTAGCACGCTATTCACAAAATATTTACCGGCAATCGCCAGGCTTTACGTATTACTGTAGTCTGTAATGCAGTTGTTTTATTTTAATGTCATTTTATTAGGAAAAAAAACACAAGAATTTTTGTGGATTTCACAGAATATCATCAGTAATCCTTAACGTTTTTTAGTAGTGATTATCAAGGCAGTTCGCAGTAATATTTAACAACGCTAGCCTGTGAATTTAAATTCAAAATCCAGTAAAAATCACCGTAAATATCCTGGCATTGAATTTTACAGGGCATAGCAGTAAAACTTACAGGCTGTGTAATTCCATGTAATAAGGTTCATTTATAATATAAATGTAAACATAAAATGAATGATAGAACATTAAAATTGAAATATCATGTGAGAAAAATTGTCGTGCGAAAATTCAAAAACGCGATATAGACAACATTTTTCTGCTGATGTCTTTGTTGGCAAGGTCCTTTCACACAGTCACTCTAAAGAAGTCTCTTCTATAGACACTGATCTCATAAGAGTCGCGCCTAACTCGAATGTGAGTTATCAGGAAAACTCCTAATGTGATATTTATTCTAATTTTTGTTAAATAATTTTTGCGTTAATCGCTCACATTAAATGGACTTCGTTGGTGAGACTCGAATTTTGAAAAGTCAACCTCGCTGAAATGAAACGCAAATTAGTATGTTCCGTCGATGACGTAGTACTGATTTTTGTAGTATATTCTGAGCCTACAATAACACAGCGGTTTGTTTAAGCAGCTGTATTTTCAGATACTATCGGTCGCAGTTTTACCGGCACGTTTACCGATGCAACAGACCCACGGCAAATGTAAAAGTTCCCGCACAATGTTCAATTTTGTGAAAATAAAGTCTCCGTTGTCAGTAGTTGTGCCGTTTATTTTTATTTAAAGATCACTTATGTTATGAAAAGACAATTCTTATATACTCAATCTAAGGTACCCCTTGAAAAGTACCGCTTGGGGTATGTATAGGGTAGGCCTACCGCAGTTTCGGAATCCCCTTCTAAACCATGAAACCAGCTTAACCTTAAGGATTTATGCGGAATGCGTGCTAGGCTTTTCTAGACAAAAGTATCTAACTGAACAAACCTAAAGTGAGTGACATGAGACTTGTATAAATATATTCTGCTTTTCTTTATAAGTCGGATCGTTGGAGGTGACACATGCCTTTTTATATGATCAGATATAATATTATTAGTGCAGGAATCCTGTGTGAGACTGTTAGATGCATGATTCAAACAGGAATGAAATTGCAATAACCGCTGTAGCCTAATAGACCTTATTCATTAAAAACCCATTCTACGCGCAAAAAGAAAAGTGATGTAAAAAAAATTTTTAACATTAGCTTTTATGGGAAATGTGATCACCAGAGCAGAAATTTGCATTTTATGTAATTTTCTAGATATCTTTCATTGTATACGTGAGCAGTTTTGAGGATAGAATATATTTGTTACATCTTTTTTGATATTTTTATTAGGATAAACATGGTCAAGATTTTTAATAATCGTTCATTGAAATTTTAGTGAGCGTGGTGTTTCCGATGACGTCATTCTCACTAGACCATGAGATTCTGCCAACGCGCCGTGCTCTGTGGGATATGCGCTCCAACTGCTTGTGATAACAGAATACTGGTACTGCTGGTAATACTCTGCGAGTTCGTGATGGAATTGGTATAAGCACGAAATACATAAATAAAACAGATTATTAGCGATTTAGATATCTCGCTAAGTCAAAAAATCAAAAGAGCCAATATAAGACAACGACAAGAAACAGCTTCAGTATTGACCACAGAATTTTTCAAGTGTACCCTACAGAAATGATATGGTAATACAGTATAGCAGCAGTTACAGTATATCCCGTGATATACAATTTCTTAAACTAATATTACCTAAAACGTCTGCTTTGTTTTCTTCAATTTATTTTTGGTGTTAAGCATAGCCATATGGCACCGCTTAGACAAAATATAATCAAGGCAACAACGAGTTGATAAAAAATATTTACCAGGAGGTTGTGAAAACATATTGGTGCCTTGGTTTGTAACTATGATGTCAGAATAGGTCTCATGGCGTTCGCTCGTTTTGCGGAATCCCGATCGTGAGTTCAAGTATTTTGATAAATGCTGGATAGGCATGTAGCAGATAAATGGAAATAAGTTTAATAATGCTGCAACTACACTTCATTGCTTTGACAATTTGCAAAATGTCTGTGGTTTGCTATATATTACTAGCTTTCTATTCAGGGCTGCCATCGATATGAACCCCAAAATAAGGACGTCAGGGGAAACATGATAATAAGATAAGAACGAACGAAATGTATTCATGCCAGTGCAACCCGTGTCTAATAATACTTTGCCTAGAAAGGATTCCTCCAGCAGTTCTTTATTCCTAGAAACAATCTGTTCCATCTCACTTTTAGGTTGTATTTTGATTCAAGTTACACGAACTGATTTTGGCCGGTAGGCTATTGTTTTGTCATTGTGTCAATTAATTTGCTGTTATTACGTAATGAGTGCGCGTAGCAATCAAGGAGGTTGTAAAATATCATTTCTAGCAAATCAGTCATTCGAATTGACCAACCTAAGGGGCTGATATTAGAACCTCTACCCATAAACAGGGTTACCATATTTTTGTGACCTTAAATCGGGACACCTTTAAAGACCACAGCTGTGATTTTTTTCAACTTTAAATTTGACGTTTTTACATTAGGGGGGCATTTAAAACCATCACGGCTGTCTTCATTGGCCATTTTGTCATCGAGAAGCTGTCTGTCTAAATATCGGTAAAGTTCGAAACGTTAAGCACTCTTTTGGCGTACGGGGCTTACACAACAACAGTATCAAGAACATGTTAATTGGTAATGTTCGTGTATCATGCTGACTGGCTGAACGCCAATGCTTTTTTCTGACCGGTCGGGACGCCGGGACAAGGTTTTTCAAAAGTGGGACTGTCCCGCCTAAAACGGGACGTATGTTAAGCATAGCCATATGGCACCGCTTAGACAAAATATAATCGAGGCAACAACGAGTTGATAAAAAGTATTTACCAGGAGGTTGTGAAAACATATTGGTGCCTTGGTTTGTAACTATGATGTCAGGATAGGTCTCATGGCGTTCGCTCGTTTTGCGGAATCCCGATCGTCAGTTCAAGTATTTTGATAAATGCTGGATAGGCATGTAGCAGATAAATGGAAATACGTTTTATAATGCTGCAACTACACTTCAATTGAAGTTCAGATTGTCGTTTCAAAATATTGTTTGTTTTCACCCGTTCGTCTGGGAGAACTTAAGGAGCAAAATGGGAGCACAACGATGTTTACACTTGTGACAATTTTAAACGTCTCGCACGAATTTCTCGAGTTACAACTCCTGAAATATAGAAAAATCAGACAGCCTACAAACTGAATTTTCTTTGGCCTGTCCCGTAAATGCCGTCACATAATACAGTATAACGATGCTGCATTACAAAGTATATGTAAGGCGGGACTTCTTTCAGGTTTAGCAGTAATTCTGCCACTAAATACAATACTCTCTTTGGCCATTATAATACGGGATTGCTCTACTACAGCCAGCTTATCTCCGTCACAACTTGTCTTGTTAGTCTTAAGTAATTGCCTATTCCAACCGGGGAACAATGCCCACACCAACCCTTCAGAGAGGAATTTTGCATTTGCTATAGTACTACTAATATTCTTTAGTTTTTTTTTATTACTATAATACTTATACGGAGGGTTACCATATTTTTGTAACTTCGAAACGGGACGCCTCCAAAGATAACGACCTATTAGATGTGATTTTGTAACTTTGTCATTTCCGATTTTACTACATACGCCTACATTTAAAGATATCCCGGCTGTCTTCATTGACCATAACTGTCATCGAAAGTTCATGCGCATATTCTCTGTCCAAATATCCGGTTCAGTTCGAAAAATAGGAAGGAATTGACGTTTAACGATACTTATAATTCGAATTTAGATTTTTTACCGGTAGCATTCAATAACTGATGTAATCTGGACTGCATTTTGGCATTATTTTGGCATTTGACTCCATTTATATTCAGCTTGGCGAAATCTTTTTTGTCTTTATTAAATACTGTTCACTCTTGTATGGGAATTTTTTATAAAATTAAAAAAATGGTCTGGGAAACAATTCTTAGTTTTTATCACAATTCCTATCTTTCATTATAATTTATTGATTTTACATGTGTACGTTCGCTAACAATATATGGGGGAAACAACGAAACAAACACAATACGCATTCACCTTCAGTAAGTATGCCAGTATACGTAAAAGGTTAAATTCTATGAACAGTATTTACAGTGTTACAAAGGCTAACGTAAAAAAACAATATTTCTCGTGTCTTGAGCTATTTTAAGCTAAAACATCAAAATTTGGTTTTTGTTCGATTGCGGCAGCATCAGGCGCGGCCAGATTGAATTACCCAATGAGCCGGATTTGAGTCGCGGGCCGTAGTGTTCCCATATCAGGTCCATAGACATTCTGATTTTTAGGTATTGCAGGAATTAGAATCCGATTAGTACGTGCCAGACTTTGGAAATCATCACAAATGTAAACATCGTTTTGCTGTCACTTTTTTCCTCAATTTCTTTCGGATAGACAAGCGTAAACAAACAATTTTGACCATTTTCGACTGTCTGTGAATACGACGTTTGGGTAAAAAGCTATTCGGCTGCTGAATTATCCATGTCCATGACGTCACAAATCCCCAATAACCAGCTTGTTCGAGGCGAACAACGCACGTGATAAGATCAATAGCCAAAAATACTAGAAAGCTTATGTTAATTAAAGGTGCGACCAGTGGTTTCACCCAGTTATTTGTATTCACCCCTACTGTGTTAAAGGTTGCACACTCCCGTTATAGATTGCTGGGAAAGTCGTTAAATGCGCTGAATTGTATTGCGCTCCCATGTAGTTTGAACTGAAATGTTGTTTGTTTTTGATTGCGGAGCAAGAAATGATAGAGTGGAGACATATGAAAACCCTGCGCGTTCAATTTTAGCGTGAACTCTGAATTTACCGCGGACGCAATTTCACTTAATCCTTTTGTTATTTTATTTTTAAAATTGTAGAAGATATTGGTTTTAACTCACATAGTAGAAATTCTGCATATTCTGTAACCAGCGTTTTGCTCCTTTCCTATTTACAATATATTATTTATATAAGTGTAAAATTGCCTGAAAAACAGACAGCCACAAGCTTTGCTTCTGATAGTAAAAACGATCCTTCCAACGCCAAACGTTGTCAAATATAAGTTCACGGTTGCGCTACACTGTCGCCATATTAATTTCTTTTTTCACTTGACGTGTGATGTTTTCTCATGTCACGTTCGGATTTTTTATTTATGTAAGAAAAGCATGAATAAGCACAGCGGAATGCTCATTTCGGGCAAGATGTCGAGGAGTTTGATAGCTCTCAAATTGCCCTGAAAACTAAAGTGCGATGGTTCGAACGCTTGGCCGCGATTCAAGATGCGCAAACTTCTTTAGAGCGTAGTGTTAAGCCAAAGGATAGGCACCGCCATCCAAATCACCTGTTCGCAAATTGTGCTAATGTCGTCCGTGTTTGTGTTAGGTTTTTTTTTATTTCTATTTCGCAAGAAAAATGACACCAAGAACAACAACAGCAGCATAATAACAAAACGTGTAACAAATCATTATAACACTCCATGTTCAAAAATTCGGCAATTAGTATTGGTCAAGAGACATATAATAAATAAAATAACAAGAGTTGAATAGCGACGTAGGATGTGATGTAAATTACTTACTTCGATCAATACCGGAGAGTGATCGCCTACTATGCTTTGTCCCAATGTGCAACCATGTATATTTAAAGAGAGCATTTTTAAAAAGTAACAACTAACAAAAAACAAAACCGAATACAAACAGAAATATGAAAAAATTGTTGGTACTTCCGAATTTTTGGTTCTTGTGAACCAAGATGGCGGACAACAGAACGTAGGATGCGTACCAGGTTAGAGTTGGGTCATAATTTCAGGTACAAATATGGGTGTCTCAAAAGTAAGTATACACTTTCAATTTTGATTTGCTCTTCAGGTACTCATAATAGAACGTTTATTTCTTCAGGAAATATAGTATGAATAAGTAGTAAAACTTAGGTATTGTTTGCATTTTTCAACAACCCACAGAATGACAAGAAGATTAACCCAGGTAATAGGTGCAAAATTACTTTTTGGCAAGAAGTAACCGAGCGCCTCTTTAACAGAGAATTAGGAATTAATTCGGCTCTGAATGTTTTCCTCAGAGCGTCCGCTCCTATGATGAGTACCTTAAAAGCAAATCAAAATTAAAAGTGTATACTTACTTTTAAGACACCCTCTATAGGGTTAGGCTCTTATTAGTTTTTAATTCATTTATTACTTTTGTAACAACTTTTACTTCTTGGCTCGAGACCTTGCTCTGAGAAAAATTGTATAATAATAGACTTTGCAAAACTGAGATTCAGAAATTCTTAATTCGTATTTTATTCAATTGAAACAAACCAGTCGGCCCTACTCTGATCACTAAAAAAAATTCAAGACCAAACACCGATGTTCTCACAACTATCACCCTATTTATGTTGTTATATCTGGTTCCTTTCTGATAAACTTAAGATGATACTCAGTCGAGTTTAATCGAGTGCAATCAAATATTACATAAAATAGGTAGTATGAAATGAGGGTGATTATACCCATAATCCCGAATATTTGAAACAAATAATTCCAAGCAAACATTTTTTTTCTTAAAGAAAGCATAGATTGGGTATCTGTCATTTATACAAGTTGATTCAGAATGTAAGAATGAATATAACTTCAGAATTACTATGTTGGCCATTACTGGACTGCGAATTGATTTTTAGGTATATCATGAACTTATCTAATTGCGTGAAATATTGTATAAACATGGACCACAAAACAAAAGAAATATCTAAATGAGAGACTTGAAAACCACAAGCTAATGTAGATCACCGCAACAGATATGACGCAGTCATTAGGAGAACCATACATTTTTTTCATACATATTTCTTCGGATCAAGCTTCTATTGATTTTGAGATGTAATCTGATTTCATGTGAATAATACAGCTCGAAAAACGCATTTGTTAGTGCAGAACATAAGTCATTCGCATAAAGGTAAAACTCATATTCCGTACATGTAAGCATGATTTTGAGCGTTGAATTACTTATACTAATGGTATCCATAGCATGGACATCAACTGTAGCCGAATCACAGATATGTTATTTTCCCCGGGCTATGGAACTTGACGTTGAAAAAGTAAATTAGAGATAAATCTAGAATTTAGACTAAAATTGATTTTTTTCGGCTATCTCTTTTTGTTGTTCTAATTATGCAAAACATGGCCTATGTTAGGTAAATATTAAACTGCAATACCTCTCAATCCGTTATTAGTCAAAGCCATTTTTGTGTATCGTGTAATAAATAATAACTAACCCAAGTAAACTCATCACTGTATTTTTTCCTATTTTATATATAAATATTCTATCCTCAAAACTGCTCACGTATACAATGAAAGATATCTAGAAAATCACAAAAAATGCAAATTTCTGCTCTGGTGATCACATTCCCCATAAGAGCTAATGTTAAAAAAATAATTTTTGACGTCACTTTTCTTTTTGCGCGTAGGATGGGTTTTTAATGAATAAGGTCTATTAAAAAAGTCTTTCTGACGGGGCTGATGTTGCTGTGTTCACTCATTCTGAAACTCACGATGATATTATTATTAACCTCTAACTTGGGTCTAAAATGAAGTATAAACTGTACAATATAGCTTGGAGATGCTGTATTCGTACATGTGGTCGATTATCGCGTCAATATTGATCATATTTCATGAACATCACAAAAAAGCTGATATATATGCGATAGATCTTCGGATACAGAGATAAAGCCAGTTAAGCTTGTCTAAATATATATAATATTTTATTCGTTCTCCACGCGTATGTGTTTTACCATTTTTGTAGAAAGGAATATAACTAAAAATTTATTTAAATTGCATTTTCGCAATGCAATATCGTCAAGCTAATAACCGAATTGCGTAAGTCATTTTTGGCGATTTTGAGTTTTTTATAAAATAGGTATTTATGTAATGCTGCGCACCTGTCTGTTAACTCAGATTTTATTTTAAGAATTCCGAAACCCATAAAAATGGAGAATTAGTATGACATGCACATTTGTGCAATTGTTTCGTCATAATGAATTATCATTGTTAGCGCAGGACTATTGTGACGTCACAGAAACAAAATAACCTCGGCAAAGTATATTCGAGTTTTCGCATCTCGGATTCTAGCTTAGCGCGTATTAATTTGAATTTATACTACAGTATAGGAAGGCGTGCACTTGCGATATTCACTGTCCGAGTCCAATTCATCTTGGTTGGCTTTTATATTGGGTGCATTGCTGTTTTATTCTTTCTATTTAATCTTAGTCTTAATTCGGTGGGTGTGCAGAACGTGTTATATTGATGAAACATATATTTCTTAACATAAAAAATAATGTAATTGAAACTGATTAGCTATTTTGGGAATTAGACATTGTAGATACTGGAAATTACATTCATTTTTGGAATGTTTAGTTTTCAGGACTGGTGCATATAGTGAAGTTGCAAAATTGCGTATGTCCCCAAGTCATAGACACATTTCTGCCTAAGTCACAGTGCGCAATTATGACGTCACTTAACTGCGTCATACAAATTAAATTAAATCCGGCTACGATCAAAAAATTGAACCATGGCAAATTATTGACTCTCAATGGCTTAACAATATCATTACGAAGTTTTTCTCCAAACTGCTAAAAATGACTTACGCAATTCGGTTATTAGCGTGACGATATGTTGAAACCATTTATTTCTATTGATTATTTCAACCACATCCTATCACCAAATATTTCATCATATGTTAATACTTTTCTTACCTCATGAAGTCGTTTGCTTGAATTCCTTGTCCTGATAAACGCCGTGTCTTAATGTGTCTCGTTAGGTTGTATATTGTGAAGTTTATAGGGCAGTTTCTAACACAAGAGCTGTGTGTGCATCTCTTTGCGATACGTAAGTCCGCCAAACGTCGATAACAAAAATTGTGAGGTATAAAAAAAATTAACTGGTCACAAGGCAAACACCTTACGTTCAATTGGTTGTTCAATGCTATTTATTATAATACACTATGAATCTCCATTTGGTCACATCAATATCTTGAACTTGAGTATTCTTGGTATTTCATATTCACAGGACAAATTATTTAAGCTTGTGCATTCGTCAATCGGGTAGGTATGAGATTAGCATTATTTATGCATGGGGCTCTAAACCACCAATCCCTAAAGATAGTTAAAATAGGTTTTGCTATAGTTCTACCAGAGTAATTCAGATGAATATTAAACTCGTATATACAATATATCGTTTAATCAAACTACCATACATATATATGCCAAAATTGTGGTTCTCTGTGTTGGCAATGCTACCGCTGGATTACAATACAAACAATATTGCACAACTTTCCGATTTCTATACACTTTGGTTTCTTATATTATATAATTCTTTCTAGTCTTATCTATTAACTAGAAGATGAATATTCGGCATGGTACCATAACTAATGGATTATTGGTCAAATTAAATTCATATAATTCTAATTTATATAGCAAGTTATGACGATGTTCAACTGTTTTACCTTGCATCCAATAAATGTGACTCTATGGGAAGCATGCGGTGCAATATCAGAATGATATTTAGTTATCTTAGGGATTAGCAGAATATGTCAAAAATCCTCAAGTGCGTCGTACAATTCAAGCATTCGATTCAGCGACGCGGCTGGACTGCTAAGTTTGAGTATTTGTATTTTTTATTGCAGCATAATTCAGACAACCAAGAGTTCACAATTAAGTGACAAACTATCCTTCATAATTTAACTCAAGGTAAAAGAAAATATCACAGTGTTGTCCTTGGTTGTCTTGATAACCCCTTTCTCATTTTTGCAATATTGAGTTGATGGAACATTGCAGTCAAATCATGTTCCTAAATTGTAAGCTGGTTTTGACAAGCGTCTCAGGTCTGTGTCACAGTCAATTCCGATTTGTATTTATATCATGTTGTAGATCAAACATGGTATGTTGACGGAAGTGGTTGACAGCTTTTTCGCAAATTTATGTGTAGCGCATGAATACAATGCTCGCTTGGTTGATGGAGAAGCTTGTTTTTCAGATACGTCAAGAATTAGTACAGACGCAGTTCCATAGAAACCCTAGTACAAGTGTTTGAAACAGAATTCCTGATGACATCGCACAATCTTCCTATAAATATAAAATTATGAAGCACTTTTCAACTATAAAGACATTCTTTATGCGTAACTGAATGTAGCTTTTCTTCGTGGGTGTAATCTTCAGCACTTCTCGTCTGTATTTCTAAAAATCATGATTGCAGAGATATCTTACGTTAACCAAATGTCTAATATTCAGCTACCTATATCGCAAAACTCCGTACTATAGTCTGAATATGCAACAAATATATATAGATACAATTGCCAAAACTCAATGTTTGCCATTATACCGTTTTGAAGTGTTGGCATTTGATTCGCTATATGCATGAACATGCCCGAATATAGTTGCGAGATGTAATGGTAAAAATATTCAATTGTTTTAATTCAAATTCCACCACTAACAACAGTAACTTGTTTTCACAAACTCATATAACACGGTAATTCAGACTCATCCCAAACATGTACCTAACACAAATAAAATGATGTATAATAACATACTCACATTTATCCATTTGAAAGTCTCAAGCATAGACAGTGATATTGCAGGATGATAACTAGATGCTGACAATATGTTGTTCACGGGTTCATCCTCGCAGCAAAGATGTCAACAGATGTAAGTACTATGTTGTTTACATTTTCTATCGCCCAATCAATACCGATAAGCCAGATTTTAATGACTAATTTAACCCTAATTACTTCGTTTTGCTTTGTTTATTTTGTTATTAACCAGCACAATCCAAGGCAGATAAGCAATATTATAGATGTGATCTACAAGTGGACCACCGTTCATTATGCTCGTCGATATTAACACTATTTAGTATTTAATGTACATAATATAATATCAGAATTACAGTGCAAAGCTGTTTACACTATTTACAGTCACATACATGAAAGTAGTTCTGAAAGATGAACGATTTTATTCATTAATTAAAGGGACATGTTCAATTTCAAATTTAAAGAAGACGAGTGAGAAATGAGTATGTGAGTTTGAGATGATGTTTTCAGTTTTGATTCGCCCCTTTCCTATGTAACCTATTTTACGAGCGAATGTTTTGTACCTTCAATATTCTTGATTTTTCTTAAAAGCAAGAATGATTGGCGCTAGGTGGTCACACTGAGGATTTTTGCACTATAGCAGAGAATATTTATATCTGGTGTGACGATGATACTTGTTTATAGAATTCTTTAGAATGTCCCCTTTGAAATTTTAGATTGGTAAACGTATTATAGGTGTCATTTATATTAAAATTTTATGTTATTACCCAACAGTTACGATATTTCTGCGTTTTTGTTACAGAATTTTAGACAACGAAGTATTTATAAATCAGATTAGCTTATTATATTTGTTGTAGTTATGACATTTGGTGAGTTGAAACTTCATCTTTAAATCGTATTTTGGTATGAATGGTTTAAAAAATAAGTTATTCAAACATGTTTCCATGGTAAAATGTACCATGTACAATTTTAGCAACCAAGGAGATTTACATCCGTCCATTTTTTGGACTTTGCAAAAACCTTCAAGAACAAGATTCATTCATTCCTTCTTCAAGCTTTTGTCGAAACTCTCGACGTTTTTAGAAAAACTTTTCAACAAGTTACACAGCATTCTTATTTTCTAAATTTTTTTCAGTGTAATGACAGTGCCACTAATGCAAACAAGGTTGAGATGGAATAGAATTTACGTTTTGCGAGATAAAAGTATTATTGTTTCGCTCTTATCAGCGGTAAGCCGATGAAATTGAAAATAATTAAAAGATAGAATTCGCAACAAAAATATTAATTTTGTTATTACCAGGCAATATTCGGATTTTCGACAAAAGTGTTGGAATTCGCCCAGGTAATATACTCAATTGCAAATTGAAACGATATCATGCACGCAAAAACTAAAACAAAGAAGTATCACAAATTTTTTAGGAGATAAGCGACAGATAATAAATGCTGGCCTAATTTTATTTCTGATACTATAAATCGGCAAAATTTATGCATAAATTTGATTTTCGCGTTAAATTTAGTTGCCAACGGCAGCGATACCATAGCACTGAAAATGAAAAACGTTAACTTTGCACAATACGTTGCATTATACATTGACGGTTTCATGCGACTCCTATCAAATTATTTTCATGATCGAATTTATTACGGATTATGATGAAATGAAATATATTCATTGCAATATATGTTCAATCAATCTTATATTTCACCGTAATTGTGATAATCAGTATTGCACCTGGGATAAAGGCGTTCATATTCTTGACTGCTGTTTTCGTTTTTACGATGCAGCACGTTTCTGTCAACACGTTTCCCGCCATTCCTATACATGCGAAAGTACCCCTCTGTCCGCCTTGCGGAAATAGAGGGTATTGTGTTGAGGAATCTGTGGATGCCTTACATTGAATGCGCTTCACATTTCGCGAGTTAAAATATGTATATATGTGTAGATTCTCAACACTGGACAGATTCAACAAATGGCCGCGGCAATGGATTATGACACGAAAAGACAGATTGTAAAAGGAAAAGACTTATTGCTGGTCGGACTATCAATACACCGTCTGTAAATCATAATATTGTAAAAATTTAATATAAACGTCGGTGACGAAGCTTTTTCGCACAACGAAATGTTTTCTACTCTGTAAACGGCGTAATATTTGGTAACCAGGCGCTACGCCGGAAGAAAAATTCTCTCGGACCAACATCAAAACACTGCGATGACCAACATCAGCTCATGGACTGACGGGTAAAAACCACTGCTCTAAA
This sequence comes from Styela clava, assembly GCF_964204865.1. Classification (NCBI taxonomy): domain Eukaryota; kingdom Metazoa; phylum Chordata; class Ascidiacea; order Stolidobranchia; family Styelidae; genus Styela; species Styela clava. The sequence continues at coordinate 1,714,784 of NC_135264.1, read as the reverse complement.
TGCATGCTCTTCTTACCCTAACTTTTGTAAGATCTTTCAAACTCGATTTTGTGTGTCATGACTTAAAAGTGATAACGTTACTTACTTCAGGTATGCTAAGTTCCTTATTCAAATTCATAATTGCAACGGATTCGATAGTAACTCCCTATAAGTGCTAATAATCTAATTTTTAATCTTCGAAGCAAAAAATTATATAAAAAATCAGAAAGGTAGAAAACAGCATCGTTACAACAAAACTATCGACCAAATCAAATATTACCACTTACCTGCTGCATGTTAAATCAAATCTTCTTTTCTTCAAGATATGTTGATGATATTACTGAATCATATGCAAAATTCCCCGTCGCAATGCACTTTCGTTCTATCAAGTGTAATTATAGTACACTCCTCCAAAACGATTGAAATGTAAACAAAAACATCTCGATTAATTTCTCGTTAATAAGTGAACACTTTATATACACTTTATTTCGACTATGACGCAGTTTGTGTTTTGATGTAAATGGTGCTGCTTGAATATTATTATTTGTTTCAGATTCTATGGCTGTTGCTTGAAAATATTTTGTAATATTAGTTATACGGTGTTTTGATTGTTTCTAGCTAAACATGTAGTAAACATGCAAATGGCATCTAGTCATACAGAAAATAGCCAAAAACAACGTCGAATAGATTATTCAGGTTTGTTTCACGCCATGGTTTATTGCTTTGAAATATTATGTGATGACTGAGATGTAAGGCAGACCAAGTTACGTTAGTGACAAGAATGGCGTTGCAAACTTCCTTGCAATGAAGAGACTAGCAGGTAAAAATATTAGGTATTTGGATTCTGGCTACAACCATAACGTGCAAAATCAAGAATGATATAAACATTTGATTGACATTTGTAATTTCATGATATAATAATGATTTTGTACTCGAGCTAACTATTCTATTTAATATACGTTTTATATGACTGTGTTATTTTTATCACTTGATAATATTTTTGTTGGAAAAAATTTAGAAGGGAAGTTATTCAATGGTATACTTGATTTGATCAAAATTCAATAATATAGAATAAATTAATGTTTGTCATATGATTTTAAAGATATATTTTTCAAAATATAAAAATTTTGAAAATAATTTCATTTCATTGTTTAATTTTGTCAACGTCGGGATAAATACTATTTTATACACTTTTATTTGTATGTTTTTTCTTAGGTAATCTATGTGTGCCCATTGAATATGTGTTGCACTTGACCACCTGCTTGTTCACTTTCCCTACATCGAATTCATTCTAATTACAAACAGATAACATTTCAAATGGTAAAGCAAACAAGGATGGGATTTTTAGTCGATGAATCATATATGGGCAGTTATGGAAAAACAAGACTGCAAGTGATTGGAGCGATAAAACTCCGGTTTTCAATTTGTTTTGGCAATGCTCTGATGAAACTTAAGAATGTTTTTATCGCAACGAGTTTGAACTGGTTTTACTGAACTTTAATTTGTTCTTTACATATTCACGTGCAAATTGTCTTGTCATCTAAAAAACTTTGGAGTGCTATTTCGATACGGTTCGTACTTTGAAATATGCATTAAAAAAAGTTTCTTATTACCATTTGAATTTCGATTAATTTTGGAATGATGTTTATTTAGCTTACTCTACGAATCATTTTCCTGCACATTTAAGGATGCCAAGATTCTTTGAGTAGGCCTACTAAATTGTTGAAATAAATTTTTTAATTTCAATCGATAATTCATACATTACCGCTTTCTCCTGAATGGTATGGAATATGCATTGAGTATTTAATGCTCTGAGTGTTCTTTTAATGGTTCCAGTCCAAATGTAACAGAGAACTTGATTTGGGTTTTCGAATAGCGTGACATCAGTAACACGTCTCTAGGACATATGAAAAAGACACAATCTTGATAAATATATTTATCCTGACACAGTTCCAATTCTGAAGTCAAAGAAAGTACTAGATGAATCATCTAAAATCGAAATTGGAGATGGTTGGACTAACCATCTTCATATATTTTAGTTGAAATGTGTGTGTATCAAGAATGCCATTATAGATCGAAACGCGTCAATAAAAATGAATCTCTTTACCGTGCTTGTCGATATTTCCCCCGTGACTGCATACACTTGTGCAAATTGAGAATACGCCAATGCATTGAATACAAGAGAGCAATGCTCAAATATATGAAAACGCAGACCAATTCCCCAAAACTCATATATCAATAAGGCATTGTGCAAATATAGATGTTGCTTGATATATGGACGTGAATACTGCATTTGGAACTATTTTATCCATATGTTATCTATGTTCGTTGATTGCCACACTTGGCAGTAGCACTCAGTCGAAGAAGTGCGTTGTCGTTATGCATGTCGCGTTGTGTTATGATCAACAGTTATCAAGGTGTCGAATTTCAAACATAAATTCACTCATTTAATACACATTGTAAATTAATTTGAAATTAGACAAAAACAAGCGTCAGTGTTAGTGGGCGTATTTCCCAACTGATAAATGCATTAAAACTTATTCTAAACAAAATTAGATATTGTAGGACTAGAGATATTTGTGAACAGCAACACCATCGATTGATTCCAGCTTCAAGTGTATATGGGAACTGTTTTGATACAAGTTTCATATGCGTGAACAAAGACATGTTACGAATTGAAAAATTTATTTCAGTATTGACTCCTACTGTTTTCTTGACTACTTATGTACACAGAATCTTGTAAATATCGATTATGATTATAAACTATCGGAGTCCGTCAATAGAAAAAATTAATCATCGCTCGATCGATTGCATAGAAGATTATACTTATTACGATATCATGCACTCATGTACGCTACGCTTTAAAAATTCTGTGGTCAAGACTATAGCTGTTTCTTTTTAACTTTGCTCTTTCGATTTTTGGCATACCCTTTAGACTTGGAGAGGTATTTAGGTTGCCGATAATCTGATTTATTTGTGTATTTCGTGCTTATACAAATTCTCTCATGAATTCATCATTTGTGAAACATTATGATGCATATATGTATATGAAGTACCGAAGAACATTAGTAATGCCATGTAAAACATTTTCATGGCTTTAAATGGGTGTTTGGAGGGTATGACGTCAGCACGGATTCGAAATTAATGTTTCGCATCTGGTATAACAGAAATGCCACAGTTGATAGGAATTTAATATTCCGAATCATAGAGATTTCTACATCGGGGTCCTCATACGATTCCATGTGTTATCAAATCTTCCGAGTGTTCTCCCCTTTTCCGGGGCATCATCTGTCGCATATAAATATTATCAAAGTTTGGGCCAATGTTCACTGTCCACGTGAAGGTAATATTTCACTCTATTCGACGGCTTGTTTTCCAAACTATTTCTGGTATTTTGTGATTTTTTTGTGCGAGTCTGTCAAAACATTGAATTTTATACTAAGACGCAGGTTTTTTTTCGATTCATTTATTCCAATACTTTGTTACCATTTCAATTAATGTTGCTTGCCAGTCGGGGTAAAAATGTTGGGAACCACTGAATCAAACAGTAACGTACAATAACATTACACCAACGCCTCCAAACTTACAGTCGATACACAGGCACAGTGTTCTTATTAACATAATTAAATAGAATATACTCTTTTCCAAAATGGGTTTAGTTTTCGCGTTTGTGATTGCGAGTATCTGTAGACTTTGTACCACTAGTTTCGACTGTAGTACGTGAAGAAAAAACATGTGAATCTTACAAGCAAGAATTAGAGAGAAACATCAAGTCAGGATCGAACACAGTTAATGCCCCCCCCCCCCCCCCACCGTAGATCTAAGTAAAATAACGATCCAAAAAGAATGTGAAGCCGTTGAAGTGGACGACGCCCGCTCATCTTCGAACGTTATATGAAGTTATTCTTATCATCATCAGCAGAAAAAGCTTTCAGTGCATTTGGGCTGTTCGTCACAAAACTTCGATCTCGTTTGCATAAGTACGCAATTGATGCTTTATGTGAAACAGGAAATACGGAACAATCGCGCTGAATAATATTGCTATCTGTATTTGTCGGTTTTGAATTAGTTTGCCTATTTATATACATGTATTTCTACTGAATTCAGCTTTACGTGCGTATGAAGAATTAACTTAGTTAATATGTATGATGAGGCAAAGCAAAAGATGCTTTTAAATTTTAAAGTTACACAGTAATATAGTTTGAATAAATACGGTACTGTGCTTTAAAGACACTTACGTACATAGCCCAGGCATCCGTTAGTTAGGTTAGTAAAACTAGAATTGAATAGGGATAAAAGGACGTAGAATCCATCGCTTCCAAGACCAAAAATCGTGGGTCGACTCGAGGCATATAGCGTATATCAAAACAAACGTGTTTTGTTACGATTGCAAGTGTATGTACTACACTGTTCCACTAGATACTAGAATAATGTTGAAATCAATATGGAATATCATTGATTGTATGTAATATTATTTTGGTCCTTCAAAATATTGTACGAGAAAATTTATATCATGATGATTATTGTTTTTGATGATTGATAATTTTATTTTCGTTATGTTTGTTATGCATTTCAGCATAAATTGTGATTTCGTCAATATCGGTTATCACACAACAGAGATTTTGTGTATTAACCATATGTATTAATTCTGTCATTGCTCGAATACAGGAATGGTAGCTTTCCAGATAAAGCGACAGTGCCGAGATACTCAAAAAAACTTAACCCATAATATTAAAAATTACCTCCACGAAAATAAATGAAAATGTTTTTAATTTTGTTTAAACAGTGGTTCTCAAACGATGGGGCGTGTCTCATACGGGCGGCGTAAGCAATTTTCAAGAAGGCGTGAAGCTTTAAAAATATGTACTAGATTTGATCTTGCCCACCTCACGCATGCTCAAGTTAAATATCGTCATCTCATAATAGGATTTGTGATCCTACAATGCAAATGCGAACTTGAGTGTAAATATATATTTCTACATAGTAGTTTAGTAAACTAACTTCTTGAAAAATTCATATTTCTTTTTCTTGAAAAAATTCCAGGTGTAATTCAAAAAAGATTTTATTTCTGCTCTTCGTGGATAATCTAAATTAAAGTACCTTTTATGTTTTAAACAAAAATTTCTGATTTTATTCTTTGGAATTTCTATGTAAATATAAGTTTTTTGTTTTTTTCTTTGAAAGTAATTTGCTTTTCACAAGATGTTCGTTTGAAAAATTGTTTCAAATTTTTTTATTTTTCTCTCAAGAAACTTTTTTTCCATGTTTCAAATATTAAAATTTCCATCATTTTGGTGTTCAAATATCCAACTTTTTGTATCAGTTTCAGTAGATGTGAATGTGGTTATCGCAGTAACAACAACGACCATATCACTTTCTAATTGATCTCCAATTGTCCACGATTTTAGTCCGTTTTTATGATAATCTGTTTTCACTGATGGAAAAAAGTTTTGAATTTTACATTGTTTGTGATTTTTAAACGTTCAAATTATCATATCATTTATTTTATTCATTTTTTCATTGATTTTCCATAGCAAATTAAAATAAAAATACGTATTATAAAGTTGATTTTAAAATCAGATAGAAAAAAGCTGCATGTCCCCATCTAACGGGGAGTACTTTGGCCTTAGCTGACTACTTTCAAGTAATTAGAGGACGAAAATAATAATGGAAACTTTCAGTAACTATTGTACAGTAAACAGTTTTTAGGTATATACATAGTTCATAGTTCACAATAACTTTTAGTGTTAATATAACATAACCAAGAAACAATACGATATTGTTGTGTATGGTAATTTTGATTTTTGTATCTATTTTCAGTTTTTATTTGTCCATGTTCAAAGGCATAGAATATTGTTTACAACTTTAAATTTATTTAATACCAATTACCTCCTTTCCATTCTTCAACTACTGGTTCAATTCTCCGTAACAGTGTCAAAGTGTCAACACCGTCAAACATAAATTTCCTTAGAACCTTAATATATTTCTGTGACACACGGACAAGATGATGTCACTACGAGTTATAAACATGGGCAAGTACTTCAATGACATCTCAAGCGCATAGCGAAATTCTAGGTAATTAAATACTAATGTCGTTGTAGGTATTCTTATCAATGTAAATTTCTTGCGAGTTTTCATGTAGGTGGAAATGATAATGTTTTTATGTTATTATTTGACAAGTGTTAGTAGTTTCGAATGCCTATTTCAGGTATAAATATGGTCATTCGTGATTTTTCAAACTCTTCGCAGTGAGAGTAGAACTAAAACAATGGTGTTAAGTTAACCGTAAGTCTTATTACTTTACCCTCATTTTGTATGAAGCTGCTTCTGGTATTTTTAAAACGATTTTCACTGTTTCACTCAAAGAAAGTTTGCAACGTGAGTCTCGTCAATAACTTAATTTGGTCTGCCTCCCATCTCAGTCATCACAGAACAGTTCAAACATTATGGTGATCGTTTGTTCGTATTCCTGAAAAATATACACTGTAGTATTTAAAACATACCTGGGGCAACACACGTGGAACAAGACTGGATGATCTATCCAACGTTGTTTTTGGTCACTTTCTCTGTGACTAGATGACATTTGCCAGAAACTTTGATCTAAACTTGGTGGCATGCACTCTATTACATGTTTAGCACAAAAACAAACCAAACACTCCATAACTAATATTACAAATTTTTTTGAAGCAACAGTCATAGAATCTGAAACAGTAATCATTACGCAGCTTAATTCACATAAAGACACAAACTGCTGAGAAGTTTGTACAAGAAGGTTGTTGAAGTCTGATTGTTCACTAATTAACGAGAAATTAATCAAGATGTTTTTGTTTACATTTCAATTGGTTTGAATGAGTGTACTACAATTAAAATTGATATAACAAAAGTGCAATGCTCAGTGGATTTTGCATAAGATTCAGAGCTAGCGTCAACATATCTTGAAGCAAAGAATATGCAGCAAATAAATGATAATATTTGATAAATAAATATATAATATAATTGTCCTATTTTTATCGTAATGCTGCTGTTTTCAAGATGATCAATGGTATGGAACACTTTCAAATCAAAATGCTATAAAATAGAATACCGAACTACCTTGCTGATTTTTGATATAATTTCTTGCATCGAAGATGAAATATCAGATTATTAGCACTTATAGAGAGGTACTATCGAATTCATTACAATGATGAATTTGAATAAGGCACTCGGTATACCTGTGTTTACATTCGAAAACGTTATGACTTTTAAGTCATGACAAGTGAAATTGGTTTTGAAAGATCATATACAAAATATAGGTTGAGAAGTGCGTGCATTTAGACCAGTTGTTCTCAAACGCCAGTCCTTGGGCTGATGTTGGTCATCGTAGTGTTTTGATGTTGGTGCGAAAGAATTTTTCTGCCGGCGCAGCGCCTGGTTACCAAAGATTACGCAGTTCACAGAGTAGGAAACATTTCGTTGTGTGGAAAAGCTTTGTCGTCCGCCGTTTATATTGATTTTGACTTTAGTATAATTTCTAGGCGGTGTATTGATTAGGACATGGTCCTTTGTTGAATCTATTCAGTGTTGAGAATCTATACATAATTATACATATTTCGATTTCCGCAAAGCGGACAGAGGGATACTTTCGCTTATATGGGTATCACCGGGAAACGTTTAGACAAATACGTGCGTCGTAAAAAAACGAAAACAGCCGTCAGAAATATAAACGCCTTTATCCCAGCTGCAATACTGATTAATACAATCACAGTAAAATATAAAATTGATTGAACATATATTGCAATAAATAGATTTCATTTCATCAAAATCCGTAATAAATTCAATCATGAAAATAATTTGATTGGAGCCGTTTGAAACCGACGATGTAAAATAGTGCTCATTGTGCAAATTTTCATTTTCAGTGCTATGGTATCGCTGCCGTTGGCAACTAAATTTAACGCGAAATTTTGGCGATTTATAGTATCAGAAATAGCATTAGGACAGCATTTATTATCTGTCACTTAGCTCGTAAAAAAATGTGATACTTTTTTTTTCATTTTTTGCGTGCATGATATCGTTTCAATCTGTAATTGAGTGTGATACCTGTTCGAATTTCAACATTTTTGTCGCAAATTCGAATATTGACATGGTAGTTACAATATTATTACATTTATTGCAAATTATATGTTTTAATTATCTTTAATTTCATCGACTTACCGCTGATAGTAACGCGACAATGATGCTTTTATCGCCCAATACGTACAATCCTGGGACAAATATGTATATCTTATCGCAACTCAACGTTGTTTGCATTAGTGGCACTGTCTTACACTAGAAAAAAAACTAAAAACAAGAATTCTGAGTAACTTGTTGAAAAGTTTTTCCAAAAACGTCGAGAGTGTAGACAAAGCTTGAAGAAGAAAAGTTTTTCCAAAAACGTCGAGAGTTTCGACAAAGCTTGAAGAAACGAAGAGTATTGTTTAAGGTTTCTGCAAAACCCCAAAAATGGGCAAATGTGGAAATATGCAAGTTACTCTGAAAAAGATATATCCACGACCTTACGTTGCAATTTCAATTCGTGATTTTTTTTTTCGTTACATTGATATTCAATCGGCCTATGATTTCACGTTAATTCTTTTTTTTCCTTTAAAAATGTTAATGAATAACCATGTATTATTCAAAGATTCGACTAAAGTTTGAATGACACTCTGTTGTAGTATTTTTTTTAAAAACAGTAGCATAATATCCGTCAAAAATACGTCCCATTGGTATTCAGGATTTCATCTCTTTGTCAGCGGATGGTCCTCTGAAACGTTTGTCATCTTTTATAAATACATTTTCCCTCCCATTCCAACGTACTAGAACTTTATCTCACTCTTCCAACGAAACAAGACAGAAAATCTGAATCCAAACCAGACATGAGTTATCAAGCGCAAAAGTCGCGCAGTTGTAAACACAGCTGCACATACTACTCGCCGAATTAAACGACGTTTCGCTGTAATTTTGGATTTCAAGTGTTAACAATTTCCAAGCTACCAACTTCTTTATTAAATCAGCCAACTGTTTACAGTTTTCCCGACGCATATGATGACATAATTTCTCATTTTGGTAACTCACACGAACAGTGGAATTTTTTTCAGTCACGCATATAATGGGATGTTAACCTCGCTAAAACGTGGCAAACCGTCAAAAACCATCAATAAAATAACTGCATAGCAATGTATATTCGACAATTGTCGAACTTTTCAGTTTGGGAGCCCCGAGGACATTGGCGTTTATTTATGTATCCAGCATGATCTTGTGACCAACATTTTGCAAGCAAACGAAGTCTTAATTTGCGCATAACCTTGAAAACAGTAAAACATCATCCCATAGTTGAGATTGTTCAATAAATTTTACTTATACATTTGCTTTTTGACTTGCGTGTAGCTATATTTTATATCAGTATTGGAAACCCATACTATCACAAAATATGGAAGCGATATGGGAGGCATCGTTATTCGAATACCAATACGAGATTAAGTATACAGTATTATTGTAAAGCGTATTAAAGTTGCAAAATTGATGTAAAAAATGCGACGTGACTGACTTCCAGCAAATCAAAGTTTTGCAAAGTAGTTGAGTTTATGCCCTACTGGTGACTTGGCTTCCACTCAGACTCTACGGTTGGTAACGTGAAAAATCACTGCAATATATTTGAAAAATGGTGAACTATTTAGATTCATATTTATAATAAGAAACTCATTAGTGGCAGAAAAAAGGATCACACACAAAAACAACACAATACAGAAAATACCTAAACTTCAGATGTGGTTCAAAATGACAGCACTGAACAAGCAATTCCAAAATGTAAGTGAAAAAACACGATACGATTCTCTTATTTCGATGGTACAACAAGGTGTTACACCCTTTTGAAAATTTTACATGCACATGGCCCGTAGCGGTATGAATCCTGCAAATCAGCAACTTAAATCCACATAATTCGTATATTTATTTTCTTTTTATCTAAATTCCTGGGTTTGTTACATTTTTCCAGGAAAGGAGGGGTGGCCTTGATTGAAATAAATAAAATGTTCGTTACATCTAGTAATCGGCTGAATTTTAAAGTAACACAAAAATGCACGAGTACCAGATTTGAAACCCAAAGTCGATGAACTTCTTGGAACATTGGTGAGTGAAGAATGTTTTGTGACCTCCTAATCCCGCTTCCATGTGAATTTAGTTTAAAAACGAAAAGTTTTCAAGTTTGTTGTAAAACGGAATCTAACTGACAAAGCGTACTTCAATTGTTGCGGTAACTACGGATTACCTTAAGTTTACTTTTATAATACAAAAGTGGTGTCTTCGTATTTATTAATACATTGGATATCACGATTGTTAAACATTTTTGTGAGGTACTATGAACATCGGCAATCTGCTAATCTGGCGTTAATCCAAATCTGGTCCTAAACGACATCTGCAATAATTCCGGCATTCTCGAGAACTGCCCTAAAGACAGTGACAATGAAAAAGGTTTTGGAGGGAGATTCAGAAGAACACAGTCTAAGTATATGGAAAATAGGAGAGCAATGATCAAATATGAGGTCAAAACGAAGTAAAATCAAAACTCACAGATCGCTGAGGTGCAATCACGAAACCGCAGCAAGGTGTATTCGGTATAAGCCTTAGACGCGAAGGGGTTTCCTACGCTCTCAGGAGCGCCAATCCAAATATGGAAGCAGTAATTGGACACGTCAGTGGACATAACGATCGTTTCAATATTATGTTGTTGTTCTTGTCATTTTTCGGGATCATCATTATAAAATCGCTTTTCTCTTCGAATACTGAACCAATTGCTTTGAAATTTTCAGTGGTTTAATTTAGATTTTTTTCTCCAGAAGGTTATTACTTTTATTTATTTCTAAAATTTCAATGAATCCTATGAGATCTGATATTTCATTCAAAATTTCGCTGTTCCAAAATTTTCTCATGGAAACATTGTTTTGAAACTTATTTCAAGCGGTTGCGTGGTCTGGCCTGCAGGTACGGTACTGCTAAGTTACCGTACCACAGTGAAATTGACTTGTTTCTTTCGCGATCTTACTATTGCAGTAATGTAGGTTATCTAGCAAATCTACCCTATCGTATTTGATAATTTTGATACGAGCAAATTGAATTGAGTTTTTATATGCCAGAGAAGAACGGTTCCACGATCGAATAGCAGGCCTAAAAAAACGGGTACTGGTATAAAGTACCTGTACCGTACCGCAGTGAATTACGCTCTCATATTTTCGTTACAGTTCTGATGTAAACAACAAATTTTGTAGCCTACCTTATTTTTTTTTATTTGATAAGAGGGAATGGATTGAGTTTTTATATAACAAGGAAGAACCGTTCGTTAGATCATTACCACAGGACATGGAAGAGCTATGACAGTCCCTGTACCGTTATCTGTACCCCGATTCAGGTGCTGGTAAGTTGAAGCATATGATTTTGGAAAGTTTTTATGAGAAATGTTTGACAGCGTTACCTGATCCGGTAATACAGAAGTGACTCGGATCATGTGATATTTCAATTGATGTTTAAATACAACCAAGAAAATGGATCATTGTCACGGAACCTAAAAAGCTATGGCAGTCCTTGCAACGTTGAGGTACCCCGATACAGGTACTAGTAAGTTACCGCATATATATGAGTTTTGGGGAATTGGTCTGCGTTTCCATATATTTGAGCGTTGCTCTCTTGTATTCAATGCATTGGCGTATTCTTGATTTGTACAAGTGTATGCAGTCACGGGAAAAATATCGGCAAGCACGGTGAAGAGATTCAAATTTTATTGACGCGTTTCGAGTTATAATAGCATTATTGATACACACACATGTCAACTAAAATATATGAAGATGGTTAGTCCAACCAGACAAAATTTAAATTTTAGATAATTCATCTAGTACTTTCTTTGACTTCAGAATTAGAACTGTGTCAGGATTAATATATTTATCAAGATTGTGTCTTTTTAATATTTCATAGAAACGTGTTACTGATGTCACGTCATTCGAAAACCGAATCAAGTTCTCTGTTACATTTGCACTGAACCCATTAAAAGAACACTCAGAGCATTAAATACTCAATGCATATTCCATAACATTCAGGAGAAAGCGGTAATGTATGAAATATCGATTGGAATTAGAAAATTTATTTCAACAATTTAGTAGGCCTACTCAAAGAATCTTGGCATCCTTAAATGTGTAGGAAAATGATTTGTAGAGTAAGCTAAATAAACATCATTTCACAATTAATCAAAATTCAAATGGAAATAGAATACACGAAACGTTTTTTAATGCATATTTCAAAATACTAACCGCATCGAAATAGCATTCCAAAGTTTTTTTAGATGACGAGACAATTTGCACGTGAATATGTGAAGAAAAAATTAAAGTTCAGTAAAACCAGTTTAACTCATCAGTTCTGCCCTGTGCAAGTTTCATCAGCGCATTGCCAAAACAAATTGAAAACCGGAGTTTTATCTCCCCTATCACTTGCAGTCTCGTTTTTTCATAACTGCCCGTATCTGATTCATCGACTAATAATCACATGCTTGTTTGTATTAACAGGTAAAAATGTTATGTTTGTAATTAGAAATGAATTCGATGTAGGGAAAGTGAACAAGCAGGTGTTCAAGTGCAACAAATATGCAATGGCAACACATAGATTAACTAAGAAAAAACATACAAATAAAAGTGTATAAAATAGTATTTATCCCGACGTTGACAAAAGTAAAACAATGAAATGAAAATATTTTTAAATTTTTTATATTTTGGAAAATATATCTTTAAAATTATATGACAAACATTAATTTATTCTATATTATTGAATTTTGATTAAATCAAGGATACCATTGAATAACTTCCCTTCTAAATTTTTTCCAACAAAAAAATTATCAAGGGATAAAATAACACAGTCATATAAAACGTATTTTAAATAGAATAGTTAGCTCGAGTACAAAATCATTATTATATCATGAAATTACAAATGTCAATCAAATGTTTATATCATTCTTGATTTTGTACGTCATGGTTGTATCCAAATACCCAATATTTTTACCTGCTAGTCTCTTCATTGCAAGGAAGTTTGCAACGCCATTCTTGTCACTAACGTAACTTGGTCTGCCTTCCATCTCAGTCATCACATAATATTTCAAAGCAATAAACCATGGCGTGAAACAAACCTGAATAATCTATCTGACGTTGTTCTTGGCTATTTTCTGTGTGACTAGATGCCATTTGCCAGAAACACGGATTTAAACGTGGTGGCACTCTACTACATGTTTAGCCCAGAAACAATCAAAACACCGTATAACAAATATTACAAAATACTTTCAAGCAACAGCCATAGAATCTGAAACAAATAATAATAATCAAGCAGCACAATTCACATCGAAACACAAACTGCGTCATAGTCGAAATAAAGTGTATATAAAGTGTTCACCAATTAACGAGAAATTAATCAAGATGTTTTTGTTTACATTTCAATTGTTTTGAAGGAGTGTACTACAATTACACATGATATAACGAAAGTGCAATGCGACGGGGAATTTTGCATATGATTCAGTACTATCATCAACATATCTTGAAGCAAAGAAGATTTTACTTAACATGTAGCAGGTAAATGATAATATTTGATTTGCCTTATAATTTAATTGTAACGCTGCTGTTTTCAAAATGATCAATGGTAGTAAAAAGGGCTATCAAATTAAAATGCTATAAAATAGAACACCAAAATATTTTTCTGATTTTTTATATAATTTCTTGCTTCGAAGATTAAAAAATAGATAATTAGCACTTATAGGGAGTTACTATCGAATCCGTTACAATTATTAATTTGAATAATGAAATTAGCATACCTGAAGTAAGTAACCTTATCACTTTTAAGTCATGACACACAAAATCGAGTTTGAAAGATCTTACAAACGTTAGGGTAAGAAGACCATGCCTTTATTTTAGACCATTGGTTTTTACCCGTCAGTCCTTGAGCTGATGTTTGTCACCATGGTGTTTTGATGTTGGTCCGAGAGAATTTTTCTGCCGGCGTAGCGCCTGGTTACAAAGGATTACTTCTGTCACAGAGTCGAAAACATTTCGTTGTGTGAAAAAGCTTCGTCACCGACGTTTATATTAAATATTGACAATATTATAATTTTCAATCGACAAAATTATAATTTTCATGCGGTTTACGGATGGTTCGGCCAGTTCTTTTATTCCACAATCAGTCTTTTTATGTTATAATCCATTGTCACGGCCCATCTATCCAGTGTTGAGAAACTACAGATATATACATAGTCTAACTCGCGGAATTTGAAGCGCATTCGTTGTGAGGCATCTACAGATTCATTCACACAAATGAGAGAGAGGCTCCTAGGCTAGGGATAGTGAACCTTATTTATTGAATCGGCCGAAAATTTATTTTTATCATGGAAACGAAGACCGTGGGCCATATATATTTATTCAATGTCCGCATCAATGAACAACGTGTTGCGGCATTCATTCCACTATGCGATTACCGCAAGGTGGACAGAGCGTTTTGAGATAGTCGAATATAGATGAAATTCATGTACGAAGAGATGCTTCCGCATGTATATATATATGATTCCCCGAAAAACGTGCGTTGTAAAAAACGAAGACAGCCGTAAAAAATATAAACGCTTTTAACCCAGATGTGATACTGATTAATACAATCACAGTAAAATAGAAAATTAATTGAACATATATTGCAATGAATAGATTTCATTTCATCATAATCCGTAATAAATTCGATCATGGAAATATTGTGATTGAAGTCGTGTGAAACCGACAATGTACAATATAGCGCATTATGCAGAGTTAACGTTTTTCATTTTCAGTGCTATGGTAACTTAACGCAAAATTTTGACGATTTATAGTATCCGAAATAGCTTTAAGAAAGCATTTGTTATCTGTTGCGGAGTTCCTAAAACAAAATTTGTGATAGCTTTTTTTTTTTGCGTGCATGATATCGTTCCAATTTGTACTTAAGTACAAAATCTGGGTGGATTTCAACATGTTTCAACATTAACAGTATTAATGAATGTATTGCGAATTCTATTCTTTCATTAGCTTCAATTTTATCGACTTACCACTAAGGTTGCTAGGTATGATTACTCACAAGTATTTGAATCATATCCGATTCCTAAATTTTCAAGTCCGATTCTCGCTCATCTTTCCCGACAAAGTATTCCCACCTAAACAATACGACATGAAATAAAACAAAAAGGCGACGTTCAAATATATGGAAAACCAAAACAAACAAGTATGGATAATCAATATGTCACAGTAGACAATATCGTACAAAAAACAAATTCCTCTGAACCCATAGAGATTTTTGAAACAAATGAACGCAAAAGCCTTCTAACGAAAAACTACACATATATATAGCCTATATATAGACAAGTTTGCGGTGACGTTGCTACTCAACGTAGCAGTTTATAGATATATGTGGATGTCACAAAACGTAAAACATGTTCACAATTCAAGTTTTAACCCTGAGAATCGATTCCCAAAAATCGGATTCGATTCTGTAATCTAATCCGGACTCGATTCCGCCATCCCTACATGGGCAAAAATGAGCAAATGTGGAAATATGCAAGTTTCAAAATTTGTACTCTGATTAAGGTATAACCCCGACTTCACATTGATATTTAATTGGCCTGTGAAGTCACGGTCATGCTTTGTTTTCTTTAAAAATGTTAATAAAGAATCATGTCCTCATGTGCGCTTGATTATCTGTATTATCGCCTAGCAATTTATGTCTGTTTCACTACATCCCGTGGGATTTCCATGATATTAATAATTCAAATAATTTTTTTATTAATTTGTGAAATGTTAATAAATTTGTATTACAGTCTGAAAAAGGCTATTTTTTGTCCTCATGCAAAATTTTCCCATTCTACAGAAAACGAGCATTCGTAGGAAAAATGGGAAATTATGTCACATCGATGACAGACAAAACCTGACTCCATTAGGGGCAAATATAACCTTGCTAGTTGCATTATCGTGTTTTTCATAAATGCACTTTCCACAATACTAGTTTGGCGAGACTTACTTAATGTAGCTTGCTCAGAGACATGGCAGTTTCGGGTTTATCAACCAGCGTTCTAGCAACTGATAGTGGCTGATGTGGCTGGTGCGATTTACCGCCATCCGAACCAAAGGATCAAAACAGCTTTAGCGCCTCCGCAAGATGACTAGATTGTTTCCTCTAGCTAAGCGTCAATGAACTTAAAATATGTCGACTCTAATTAATTCAGCAAAAATGGATTTGAAAATACTCGTTATTTTTGTTTGCCATTTTAGCCTGTAACAGATCAATTACATGATCGTGATAATATTTTCTTGGAATGGAAAAAATTCAAGAATCAACAATCAATTCCTGAAGGGAAGCAGATATAACAACATAAATAGGGTGATAATTGTGAGAACATCAAAGGTCTTCGATGAAGAAGAAGTCTTCGATGTTCTCACAATTATCACCCTATTTATGTTGTTATATCTGCTTCCCTTCAGGAAAACATAAGATGACACCTAGCCGAGTTTATTCATGTCCAATTCATGTAGGTATATCATGTACAATTTTTTAAGCTGGGAGGTTTCAAATGATGAATAGTGAATAGTCTAGTTTTGTAATAATTAGAAAAATTGAGGTTTTCTGTTATGTGTTTGTTTGTGATTTTTATACAGCAAAATCACAAATGTCAACTTATCTAATTGCGTGAAATATTGTATAAACATGGAACACAAACCAAAAGAAAGATTTGAATGAGAGACATGAAAACCACAAGCTAATATAGATCACCACAACAGATATGACATAGAAGAACAGTACATTTTATTTATACTTATTTTCTTTGGAACAAGCTTCTAGATTCTGAGAGGTTATCTGGTTTCATGAGAATAATACGAGCTCGCAAAATGCGTTATTCATACAGAACATAAGGTCACTCGTATAAAAATAAACTCATATTTCATACAGGTGAAACCGAAAAAGTACGGAGCTTTATCAATTATTATTGAGCATGATTTTAAGCTTTGAATTACTCATACTAATATCATCCACAGCATGGACATCAACTGTGTCCGAATCACAGGTATGTTATCTTACTCGGGTAATGGAACTTGATGTTGAAAAGGTAAATTAGAGATAAATCTCGAATTTAGACTAAAATTAATTTTTTTTCGTCTATCTGTTTTTGTTGTTCTATTCATGCAAAACCTGGCCAATTTTAGGTAATTATTAAATTGCAATAACTCTCAATCCGTTATTAGTCAAAGCCATTTTCGTTTGTCGTGTAATAAACATTAAGTTCCATTTAAGATGGAATAACAAATGTAATAAAGTATTTATGTTTAGTGGAGAAGGAATTAAAAAGTTTAAACATACGCTGAATTAGGAACGTGTGCGCCAAAAAGGTTGGATATCACAGCGTTACTGCCTACTAAATAAATACTGAATCAAAACTTCATTGGAACATTGGAGCAGCTAAAAGAATTGAATTAGTTATTCTTGTGATCCAAGGTATTAATATTGAACATTATGCATAATTCAAATTAATCAATAAAATTAAAGAAAATTCAGGTATTCGCGGAGAACATGCTCGTTATGAATCAGTCACAGAAGGTCCCAATGTAGGGTTGTTGTTTTTTCTGAATAAGCACAAAGAGAAGCCCTGATAGATACATTAAATTGCATATAACGAACACGAGTCATTGATATCAAATCATGTTGATGTGCTGTGCATGTTTGGCCAAAGAATATTATATATGTCAATCACTCCCTACCAGGCAAACTAGAACAGGCAAACTTCAATGATTACCCAATTTATGATAAAGCACACGATAATCTCTGTTTACTTCATGATTAAAGTACTCAAACTGACGGGTACGTCTAGCTATCAAGGACGCAGAACAATCATTTTGTTCTATATTAAACAATACTATCTTATATGTTTGTTATATGTGTTTACCTAATTGCCTTATAAAGATATAAAATGGAGTGCAAGTAAACACAACTTCTTATCTTACTGACATGGAGAATTGATTACTGAGGTCATTAGTTGAGATATTAAAAACAAGCTGAGTACTGAAGTTTCAATTATCTATTAAAAGCAAACACATTTCAGGTTATTTTTTTATGCCTTCAAATTATAGTTGATTGAAATTTATATCAATCAATGCTGGGGACCAAACAAAATAATTTATTATATGACTTTTTACCATAAATACTATCTTAATGAAGAAAATTAATGTAAAACGATAAACATTGGATACTAAGTTTTTGAGACTTTGCTTGACCAGTCCTAGAATTGAACTGAAATCTAAAAATAAACATATTATATTAAGTAATTGTTCCTTGGTATTTCTTCCCATAAACAGTAATTTAGGAGTCTCACCCTACGCTAACACAAAAATATTTTTGTAACGTGTTGTCTTTTCAAATTCAGACACTCCCGAACAAACATAGAATTCAAGGATGCTGTGGAAAGAATATAGATGACAATTCTTAAATGATTTAAGATAAATAACACACACTTTCATGTTAAATATTATGTAATAAAATAATGTTCAATATTACTCCTGCTGATTCCATACTACTGGTTAGCATAACAAGATCCTGCTGAGCATCTCATATTTTTTTTTATCAACCGTTCGCACTTTTACTCTTAGGCGGTGTGCCCATCAATATTTAGAAACTTCGACCAAAAACTCAAACCATTATGTCATCTTGTCGGTTGGCGCTTGTATTTTATTTTAACCATACGTGTTAAATAATACCATTCATGCAATGAATTTTTATTCGATAAGAAACTTGACGGTTGAAGCAATCACGAGGGCTAGTACTTCATTTAATGTGAATTAAATACGTGGGAGTTTTTTGCCTCTTTCTGTATTATGCAACATTATCTGATATCTGATTATCAACTTTGCTGCCGGTCCGCCAAATATATTCCAATATATCATAAGCAAATTGCAAAATATATATCATAAGCAAAGCAATAATATATCATAAGCAAATTGCAAAATACAGATTATAGACGGCGTGCCCATTAATTTTGTGTTTTTTTTTTTTTAACTCTCATTGGTTCGTAGTACCGGTATTCGCCTAACAACCAAACTTGGTGAGAGGTCCTCTTCCCACTTCAAGCCCTTCAAGTCCATGACCTCATAACGGCGGCTAACGTCATAACGGAGGATTTTGATAGTACAGTACCTGATTGTGAATTTTGCAGTTCGCACGTTCCGTAATTTGACAGTAGGCCTATATTTTTGCAAGGTTTGGTAGTAAAATGGAGGCAAACAAACAGCAAGTTCAGTTCAGTTCAAACATCCATACTTCACCTTGCAGAAACTTCATTCGAACCGCGTTTAACATGTATAATATTAAAAAGACAGCAGCAAATTTCCCTTTAAATTGGATTGTCTTCTTTTGCACCGCCTGCTTTTGTCGGAATTGCATTCTTTTGACTATGTTTTGTGTTCATGACAGTTTTGTTTAATTTTGAATGTTCACCGGTCCTCAAAATTTGTTTTAAAATTTTACCGGTCTGCGAACTGAAAAAGGTTGAGAACCACCAACTTACAGTATTTTGTAAATGAATGGTAAAAGAAGTTATACATGCATCCAGGTGTGCAGCCAAGATTTTTAAATGGGGGGCGACTTTTCTGTCGCGTGAAATATTCAATTCTTGCCCGCTGCGAGAATCTTAATTTCCTTCTATATTATTAATATATTTGTGTCCAACGTAACTCGCGGTTGCGTCTTCTTGCGTCGCCGCGAATATGCCACTTGTTTATCGATCCGAAGTTTTCAACGGCATAGTGATTTTTCTGTTGAGCAAAGTCTTCAATTCATGACCGATACAAATGTTTTTAACATTTCTGTATTTTATTAATTTAATTGTCTGTAATTTATAACCGTTAGAAAAATCTGCTGTAAAATCTCGCGGAATGAAATTTGTTTTTTTTTACAATAAAATTTGATTAAATATACTTTAGATTAATTATGTTGTATATCTTCACAATCCTGGGAAAAGTCGCGTTTCCAACCTCGTATAATGTTAACACGAAGACAGTTGACGGGGATAAATACGTAAATCCTATCCTTTCCGCGGATAATTGACTGTTTCGATTACATTGACGGTAAGATATGCAACACGACGCTAATCAAACATATTGTGTGAAATTTTGCAATGAACAAGGCTTTCAGAAACGTTTTTAATCTGTTGCCGGCCTCATACGACTTATTTTGTTTTCGGTTTTATTTTTAATATTTTATATTGATTGCCGTTTTCCAATCAAAAAATTTGCGTCGCAGATTCACTATGTTTGTCGTTAGCATCTCGCTACGGATGAACGTATAAAGAGCTATCACTGAATTAAAATAAATATTGTCGTTGTCGTGGCACAAGACATACTTATGTTAAGAGAAAAATTGCTTTCGACTCCGACCATACACCCCCTGGCTGCGCCACTGCATGTACCTCTGTGTGGAAATCTTTATTCGAACATTCACTATGAAAGAATCGCTACACCTAACGGGCAAACTAAGGCCCGAGCATGATCTCATTCTTGAGTCCAAAATGAAGTTTAAGCTGTGCAGAATAGCATTAGGATGTTGTACTTGTACTTGTCAATTATCGCGGTGATATTGAGCATATTTCATGAACATCATAAAAAAGCTGATTTACGATGAGAACACAAACATATATATATCATCAGATACAGAGATAACCTAAGTAAGATTGTCAAAATACAATATTTTATTCGTACTCTAAGCGTATGTGTATATTTTAACAATTTGGTAGAAAGCAATATAACTGAAGATTTGTCTACACAGTCTGTACCTGATTGAGAATATGTTTTTTTTAATTGCATTCTCGCCATATCATATGTATTCGAAATATGTTAGATGACTAACTTAAGTAGAAAGAAGAATATTAAACTATTTATTTATATGAAATACAAATATTTCACCATAAGGTAATACTTTTTCACCTTGTGATGTCGTTTGCCTGAACGCGACGCGTAAGTGACGTGCACTTCAAGGTCACGTGTTTCCGTATTTCCAAAAAGTAAATTTTCTTTTCTAATATCCAATATACTTTTTTATATAAAATTTGTTGTACTTAATTGTACTGTATGTGATTTTATATCAGATCTTGAATTTTTTTTAACGGCGATAACGAATTTGAATTTGTTGTAATTTTTCCATAGTTCGGTTAGCTCTGTCCGTCCATAGCTCTGACGGTTCGATTCAATGCTAAAATCATCAGGTATTCGAAAATGCACAGCCCTAGTCGCGACTCCTTTTACGAAGTTCAATTAGCGCCACCTAATGTGGCCAACGTGGCATTATCGTTGATAGTCTCGTCCCGAAGCGAGGTTATTATTTGGTTAGCGTGCGTTAAGATTACTACATCATGTACTTGTTCTTTTTTTGTTTTAGTATAATAGTAATCTTAAAGTTAATAAAAGCCTGGAAAACAGTCTTTATGAGGTTTTCTTCGAATGGTTTCACTACAGCAGTGGTTCCCAACCTGTGGTACGCGTATCACTAGTGGTACGCGGGGGCTTTTCAAGTGATACGCGAGAAGCCTTGAATTAATGCAACAACCGACTTTTGAATGGGGCTAAAATATGGCAGAAACGCTATCTCTTTACCTTCCATTACTAAATGTATTTGCTGAATAGCGTTACCAGTCCTTCTCTTTATAGAGCCCCTTCGCTCGCTACATCCCACCTAAAGGAAAACGAGACGGGCAATAAAAGTGTATAAAATAGTATTTATCCCGACGTTGACAAAAGTAAAACAATGAAATGAAAATATTTTTAAATTTTTTATATTTTGAAAAATAGATCTTTAAAATTATATGACAAACATTAATTTATTCTATATTATTGAATTTTGATTAAATCAAGGATACCATTGAATAACTTCCCTTCTAAATATTTTCCAACAAAAAAATTATCAAGTGATAAAATAACACAGTCATGTAAAACGTATATTAAATAGAATAGTTAGCTCGAGTACAAAATCATTATTATATCATGAAATTACAAATGTCAATTAAATGTTTATATCATTCTTGATTTTGTACGTTATGGTTGTATCTAGAATTCAAATACCCAATATTTTTACCTGCTAGTCTCTTCATTGCAAGGAAGTTTGCAACGCCATTCTTGTCACTAACGTAACTTGGTCTGCCTTCCATCTCAGTCATCGCATAATATTTCAAAGCAATAAACCATGGCGTGAAAAAACCTGAATAATCTATCCGACGTTGTTCTTGGCTATTTTCTGTATGACTGGATGCCATTTGCCAGAAACACGGATTTAAACGTGGTGGCACTCTACTACATGTTTAGCCCAGAAACAATCAAAACACCGTATAACTAATATTACAAAATACTTTCAAGCAACAGCCATAGAATCTGAAACAAATAATAATAATCAAGCAGCACCATTTACATCAAAACACAAACTGCGTCATAGTCGAAATAAAGTGTATATAAAGTGTTCACTTATTAACGAGAAATTAATCAAGATGTTTTTGTTTACATTTCAATCGTTTTGGAGGAGTGTACTATAATTACACTTGATATAACGAAAGTGCATTGCGACGGGGAATTTTGCATATGATTCAAGAATATCATCAACATATCTTGAAGCAAAGAAGATTTGATTTAACATGCAGCAGGTAAGTGGTAATATTTGATTTGGTCTATAGTTTTATTGTAACGCTGCTGTTTTCTACCTTTCTGATTTTTTATATAATTTTTTTCTTCGAAGATTAAAAATTAGATCATTAGCACTTATAGATAGTTACTATCGAATCCGTTGCAATTATGAATTTGAATAAGAAACTTAGCATACCTGAAGTAAGTAACGTTATCACTTTTAAGTCATGACACACAAAATCGGGTTTGAAAGATCCTACAAAAGTAAGGGTAAGAAGAGCATGCATTTAGAGCAGTGGTTTTTACCCGTCAGTCCATGAGCTGATGTTGGTCATCGCAGTGTTTTGATGTTGGTCCGAGCGAATTTTTCTTCCGGCGTAGCGCCTGGTTACCAAATATTACGCCGTTTACAGAGTAGAAAACATTTCGTTGTGTGAAAAAGCTTCGTCACCGACGTTTATATTAAATATTTACAATATTATGATTTACAGGCGGTGCATTGATAGTCCGACCAGCAATGAGTCTTTTCCTTTTACAATCTGTCTTTTCGTGTCATAATCCATTGCCGCGGCCATTTGTTGAATCTGTCCAGTGTTGAGAATCTACACATATATACATATTTTAACTCGCGAAATGTGAAGCGCATTCAATGTAAGGCATCCAGAGATTCCTTAACACAATACCCTCTATTTCCGCAAAGCGGACATGACAACTTTCGCATGTATAGGAATAACGGGAAACGTGTAGACAGAAACGTGCTGCATCGTAAAAACGAAAACAGCAGTCAAAAATATAAACGCCTTTATCCCAGGTACAATAGTGATTATTACGATTTCGATGAAATGAAAGAGTGATTGAACATATATTGCAATGAATATATTTCATTTCATCATAATCCGTAATAAATTCGATCATGAAAATAATTTGATTGGAGTTTGTGCTGGTTAATAACAAAATATACAAAGCAAAACGAAGTAACTAGTGTTAATTAAATTAGTCATTGAAATCTGGCTTATCGGCCAGATTGGGCGATAGAAAATGTAAACAACATCTGTTGACATCTCTGCCGCGAGGATGAACCCGTGAACAACATATTGTCAGCATATAGCTAGTTATTATCCTGCAATATCACTGTTTATGCTTGGGACTTTCAAATGGGTAAATATGGATAAATGTGAGTATGTTATTATACATCATTTTATTTGTGTTAGGTACATGTTTGGGATGAGTATGAATTAACGTATTATTGCCAAGTGGCAATAATTATCGTTATATGAGTTTGTGAAAACAAGCTATTATTGTTAGTGGTGGAATTTGAAATAAAACAATTGAATATTTTTACCATTACATCTCGCAACTATATTCGGGCATGTTCATGCATATAGCAAATCAAATGCCAACACTTTAAAACGGTATAATGACAAACATTGAGTTTTGGCAATTGCATCTATATGTATAAATATATGTAGCGTATTCAGATTATAGCACGAAGTTTTGCGATTTAGGTAGCTGAATATTATATATTTGGTTAACATAAGATAACTCTGCCATCATGATTTTTAAAAATACAAACAAGAAGTGCTGAAGATTACACCTATACGAAGAAAAGTTACATTTAGTTACGCACAAAGAATGCCTTTATAGTTGAAAAGTGCTTCATAACTTTATATTTATAGGACGATTGTGCAATGCCATCAGGAATTCTGTTTCAAACACTTGTACTAGAGTTTTTATGGAATTGCCTCTGTACTAATTATTGACGTATCTGAAAAACTAGCTTCTCTATCAACGAAGCGAGCATTGTATTCATGCGCAACACATAAATTTGCAAGAAAGCTGTCAACCACTTCCGTCAGCATGCCATGTTTGATCTGCAAAATGATATAAATACAAATCAGAATTGACTGTGACACAGACCTGAGACGCTTGTCAAAACCGGTTTACAATTTTGGAACATGATTTGACTGCGATGTTCTAACACAATATTGCAAAAATTGGGAAAGGGGTTATCAAGACAACCAAGGACAACACTGTGACAAGAAGTTTTATAAGTAAAAGTCCATCATGAGACCAAGTCAAGTAATCATAAATATTTTCTCTTATCTTGAGGTAAATTATGAAGGATAGTTTGTCACTTAATTGTGAACTCTTGGTTGTCTGAATTATGTTGCAATAAATAATACAAATACTCAAACTTCGAGCAGTCCAGTCGCGTCGCTGAATCGAACGCTTGAATTGTACGACGCACTTGAGGATTTCTGACATATTCAGCTAATCTCTAAGATAACTAAATATCATTCTGATATTGCACCGCATGCTTCCCATAGAGTCACATTTATTGGATGCAAGTTAAAACAGTTGTACATCGTCATAACTTGCTATATAAATTAGAATTATATGAATTTAATTTGACCAATAATCCATTAGTTATGGTACCATGCCGAATATTCATCTTCTAGTTAATAGATAAGGCTAACGAAAACAATCTAACATAAGAAACCAAAGTGTATAGAAATCGGAAAGTTGTGCAATATTGTTTGTATTGTAATCCAGCGGTAGCATTGCCAACACGAAGAATCACGATATTGGCATATTTATAGTAGTTTAAACGATATATTGTATATACGAGTCTAATATTCATTTAAATATGAGCGATTACTCTGGTAGAACTACAGCAAAATCTATTTTAATTATCTTTAGGAATCGGTGGTTTAAAATCCAGGCATAAATAATGCTAATCTCATACCTACCTGATTGACGAATGCACAAGCTTAAATATTTTGTCATGTGAATATGAAATACCAAGGTCCTGGGATAATCAAGTTCAAGATATTGATGTGACCAAATGGAGACTTATAGTGTATTATAATAAATAGCATTGAACAAACAATTGAACGAAAGGTGTTTGCCTTGTGACCAGTTGATTTTTTTTATACCTCACAATTTTTGTTATCGACGGTTGGCGGACTTACGTATCGCAAAGAGATGCACACACAGCTCTTGTGTTAGGAACTGCCCTATAAACTTCACAATATACAATCTAACGAGACACATTAAGACACAACGTTTATCGGGACTTATCAGGAAGGAATTCAAGCAAACGACTTCATGAGGTAAGAAAAGTAATAACATATGATGAAATATTTGTTGATAGGATGTGGTTGAAATAATCAATGGAAATAAATGGTTTCAACATATTGCATTGCGAAAATGCAATTCGAAAAAATCTATATATTCTAAATTAGGTCCAGACCTTGTAGTCAAATCTTTAGTTATATTCCTTTCTACCAAATTGGTAAAACACATACGCGTGGAGAACGAATAAAATATTATATATATTTAGACAAGCTTAACTGGCTTCATCTCTGTATCCGAAGATCTATCGCATTTCAGCTTTTTTGTGATGTTCATGAAATGTGATCAATATTGACGCGATAATCGACCACATGTACGAGTACAGCATATCCAAGCTATATTGTACAGTTTATACTTCATTTAGACCCAAGTTAGAGGTTAATAATAATATCATCGTGAGTTTCAGTATGAGTGAACACAGCACCATCACCCCCGTCAGAAAGACTTTTTTCAATTGCGGTTAACTTTTTTACGGCAAGAAGAAATTTATTGGGTTCAGAAACTTTTCGCAGTCTAATCTTCATCAAGTGCAATCCAACAGTTTTTGAGCAAGGGAAAATGTAAATACGAACCAAAATGTTATAACTGTATATGAAATTTGATATTTTTTGCATGGAGTAATTGTAAATATAATGTAATTGAAACATTTAAGGGAGTAAGTGTAATTGAACTGAATTAATGTAATTGATCCAACTCTGGTGTACACATAAGTCATATCGTAATACCGTAAAGTAGCAGTTACATTATATTCGGTGATATACAATTTTACTCCTAAATTATTATTTCTTGAAACGCCTGCTTACTTTCCTTCAATTTCTTTCGCTTCCGTTCATTGCTGTGGCAATTTGCAAAACATCAGGTCTGTGGTTTGTTATATATTGCTAGCTTTATATTGTATATTCAAACAGTAATGCAATCTAGATTATAGACCAATTTTTTCTCTTGCGGACTCCAATGGTTTATGATCATAATCAATATTTACAAGATTCGGTGAAAACAGTAGGAGTAAACGCTGAAATGAATTTTTCAATTCGTAACATGTCTTTGCTTCACGCATATGGAACTTGTATCAAAACAGTTCCCATATACACTTGAAGCTGGAATCAATCGATGGTGTTGCTGCTTACAAATATCTCTAGTCCTACAATATCTAATTTTGTTTAGAATATGTTTTAATGCATTTATCAGTTGGGAAATACGCCCACTAACACTGACGCTTGTTTTTGTCTAATTTCAAATTAATTTACAATGTGTATTAAATGAGTGAATTTATTTTTGAAATTCGATACCTTAATAACTGTTAATCCTAACACAACGCGACATGCATAACGACAACGCACTTTTTCAATTGGGTGCTACTGCCAAGCGTGACAACAAAGCGAACGTGGATAACATATGGATAAATATAGTTCCAAATGCGGTATTCACGTCCATGTATCAAGCAACATCTATATTTGCATAATGCTTTATTGGGTTATGCGCTCACGAAGACTTTGAATCAACATCTGTAAGTATGGGAATGCCTTTCAACTTTGTCTATATCTATAAAATTATATTGGTGATGAGTTGGGATTGAACATTTTGAATGATATGCCAACATTTTAAACGCTGATTTTCTGAAAACTAGGCTGATCAATACTTGAGTTTATTTTTTCAAATCTTCCATGAAATTGGGGTCTAGTGACAAGCGATAGTGCTTAAATTGAAGCACTTCCCAGTAAAAGTTGTGCTGTGGTAAACAAAGCTATAGAACTTAATTTTTTAATGCTAACAGAACTAAACGCATGAAAACAAGTTTCTTAATAATCATATCACGACTTGGGTGATTATTTTCCTGACATTTTGTAATGCACCAAATTTACCGATCATGATTTATGATAGCATTTCTATCGTGAATAATCGCTGTTACAACCAGAATCATTGCATCGAATTTATTTTCATATACATTAGTCAATAATACTGCTTTTTATCATTTCAACAATTGAAGTAGGCGCGGCTCAATATATATAACAAAAACCCTGTTATAGAGAAATTCTGTAAGTATATGAAAAAACAGTTTACTTTGATGAAATCCAAACTATTGACCCCGTGTCTGGTTAAGACAATGGCAAGCATTTCATTGGATCAGCTTCCCCGGTATATACGTTTAACCATATCAAATACTATGTATCGAAATTGAATTTTGTGTCCCGCAAGCCTCAGCCTACCCTATACGTAATGGTAAATCCGGTCCTGAGTATAAAAAATAGCACTTGCAGTAGTTCAATTTCAAACAGGATTATGTCACAAAAAATAATATCCAGATTTTTTCAAGTTGGGCACTTGTCTGTTTATTTCCCCTATAATATACACAAGAAATGGTGGAAATATATCTGTTAATGTGTTACTAACACTAATGCGTAAATCGATCTAAAATATTTTCGAAATAAAACAAAATCAACATAGAAACCGTATCGGTAAATCTATCCATGTAACAAACTTTTACACAGACAAGTAAATTTATTCCATTTTTCAAAAGTCCTATCAACACTGTAATAACATTGATATATGATTTTCTGAATAATAATAATAAAAAACATTCATCGAATTTGACCTTTCTGGAATAATATATGACACATTTCTGATTGATTTGCTTGTTATTTCTCATGACACTAGTATATTTCAGAACACGTAGAGGCATAAAATTTGGCAAATATTCCGATTTCATGAAGAGCATTAATGAAAGCTGCAACCTGTGACAAAGTAGGATTTGGACTTGGAAAAAATCCACGAATCATACGATGCTCTGAAAAACGGAAAATGTAAGTATTAATATTTGTATGCCCTACTCCTTTCAATCTATCATATATTTTCTCACATTGCGATCTCATTATGTCATTAAAAAATTAGTTTCTGCGATAATACCCTGATATCATCAGACGATACATACACGAAACTTAAATGATATAGATTTATTTCCAAGATAGATAGAGAATAAAACGTTTTGATTCATCGAGCGTACTGTTCTCCTTCAAGTATTTCGTCTGTTGGCTAACGCGGAACCGAATAATTTGAGCTGTTAATTTGATTTGCAATAGGTACGGGTACTTCTATCTTTGTCACAGAATGTATTTTATATTCCTATAGGGTGTCCATAAAGTCTTAAAAAAATTTAAAATTGCAGAGGGAATTTATCGATGTCATATATTGTCTTATCCCACACAGATGTATTGAATAAAGTAAAAACATTTAAACAATTACTAATTGAAAAACAACAAACCGGTTAAAATATATTGAGGAATGACTCCATAACAAAATTAAAATTGTAAAGTGACTTTATGGACACCGATTATTTCTACGATTTTTAGGTAGGATGACCCTTTTCATACCTTTATCAGCTATTCCGTTCGACGGACAAAGGAAAAGTGTCAAATAATTTTCGTAGTCAGTCAGGTAAACAGAATTGCCATTGGTTAGAAAGTTGTCTGATATAAAAAAAATAGAAGTAAATTCACTTTATTGCAGCATAAACAATGATTCAGTTTTAAAATTATATTAAAGCTGAACATGTTTTTAGATATTTATCCATATCCATGACGGTTTCGCTATCAAGTCCGTTCATTTTTACGTGCCCTTCGTGAAAGTATTCTAAAAATGCATGTGTGTTTAATAAAGTAACAAATGTTAATAAGAATACAATTGAAAAGTTGCGTTTTTGCTATTCTATCACTCTGACAAACTGGGTATATAGCACTGGAATTTTTACAAATTTGGCATACCTTTTTGTGATTCCCTCAGACGATAAGTTCCATCCACGCCATAATCAATATTAAGGTCAAACTCTACAGTGCTGCGAAATAAAAGCACATTACAAAAATTAACATTTTATTCAACTTAAAATATAATTTTGGTTTCGATCTTCGACTGAAAACCATATTATTAATTGGTAATGTGAACAGATCCGGGCATCCGTAACTTTCAGACAGGTTCTCAAAGCACGAATGAAAATTTAAAATATAAGCAATATATCAAAGGAAGATTTTTGCACAGACTTTCGTTGACTCAGTAATTGCAGCTATGTTTGATTTTGTTGCATAATTGCAAGATTTTGGTTCAACTGTATTTTAAATCTGTGTACAACCTTATTCAAAACATAATTTCGGATGGTCGGTTTTGGAAATTAGTCTGCACGAGGTTCAAAAAAGAGTTGTTTAATTGATAAATTATTTTATTTATATTCTTTCACTGAAGTCATGTTATTTAATCAACTATTCTCAAATGCGTTGAATGAACTTAATATGAAATTTTATGAGCATTCATTCTTTTTACATCGATTATAGTACCAGTTTCCGCCTCAACAATATTAAATGCGCGAAAAGTCAGATCAGGGCTTAGGGCTTTATTTTCTGTGGTGATTTAATATGTGTCTTAATTAAAATTAAATTAATTATGACTTATGAAAAAAAAAATTAACACGATCTAACTAAGCCGCTAGAAATATAAATTTGGTGGTATTTAAAACTTAAAAATGTATTTAATAATTTTGATTCAGATAGTGAATATATATATATATATACATATCTCGAAAATATATATATATACACACAAAATATTGAATACTTTGTAAATATTGAATATTTAAATTAATAGCTTGTATATCATTCCAAATTTTGCATACATTAATTAAACAATTTAAGCAGCGTAACACTTTTGCAACAAATCAATTTTTCTTTTTCGCGTTTATTGCAAATTCAATTGAACCTTCTTACCTGACACCATGTTCCTCTGTAATAACCTTGAACCCTGATTCCGTGGACGTGAAATTACTGAATCTGACACAAGAAAGCATAGACGCTATATCATCCGTTTGCAGTCCGGAATACCACATAGTTTGTATTAGCTATAAAATAGGAAAAAATACAGAGATGAGTTTACTTGGGTTAATTATTATTTATTACACGATACACAAAAATGGCTTTGACTAATAACGGATTGAGAGGTATTGCAGTTTAATATTTACCTAACATAGGCCATGTTTTGCATAATTAGAACAACAAAAACAGATAGCCGAAAAAAATCAATTTTAGTCTAAATTCTAGATTTATCTCTAATTTACCTTTTCAACGTTAAGTTCCATAGCCCGGGGAAGATAACATATCTGTGATTCGGCTACAGTTGATGTCCATGCTATGGATACCATTAGTATAAGTAATTCAACGCTCAAAATCATGCTTACATGTACGGAATATGAGTTTTACTTTTATGCGAATGACTTATGTTCTGCACTAACAAATACAGCAGGGTGTCTCAAAAGTAAGTATACACTTTTAATTTAGATTTGATTTTAAGGTACTCATCATAAAGCGTATAGTATATGTAGTAAAATTTAGGTATTGTTTGCATTTTTTAAAAACTCACAGAAGGACAAGGGGATTGCCCAAGAAATGAGGTGCAAAGTGCTGTTTGGCAAAAAGCATATAAATAAGACGAACCCAGTGCTTTTTTAACAGAGAATTTGTAATCATTTCGGCTCCTACAACACAAAAAATTTGTGCAATTCATCATAAATTTATGGAAACTGGATCTGTAGTTGATGCACAAAAATCAGAATGACCAAGGAGCGGACGCTCTGAGGAAAACATTCAGAGCCGAAATAATTCCCAATTCTCTGTTGAAGAGGCGCTTGGTTACTTCTTGCCAAACAGTAATTTTGCACCTATTACCTGGGTTAATCTCCTTGTCATTCTGTGGGTAGTTGAAAAATGAAAACAATACCTAAATTTTAATACTCATTCATATATATACTATGTTTACAGGAGGAGTGTTATAATGATTTGTTACACGCTTTGTTATTATGCTGCTGTTGTTGTTCTTGTTCTCATTTTTCTTGCGAAATAGAAATAAAAAAAAAAAACACAAACACGGACGACATTAGCACAATTTGCGAACAGATGATTTGGATGACCACCATTAGAAGATTACGTGGAATCTATAACGGACCGGCATGAATCAACCAGCCATTGCGAAAAATTGACTGATTACGGAATTCGATTAGCGGTGCTTATCCTTTGGCTTAACACTACGCTCCAAAGAAGTTTGCGCATCTTAAATCGCGGCCAAGCGTTCGAACCATCGCAATTTAGTTTTCCAGGTAATTTGAGAGCTATCAAGATTCTTCGACATCTTGCCCGAAATGAGCATTGTGCTTATTTATGCTTTTCTTACATAAATAAGAAATCCGAACGTGACATGAGGAAAAATCACACGTCAAATGAAAAAATAAATTAATATGGCGACAGTGTAGCGCAACCGTGAACTTGTATTTGACAACGTTTGTCGTTGGAAGGATCGTTTTTACTATCAGAAGCAAAGCTTGTGGCTGTCTGTTTTTCAGGCAATTTTACACTTATATAAGTAATATATTGTGAATAGGAAAGGGGCAAAACGCTGGTTACAGAATATGCAGAATTTCTACTATGTGAGTTAAAACCAATATCTTCTACAGTTTCAAAAATAAAATAACAAGAGGATTAAGTGAATTTGCGTCTGCGGTAAATTCAGAGTTCACGCTAAAATTGAACGCGCATGGTTTTCATCTGTGTCCACTCTATCATTTCTTATCTTGCTCCGCAATCAAAAACAAACAACATTTCAGTTCAAACTACATGGGAGCGCAATACAAGTCAGCGCATTTAACGACTTTCCCAGCGATCTATAACGGGAGTGTGCAACTTTTAACACAGTAGGGGTGAATACAAATAACTGGGTGAAACCACGGGTCGCACCTTTAATTAACATAAGCTTTCTAGTAGTTGCACTTGCAGGTACGAAATTTTTGGCTATTGATCTTATCACGTGCGTTGTTCGCCTCGAACAAGCTAGTTATTGGGGATTTGTGACGTCATGGACATGGATAATTCAGCAGCCGAATGGCTTCTTACCCAAACGTCGTATTCACAGATAATTGGTTGAGCAAATTTTGTAGTCCAGCAAACCTAGTTGCGTCTGCGGGAGGCTGCCCTGGTGATCAAATTTGAACCAGGACTTTCAGAGTCAATTTTGATATTCACAAGGTCATATATCCCACCGTTATACAGCATTAAGTAATTGTGGAAATAGGCCTGGGCAGATTCTATCGGAAAGGGGGCCGGCCTATGCTCGAAAAGCATACACCACTGGTGTATATACAGTCTGTAATCCTGATTTTTCGTTATTTCGAGAATTAGAATTTGAAATATTCGTGACAGACGTCGAAAATTGTCAAAATTGTTTGTTTACGCTTGTCTATCTGAAAGAAATTGAGGAAAAAAGTGAGAGCAAAACGATGTTTACATTTGTGATGATTTCCAAAGTCTGGCAGGTACTACTCGGATTCTAATTCCTGCAATACCTAAAAATCAGAATGTCTATGGACCTGATATGGGAACACTACGGCCCGCGACTCAAATCCGACCCATTGGGTAATTCAATCTGGCCGCGCCTGATGCTGCCGCTATCGAACAAAAACCAAATTTTGATGTTTTAGCTTAAAATAGCTCAAGACACGAGAAATATTGTTTTTTTTACGTTTGCCTTTGTAACACTGTAAATACTGTTCATAGAATTTAACCTTTTACGTATACTTGCGTATACTGGCATACTTACTGAAGGTGAATGCGTATTGTGTTTGTTTCGTTGTTATCCCCATATATTGTTAGCGAACGTATTACATGTAAAATCAATAAATTATAATGAAAGATAGGAATTGTGATAAAAAATAAGAATTGTTCCCCAGACCATTTTTTTAATTTTATAAAAAATTCCCATACAAGAGTGAACAGTATTTAATATAAAGACAAAAAAGATTTCGCCAAGCTGAATATAAATGGAGTCAAATTGCCCAACGAAAGTTGAGTGCACGGAGAGTTGGACTAAATCGATTCATTCACCACCGAAATGCCAAAATATTGCCAAGTTATTAAATGCTACCGGTAAAAAATCTAAATTTGAATTATAAGTATCGTTAAACGTCAATTCCTTCCTATTTTTGTGAACTGAACCGGATATTTGGACAGAGAATATGCGCATGAACTTTCGATGACAGTTATGGTCAATGAAGACAGCCGGGATATCTTTAAATGTAGGCGTATGTAATAAAATCGGAAATGACAAAGTTACAAAATCACATCTAATAGGTCGTTGTCTTTGGAGGCGTCCCGCTTTGAAGTTACAAAAATATGGTAACCCCAACTAAAGAATATTAGTAGTACTACAGCAAATGCAAAATTCCTCTCTGAAGGGGTGGTGTGGGAATTGTTCCCCGGTTGGAATAGGCAGTTTCTTAAGACTAACAAAACAAGTTGTGACGGAGATAAGCTGGCTGTAGTAGAGCAATCCCGTATTATAATGGCCAAAGAGAGTATTGTATTTAGTGGCAGAATTACTGCTAAACCTGAATGAAGTCCCGCCTTACACATACTTTGTAATGCAGCATCGTTATACTGTATCATGTGACGGCATTTACGGGACAGGCCAAGGAAAATTCAGTTTGTAGGCTGTCTGATTTTACTATATTTCAGGAGTTATAACTCGAGAAATTCGTGCGAGACGTTGAAAATTGTCACGGGTGTAAACATCGTTGTGCCCCCATTCTGCTCCTTAAGCTCTCCCAGACGAACAAGTGAAAACAAACAATATTTTGAAACGAGTGCTGCAATCCCACAATCTGAACTTCAATTGAAGTGTAGTTTCAGCATTATAAAACGTATTTCCATTTACCTGCTACATGCCTATCCAGCATTTATCGAAATACTTGAACTGACGATCGGGATTCCGCAAAACGAGCAAACGCCATGAGACCTATTCTGACATCATAGTTAAAAACCAGGGCACCAATGAGCTTTCACAACCTCCTGGTAAATACTTTTTATCAACTCGTTGTTGCCTTGATTATATTTTGTCTAAGCGGTGTCATATGGCTATGCTTAACATACGTCCCGTTTTAGGCGGGACAGTCCCACTTTTGAACACCTTGTCCCGACCGGTCAGCAAAAAGTCCCGCATTGGCGTTCAGCCAGTCAGCATGATACACGAACATTACCAATTAGCATGTTCTTGATACTGTTGTTGTGTAATCCCCGTAAGCCCAAAAGAGTGCTTAACGTTTCGAACTTTACCGATATTTAGACAGACAGCGTCTCCATGACAAAATGGACAATGAAGACAGCCGTGATGCCCCTTCAAAATGCCCCTAATGTAAAATCGCCAAATTTAAAGTTGAAAAAATCACAGCTGTGGTCTTTGAAGGTGTCCCGATTTGAGGTCACAAAATTATGGTAACCCTGTTTATGGGTAGAGGTTCTAATACCAGCCACTTAGGTTGGTCAATTCGAATGACTGATTTGCTAGAAAGATATTTTACAACCTCATTGATTGCTACGCGCATTCATTACGTATAACAGCAAATTAATTGACACGATGACAAAACAATAGCCTACCGGCCAAAATCAGTTCGTGTAACTTGAATCAAAATACAACTTAAAAGTGAGATGGAACAGATTGTTTCTAGGAATAAAGAACTGCTGGAGGAATCCTTTCTAGGCAAAGTATTATTAGACACGGGTTGCACTGGCATGAATACATTTCGTTCGTTCTTATCTTATTATCATGTTTCCCCTGACGTCCTTATTTTGGGGTTCATATCGATGGCAGCCCTGAATAGAAAACTAGTAATATATAGCAAACCACAGACATTTTGCAAATTGTCAAAGCAATGAAGTGTAGTTGCAGCATTATTAAACGTATTTCCATTTATCTGCTACATGCCTATCCAGCATTTATCAAAATACTTGAACTGACGATCGGGATTCCGCAAAACGAGCGAACGCCATGAGACCTATTCTGACATCGTAGTTACAACCCACGGCACCAATATGTTTTCACAACCTACTGGTAAATATTTTTTATCAACTCGTTGTTGCCTCGATTATATTTTGTCTAAGCGGTGCCATATGGCTATGCTTAACACGAAATAAATTGAAGAAAATAAAGCAGACGTTTTAGGTAATATTAGTTTAAGAAATTGTATATCACGGGATATACTGTAACTGCTACTATACTGTATTACCATATCATTTCTGTAGAGTACACTTGAAAAATTCTGTGGTCAATACTGAAGCTGTTTCTTGTCGTTGTCTTATATTGGTTCTTTTGATTTTTTGACTTAGCGAGATATCTAAATCGCTAATAATCTGTTTTATTTATGTATTTCGTGCTTATACCAATTCCATCACGAACTCGCAGAGTATTACCAACAGTACCAGTATTCTGTTATCACAAGCAGTTGGAGCGCATATCCCACAGAGCACGGCGCGTTGGCAGAATCTCATGGTCTAGTGAGAATGACGTCATCGGAAACACCACGCTCACTAAAATTTCAATGAACGATTATTAAAAATCTTGACCATGTTTATCCTAATAAAAATATCAAAAAAGATGTAACAAATATATTCTATCCTCAAAACTGCTCACGTATACAATGAAAGATATCTAGAAAATTACATAAAATGCAAATTTCTGCTCTGGTGATCAC
This sequence comes from Styela clava, assembly GCF_964204865.1. Classification (NCBI taxonomy): domain Eukaryota; kingdom Metazoa; phylum Chordata; class Ascidiacea; order Stolidobranchia; family Styelidae; genus Styela; species Styela clava. The sequence goes on along the minus strand of NC_135264.1, from coordinate 1,678,427 downwards.
ATTTCCCATAAGAGCTAATGTTAAAAAAAAATTTTTACATCACTTTTCTTTTTGCGCGTAGAATGGGTTTTTAATGAATAAGGTCTATTAGGCTACAGCGGTTATTGCAATTCCATCCCTGTTTGAATCATGCATCTAACAGTCTCACACAGGATTCCTGCACTAATAATATTATATCTGATCATATAAAAAGGCATGTTTCACCTCCAACGATCCGACTTATAAAGAAAAGCAGAATATATTTATACAAGTCTCATGTCACTCACTTTAGGTTCGTTCAGTTAGATACTTTTGTCTAGAAAAGCCTAGCACGCATTCCGCATAAATCCTTAAGGTTAAGCTGGTTTCATGGTTTAGAAGGGGATTCCGAAACTGCGGTAGGCCTACCCTATACATACCCCGAGCGGTACTTTTCAAGGGGTACCTTAGATTGAGTATATAAGAATTATCTTTTCATAACATAAGTGATCTTTAAAAAAAAATAAACGGCACAACTACTGACAACGGAGACTTTAATTTCACAAAATTGAACATTGTGCGGGAACTTTTACATTTGCCGTGGGTCTGTTGCATCGGTAAACGTGCCGGTAAAACTGCGACCGATAGTATCTGAAAATACAGCTGCTTAAACAAACCGCTGTGTTATTGTAGGCTCAGAATATACTACAAAAATCAGTACTACGTCATCGACGGAACATACTAATTTGCGTTTCATTTCAGCGAGGTTGACTTTTCAAAATTCGAGTCTCACCAACGAAGTCCATTTAATGTGAGCGATTAACGCAAAAATTATTTAACAAAAAATAGAATAAAAATCACATTAGGAGTTTTCCTGATAACTCACATTCGAGTTAGGCGCGACTCTTATGAGATCAGTGTCTATAGAAGAGACTTCTTTAGAGTGACTGTGTGAAAGGACCTTGCCAACAAAGACATCAGCAGAAAAATGTTGTCTATATCGCGTTTTTGAATTTTCGCACGACAATTTTTCTCACATGATATTTCAATTTTAAAGTTCTATCATTCATTTTATGTTTACATTTATATTATAAATGAACCTTATTACATGGAATTACACAGCCTGTAAGTTTTACTGCTATGCCCTGTAAAATTCAATGCCAGGATATTTACGGTGATTTTTACAGGATTTTGAATTTAAATTCACAGGCTGGCGTTGTTAAATATTACTGCGAACTGCCTTGATTATCACTACTAAAAACCGTTAAGGATAACTGATGATATTCTGTGAAATCCACAAAAATTCTTGTGTTTTTTTCCCTAATAAAATGACATTAAAATAAAACAACTGCATTACAGACTACAGTAATACGTAAAGCCTGGCGATTGCCGGTAAATATTTTGTGAATAGCGTGCTAATTTCTCGTATACTTTTCTTCCTACATCGACTAAAGAAGTATTTTTAATTCTGCTCGTACGCTCCACAGCTCTGTAAATTATTTTTTTGTTGGCTGACAAACATGATATCTATATAAGAAACATGAGGAACTATTCCGTGCATTGTATTATTTTCTCGAATATATATTTGGGTTACCATACTATGTGCTATCAAACTCCTCCGTTATGACGTTAGCCGCCGCTCTAAGGGATAGACTTAACGAACATCCAGTCGCTCAGGGCCTAAATGGGCATAGGACCTCTCACCAAGTTTGGTTTAGTTTAGTTGTTAGACGATTACTACGAATCAATGGGAGTTAAAAAATCACAAAATTAATGTACATGATGGTATGAAATGACGCAGATGACTACGAGTTGCAGGTGATATTCACCTGTAAAATCTGTAAGGATTACTGTTCATATCCTGTGAACTTCAAAGATCATTAGAGCGATTTTAATGAAAATCCTTGTGTTTTTTACCCTAAAAGGACATTAAAATTCCACAACTGCATTCTAGTAAAACGTAATGCCAGGCGATCGTTGGTAAAAACTCTGCGTGTACTGTGCTAATTCCTCACATCCCTTTTTCTTATATTGACTAAAAAAGCTTTCAATTCTGATCTTGAGCTCTACAGCTCTGTGAATAAACCTATATAAAAATGAGGCACTATTCGATGCATTGTATATTTTTCTGGGATATATATTTAAGCCTCTGAATACACGAATATAATTGATCAAAAATATTATAGAATCAAATCATTTTGAATGTCTGTGACTAAATTGGGCAATTAACTGAATCAGGGGTTATCCATAGTTGCATGTACATCAGGTCCTCTGAATAGTTTGAATTTAAACTATATCAAATCATTTCGAAATCTTTGAGGTTGTTTGACACCGACTTCGGATTTTTTGAATCCCAACCTAATGGCCATAAAAGAATTTTTTCGGAATCTTTGAGGTTGTTTGACACCAACTTTGGATTTTCTGAATCCCAACCTAATGGCCATAGAAGAATTTTTTCGGAATCTTTGAGGTTGTTTGACACCAACTTTGGATTTTCTGAATCCCAACCTAATGGCCATAGAATAATTTTTTCGGAATCTTTGAGGTTGTTTGACACCAACTTTGGATTTTCTGAATCCCAACCTAATGGCCATAGAATAATTTTTTCGGAATCTTTGAGGTTGTTTGACACCAACTTTGGATTTTCTGAATCCCAACCTAATGGCCATAGAATAATTTTTTCGGAATCTTTGAGGTTGTTTGACACCAACTTTGGATTTTTTGAATCCCAACCTAATGGCCATAAAATAATTTTTTCGGAATCTTTGAGGTTGTTTGACACCAACTTTGGATTTTCTGAATCCCAACCTAATGGCCATAGAATAATTTTTTCGGAATCTTTGAGGTTGTTTGACACCAACTTTGGATTTTCTGAATCCCAACCTAATGGCCATAGAATAATTTTTTCGGAATCTTTGAGGTTGTTTGACACCAACTTTGGATTTTCTGAATCCCAACCTAATGGCCATAGAAGAATTTTTTCGGAATCTTTGAGGTTGTTTGACACCAACTTTGGATTTTCTGAATCCCAACCTAATGGCCATAGAATAATTTTTTCGGAATCTTTGAGGTTGTTTGACACCAACTTTGGATTTTCTGAATCCCAACCTAATGGCCATAGAAGAATTTTTCCGGAATCTTTGAGGTTGTTTGACACCAACTTTGGATTTTCTGAATCCCAAGCTATCGGCCACAATCCCCAAATTATTTCGTCATCTTTGAGTTTGTTTGACACCAACTTTGGACTTTCTGAAATGAAAGAATATACATATTGTAACTAATAATGTGGTAAGTAAAGAATTGATTATTCCGATGGCTTTTTCACTCTAATCAGGTTTTATGAGCACTTGTTTCAGCAATTCGGCACTTTAATATATTAGTATATTATGTTCTAGTATATAACTAGAATAAGTTTTGATGCTCACCATGCCTATGACCAACGCTCGGCGCAACTTTCGTTTGATGAGACAAGAGATTAATTTTTGTGTCTGTAGGCTCAATTATGATTCTTGATTTTAACTACAACTCAGGCCGACAACAATGGCAGCTAGTTTTTAAAATATGTTTTGTTCAATGTATTTGTGTGTTACAGCGGGCAGGTGAAGCGAGCAACGCAGATTACAGAGCGGTAATTTTAAGAATTTACGTCAATTCAAGGCAAAAAATTGAATGACGAGTTTGCAAAAAAAGCTTTAACTCAGATCGCAATATATTTCGCATTTGATATCAATTAATAAATACAGGCTAAAATTCGGTTTACAAATGAACGATAGTTTGTTCGCATTACAGGCTACTTAAGTATACATAAATTGAAAACACGGGCATTATCACATCTTATTCAATTTGAGCAATTTTCTTACCTGCCTCCTTATCCGTTCCTTTGGAGTTTTCGATACTCTTAGCACTGCAATATAACGTAAATAATTTAAAATTGTTGAAAACAACCAATTAGTTTATTGAGCTAGTCCAAGTTTTACAGAAATGAGAAAATAAAACGATTCGAACCACTTTGATTAAATTTAAGAAATATAGCACAAATTTCAAATAGATTTGTGAAAAGCCGCGGTAATTTATCAAATTGCTATATAATTGAAAAGATTTAGGTTCACAAGTTGTTATGGACTTCAGTGTTATATGAATATTCAGGCACGTTTTTTTTTGTGGGATATTATTCAAATAGATTATCAAAGTCATAATATATTCGTTCATTCATCTAACATAAATAATGTATTATATCATAACATACTTACCAGACACAAAGCACCACAATATGTATAATCAACAAAAGCTTGAATATCTTCGATGCCATTTTCTCTGCTCGCGATGTTTTTCTCCCGATAAACATCGACAAAGGTGCCCCGGTATGATTGTAGCGTGCCAGCCTTATATGCTAAAATTATTTCCGGAACATTTTTTAAAATTAAACATAGCCAATGGAACATTATATATAACAAAATTTATGAAAAAACATTGTGATATCATGAAAATCTAACCACCTCCAGATGGATCGTTTCCGTCAATTGCGTTTCTATGAATCGTTACCTAAAAAATATCATAATTTTTTTTTTTATGATAATCATTCTGAGCGTATTACTCTCTATATAAATTAGTGTGACGTGAGGATTATTTTCATAAATTTTCTTGGAATTTCGGCAGATATATATTGTGAAAATGCGATCGTTCGCACAATTTAATGCGAATTCAATGCAATTTGCAAATCTCATCGGCAAACTTTCTTCACATTTCATTCGTTGACTGACGTTGGTACATGCATGTAAGAATTAATAATTGAAGGTGAATCGAAACAAATCGAGTGTGTATTTCATTTTGAGCCTGTAATTCGACACTGGCGCTTTCACCAGGGACTACTGCACGATACACATATATAGCACGGTTGGTAAATTTTACTTCAAAGATATAATACTTTACCAGTGAAAATGACGATAAAATTTCTCGTAAAAATTAGTTACACACTTTTCCGATAAATTTCAAAACGCCAGATGTTTTGATCTATTGAATATAAAATTCAATCTATTTCTATATATATGTCAGATACTAACATATAATCAGAAATACTTTAGGAATAACGGAAGTCATGAAATATACTAATATGCAATCACTCTCGGCAGTTACGTTGAAAAAGTAGGCCTGCATACACTCTAATGAATAGGCTGTATTAGGTTAAAAATGAATCACCAATAATAATTCAACAATCAATACAAAAAGTGGTCCAATCGCTTTTAGGAAAATATTGCATTTATGCGCAGATTATTGCTGAATAAAACACATCGCAGCTTGCATCGGTGTAGAAAAATTAACACGAAATTTCACAATTTCCGAAGCCATCAGCAAGTAATTCCGCTTAGGAGGGGCAAAATTTAATAACGTACAATTCGTGTTATTGCGAATAAATTTTGCATTCATGTGTATCCTATTACTTGAAATAGCCTAAAAAATACCATAAACATCGTAATTTTGAAAATCCCTCCAGCATGAGTTCCGCTCAAGAAAGGCGAGATTTTATTACTGGAAATTAATTAAGCGCATGTACAATAAGTAAAATATCGAACATGCGGATCGCTATCAAGTTTATTTTGTGTTTATTTTGCATTCGCTTTAATCACATTAATTATTGTCCAAATGCATTAATTTTTCTAAAACGCGTTTGTTTCCGACACACTATCAACTTTATTGTCATTATTGTGAACTAGTGACTCACTTTTTTGCACATGAAACGCAAAGGATTCAACTAATCGAGTCTTTTTATTATTATTTATAAATGTATTATTTGTGTTAATTTAGGCAAACGAGCGCGTGTATTGCGCGTTATAAACTTTATTCATAAGTTTTGCTCATTTTCTGGGCATTTTTGTTACGTTTTGATGGTTTTAACAAGTGTTGTGTTTTCTGAATGCCAAAATAAATTGTATTGTATTGAAGTATCAAAAAGTTGCAAATCTCATTGGCAAACTTTCCTCACATTTCATTAGGATTAGTTGGCTGACGTTGTTACATGCATGTAAGAATTAATAATTGAAGGTGAACAGTAAAAGAGTGTGTATTTCATTCTGAGCCTTTTATTCGACACTGGCGCTTTCAGCAGTCCCCACTACTGCACGATACACATATATAGCACGGTTGCTAAATTTCATTTCAAAGATTCAGTACTTTAAACCAGTGAAAATGACGATAAAATTCCTCGTAAAAATTAATGACATACTCTTCCGATAAATTTTCAAACGCCGTATGTTTTAATCTATTGAATATAAAATTCAATATATTTCTATATGTCAGATACCAACAGATAATCAGAAATACTTTAGGAATAACGGAAGTCATGCTATAAACTAATATGCAATCACTCTCGGTATAGTTACGTTGAAAAAGTAGACCAGCATACACTCTAATGAATAGACTGTATTAGGTTAACAATAAGTCACCAATAATAATTCGACAATCAATGGAAAAAGTGGTCCAATCGCTTCTATCAAAGTATTGCATTTATGTGCAATCCATCACTGAATATACCACATTGCAGTTTGCATCAGTGTAAAAAAAATACCACGAAATTTCACAACTTTTAAAGCCCATCAGCAAGTAATTCCGCTCAAGAGGGGCGAGAGCAATTTGAGTTATTGCGATCAAATTTTGCATTTATGTGTGATTTATTACTTGAAATAGCCTAAAATACCATAAAATCGTAATTTTGGAAAACTCAACATGTCTTCCGCTCAAGAAAGGTTAGATTTTATTATTGGAAATCAATAAAGCGCATGTACATTACATCATGGAGTTTGAGTTGCAATTTTGTATTCAGGCGTAATCAATCAAAATATAATAATCAAATGGGATGTTGCGACTTTTTGGGTACACACACGCCTATATATATTGACCACATATGGTGTTTTTGGTATCGGATGATATATAGAAGCAAAACTTTTTCCACAACAACTCAAAATGAATAGTGTTACCTTCTGCGTACTTCAAGTAAATTCCAATATTGAAATCGCCCCTTCGGAATTCGGAAGCGTGTCGAATCCACGGATTTTCTGGAATCTATTTCTACACATGTCTTACCGAGGCATTTTACTTTTTGTTCCTACTAATTGGAGCATCCGTTATATTATGCGATAGACCCCAGTGTGTTCCAAGGTTGCGAGATTGACGGGCCACGAAAACTATTGACGATGTTTCGCCTACCGCAGTCGGAGAAAGCTTACTGAGGTAAGCTGAGAGCTTACCGTTCTTATTAGTTTTTTAGGGAAATATATATAAAGCCTCCAGTTATTTAAAATTGATTCCCGAGACATACCGTGGTATTTTCGGTATCTTTTCTCATGTTTGATTTTGTAATGTCGCTCAAAATCATGTTCTTCCGTGATAGATATTACATGAAAACACACAATACTCTGTGGTTTAACGTTGTTGCGGGAAATGAAATACGTTTCGTACCAGTTTTCCTAGGTCACTTTTTTACACTCATTGTATGATGAGTGCTTATATTTGACTAATTTTATTAGTTGTAACGCGAGCAGGTCTGGTGCTATCGCCGAAGAACAACCAAGTCCGTCTACGCTGGGACAACGGACACAGCTAAAAACTGGATCGCGCGGCGCTAAGTCAGTTCTGCGGTTCGTCTCTTTTGTCACGTCGCCAATTCTTGAAACTAGAGTAGTGTTTTGACTAAAATAAAGGCACAAAACGTCCCTCCAAATGAGGAGTTACTTGACGCAAGCTTAAGATACAAAAATTAAATAAAAAGCGCGACTCATCTCATCGACTTGGTTCTGTCTGCACAGGACAAAATTGTTTTGGGGGCGGCCTGGAATGTGACCGAGGGACGCTGGCGGCCCGCGTGCCAGGATTTGGACCAACCTGGGGTAAATCATTATCTGATAAGGCGAATCTGCTTTAACGGGTCGTGCATTTAGTTGTCCTTTTGCGCGATGTGTTTTTGACTTTGATGGTGGCATTTTTCGACGTAATTAATCTAATTCTAAATCAACAATATTCGGCCAAAACACCGCTGGTTGCTTTAAAAATACCCTCCATGCCAAAATGTAAGTTTCTCATGTGAAATAGGTTTTTGAAACAGTTTGCAGAAATGAATTTGACTACTTTTGTTACATTTCTATATGTATCTTGAAAATCTTTCTTTCTTCAAACAACGAATGTTTTGAATATTCCAGATGGAGAAGTTTACCAAATGATAACAACTTTGCTGTCTATCCAGAAATATCTGTATGCAATATTATATGACAGTGCTATGCTTATTTCATGCACCAATCTGCTCATGCCTATTACTTCCATTAGCCCTTTTCTTGGAGTACGTATTTTTGTTTGAGTGTCACAAATCTTTGTGCTGCAACGAGTGTTATCTTCACTCCATCCGCTGTTGGTCACAGTGAGAACATAAAAGTGCCATATGCTAATTCGTCACCGTCCGAAAACACATACAGTTAATTAGGAAGGTCCACTTGTATTTTTAAATTTTAGATATCTTGGAATTGTAATGTTAGCTAACATGGATATTTCTTGCGCCTTGTTATACTAGCATTTACCAACATCATCTGATAAAGGTTAGGCTAGCTGACAAGTATCTTTGTCCAATAAAACAGCTCCGAATAGATGATTTTTGCGAAATTTGTCAGCTAAAACTTGATTGTATAACACGACAATTCAGGACTAGATATACAGGGTGTCTCAAAATATGTATATATACGCTTTTATTTTGATTTGCTTTTCAGGTACTCATCATAGGGCGTTCATTTCTTTAGAAAACATAGTATGTATAGGCTACCTAGTAAAATTTAGATGTTGTTTGCATTTTTTAACAACCCACAGGCCTAGGCTTGCACGTAATTGACAAAAATCAATTCCGTAATTACGGCCAAATCGATTACGTAATGACCCCGTAATTGCGATATTTTTTTCACACATTTAAACCTATCATAACAACCAATTTAATCCACTTCTATTCCGAATGGGACATCGAAGTTTGGTTTTTATATTCCCGGCAGTACTACACGCCGGCGACAGATGTTAAAGACAAATATCAAGGAGTGAATTCAAAATAATTTTATTCTGATTTTTATCTTTTGTATTAGCTTTGATTTTTTTTATCCACTTTATCACCAAATTTTATGCGATCAATTTTATCATTACCAACACTGGTAATATATATTTAAGAAACGATAGTTCACTTGCCTGGCGACGAATACTTGTTATTTCACCGTTTTTTACAAAATCTGACTTTACTACTTAGCATTTTATAATAATTATTGATGCCGACTTATTGACGATATTCCGAATTCCATGCTTCATTTTACATTAAATCATTTCGCGGCCTAAAAGTTATAACATTATTTGCGATAAATTTAGATCAAATATTAATTATTTGCGCAATATTTGAAATACCGTACTTATATGACATGCCTTCTCCGAAAATACAAAGTTATATCGCAAAACAATGCATTTTGTGACATTTATTTTGCACTCATGAAAATATTAATTTATTTTTCTAACTCAAGTCGACAATCCTATTTGCCAAGATTGACACAAGTTTGGTCGAGTGCCGGTGGTATTCGAGTCGACGATAAATCAAAATAAGTTGCCGCATTTGGTAAAGACAGGTAATCATATTTGGCCGACATATTGCGAGGCATTGTGAAAAACATATTGAGCAATGCCAAGTCCGGACAGATATATAACGATAAAATCGGTAACAGAACATCAAGATTTTGTGATAGAAAATGGATCTCGCGCAGAATAAACACGTGAAATCCCGTCGTATTGTTGTTTCTCTGTCGACTCAATCGCTTTACCGATGCCGAAAAGACTAAGTTACGTTGGTTCATTACGGAATTTCTCTTCCGTCTTTATATTGCTGTTTGATAAGCGCGAAATCAATTATCACGGCATTTACAAATAGACCATGTTTTATAAGTTGATCTCTTACATTCTTTAGTCATTTCACCCGAAGAAGTTGAAACCAGGTGTGTTGACGTCCATCGGTCTCAACACAATTCTATTCCTTATCTACGGTTAATATGTACATTGGCCATCCTAGATAAGTTGATAATAGGTTAGTAATAGACGCGTTATGCCTTCCCCATCTGCCTAACAAGAGAGAGAAAAACGGCTGCGAATACTGGAACTCTAACTTCTTTTACTTAAACTTTAATTTTTTACAATCGACGGAATTGACTGCTCTGAAGAGAGCTCGTTTCAATCGCGAAAGCAATCGACCAATAATTACGACTTTACGTAATTCGTAACTTCGCTTCCGTAACTCGAAATAATTCCGTAATTCCGTAAATTACGTGCAAGCCTACCCACAGCATGACAAGGAGATTAACCCAAAAAATGAGAAGCAAAATTGCTGATTGGCAAGAAAAGACATGTAAATCAGTAAGGCCAACTTAGCTCCTCTATAACAGAAAATTTGAAATTAATTCAGCTTCGAATGTTTTCCTCAGAGCGCCCGCTCCTTGATCTTCCTGGTCTCTGTGCATCAACTACAGATCCAGCCATGACACATATAAACCAGCGGAAAAACTTTAAGGGGGAGGGGGGGGATCTATAGAGAGATTCTTCAAGATATTGTTATATATCAGTGTCTGCTACCTTCAGCCCTGAATTACCAAATCTCAAGTACCTCTTTCATACAAGTAAAGTAATCCAATAACTTCACCTAGGAAAATCTTACGCAACTCTTCATTTTCTAATGCTGAACAACAACGACAACACTGTTAACATTAGCACACATGATTAAAAGATCGTTCAAGAGCCAGAATAACGTCTCCGTATAAATAACGGCTTAAAAATAAATGTCTGGAGTAGTTTGTGAACGTAAAGAATGTATTGTTTGAATTAAAATTGCATAATCCCTACAGACAAGAACATCAACTGATTTTTGACAAACCGGTATTTTACTCTGAATGCTTCCTAGATAATCATACTGTTTGAAAATAATTGGCAAAATCAGTGTGACACCATGACAAGGTTTTCTCAAAGCCGTATCTCAGATATCAAATATCTGGTCTTGGTGGTCTAATTTTTAAATTTTAATGTCTTCAGAAGGTTCTTCATGGATCGGCCCTCCTGCAAATCCAAACCATGAATATTTCCATGGCTATATCTTTTGGTTTCAATGATTTAGAAAAGCTACGTTTAACCAAAGAATGGTTACTGCCACTATTCAGAGAAATTGGATTTGATCCGCGTTAGCCACCCAAACTGTAACTCCATAACAAACATAAATTAAAAATGGAGGATCCTGGAGAGCAAGCAAAACCTATAAAAAAGTTTAAAACATTAGAAGTATCTCATGTGCCTGCCCACCAGCACACACACAAAAACACAAGCCTAGTTAAATGAGGCCTGGGCCAAACTTAACAAACAGAACACACGAAGGTATTAAACTTTCAGGATGTTGTACTTCTAAATTCTAACACTTATGTTGATAATGACCAATACAATCTCATTCAAATATAATGTGGGGAGTGGAATGTAATAAATTGGAGACGATAGTCATACTCATGAAGCCATGAAAGCTCTGAAAAAAATACAAGCCATGAAAAACTACACTGATTGCTAGATTGGACCAATGACATTAAACAACATGATGCGCAACTCCGGCATTTTTGTCCGAAGATCGTATTCGATAGCACGCTCCAATGCACATACTTGACGAGACGAAAACGAGCGGATGTGTGCTGCTTTCAAGGCGTAGCACGAATGGTGTTCGTGCCTGCTTTGACAGTTGTCGATTTTAATGATATTTTGGAAAGAGAAAAGAATGTAAAAAGATGTAAAAAGAAATCGGAAAAAGGTAAGGTAAATACTATTGTTGTATATCACCCGGGCATCGCACTGTTAAGTACATGTGGGTAAGCCAGCCTTTGTCAAATACTACGAAGTTATTAATTCAGTACGGTACGTAGTTGCCCATTTGCCGAAATTACCTATTTACTTACCCCTTATGGTTTCAAATAGTTCATGCACCTCCAGTTAGAATTTTTTAATCAGTGAGGATATATACTCATTGTTGATTACTGCTCATTGTAACATACTATTGCGCATTCACTTTTATTTGCGTATTGAATCAAAGTGTTAACAAGTTCACCTAACATTTCACTCATACCGGTCTATATTGTATAGTCTGATCTCTCAAGTATTTGGAGCCACGAATGCTTGTAATTTTCTGACTAAACCCTTTTATTAGTTGGTTTATATACCAAATTCAGTAAAATATTTTTTACATAAAACATGAGATATTGGATTTATTAGCTTTTTCATTCTAAATCATATATACTGCCTTATTTATTCTTAACGGAAATTAATAAATCTCCTCTCTTTCTTCAGATGTGAAAGTTGTGGACAAACCTGTCTAAGCATTGTGAGACTCCTGCAGCACAAGAGGCAATAACAGAAATAGTAAGTATATCAATCAAGAAATTAAGCCGACATAAAGCAAAACTTTCAACTATTCGTCTAATCTCAATTTCCTATTATTTATTCACAGGACAACTTTAGCAGAAGGGGAGATATCAGAAGACTGGCGGCATATCAGTGACAGTGTGATTCCAAGAAATATAATTAGAGTACTCCATAAATGTTACAATAGAAAAACAACCTATGGAGGCATGCAAAGACATTTGACCCTCCGGTAGAGTTGTGTATGGCCCCTCACATCCTGCAGGGCTTGAGGAAAATAACTAAAAATTCCAAAGCGTAAGATTGCATAAGCGGTCTTATTTGTAAAAAGGCACAAAACACGCCAGACATACTTAAAACAGCTTTGGAAAATGAGGATTACGGGTAACTCACTGCACCTGTGTTATATTTGGTTCATCAACTTTAGGTAGTACTATAGAAGAAATTCCGGAAGGGGTATAATCATCATTCCTGATAATATACTATCATATATTTTTTGGACAACTTCAATCTAGACCAGGGATCACAAACTCGCGGCCCCAGAGAACTTCCAGTGCGGCCCTCGAACGCTTAACAATAATTGTAATAGTATTTTGGAATTTATTTTATCTAAATGTAATAGATTTTTCAAACTTTTTAAAGTGAAATTGATTATTCACACAGAAAACAATTTACTGAAAGTAGTTTTGGAATATTAATTTTTTTTTGTCCACATTTTGACCCAATTAGGAATACACATCAAGCTAGTAAAAGAATACTTGAATAAAACACTTGAGTGATTAAATTAAACGCAAAGTACATGAAGAAGGTGGCATTTTCGAAGAAAATGGGAGTTGCAATATTTCTGCTTTTACAAAGTTCTGAAGCACATTGTTTAATTTGTCATATTTCCATCAATACAATGAAAAAACGCAATAAGCTCACCGGTCAATATGACAAATTCGAAGACCAACTTCGAACAGAAAATTTCCATGTGTTTGTATATTAATATAATTATACAACGACTTAGTCACTAAAAATCAATATCAATAATAATTCAAGCAATCCTATGCCACGCAATGTGGTGCGAAATGTCTTGTCGAAAAAATCTGTCATTTGTTTTTTTACTGATCTATACATGAAATGATAAAAGTAACTTTTTTGCATTACTGGAATTAATTAAACATTCGCAAAGATCCAGTTTAACCCATGATCATGTGGCCTCGTTAGTTAGAGTTGGTACTATAAAATCATTTCAGCCTGGCCTTAGTATGCTGGTGACACAAAAAGATGCCAAACGTCAGGACAAATGTAATTATTAAAACATTGAGTTTATACTGTAGTATTTTTGTTAATTTTAGGTTCATATATTTCGATTAAGTTATTTTTAGTGTATGTATTATTCTTTCCTTATCCGAAGCTTGTTCAAAAATGATTTTGATGGTTGTACATAGAATTTTATGATTTTTTATAATAAATACAGTAACTTGCAAATGTTGCAATAATGCAACATGCAAATATTAATATGTAATTGCATTTGAAATTGAAGAAAATAATAAAACTTAATCCAACTGTTTGGTTGCATCACAATATATGTCACAAACTAAAACTATCTTAAAAATATCTTTTAAGTATACATTATCAAAAACTGTTTGCGGCTCTTTTTACAATTTCCAAAATGCAATGCGGCTCTCGAAAACCCATGAGTTTGACACCACTGATCTATTCTAGACGATTCAAGCATTGCTTTGGGAAATAATATCACTTCAATTAAATTGAAATAATCTCGCTATATTAAATACAAAATCGTTGCTATCATAAAGGTAAACCAATTCAGCCACTCGAAATATGTTGGCCTTCACAAAGCAATGGAGGCAAAATTGAGAGTTCATGAGCTATGAACATTTGTTTTTTTCTTGAACTTTTCATACTCCACAGCCCCTATGAATTTTTTTTTATTTCAATTACCATGTGATGGTCATACATATCTTTAACTTCTATTTTCTGTCATGATGTATTATCTCAATGTGCCAAACTATTAATTAGTGTGCATATTTTTCTTCCAGATGACATAAATGTATTGTCTTGTTTATTACCTCAGCTTGGAGTATTGGCAAGAAAAAGGTGCCAGTAAATTAGGTAAAAAAATTTTAACTCTTTGTTATAATCAGAATTCACAATCAATAGGAATTATAAACAGCCAACAATCAATGAGAATTATATGCAAAATCCCTCAGAATAAATTTGTCTAAAATCGGAGGAAGGCAAAAAATATAGGTAGTTTCCATCCACACAAGTATTTCAGAAGACTTGCTCGAGCCAAACTAAATGAGCATCGTCAGGTGTTCGGTAAGGCTGCAAGTTGAATTCAGCCCTGCAACCTGCTGCATAGAAGATAATATTAATTAGTGGGCTATGAGCTAAATTCCTAAATTTAAACAAACCTATCTACGATGCATTATGTACCAGCAATGTTACCTACGATTAACTGAATATGTAATATGTCTAATAAATTCACCTACAAAAGCAAGTTCAATAGGTGCAAACTTTGTGTTATGGAATTGTATCACAGCACAGTTTTGTATGACACCCTATTTAAATGAAATTTCAATGATTAAGCGCAAACATTAAAATTACTAACTTTGGACTTTGTCATTATCTGCAAAATGTTCCACACAAATCTTTCCGCTATCGCGTTTGTAATCTTCTCTGATAAAAAAAACGTCTATGATGTTCAGAATTGCTCTTTACAGCTTGCCTGCCATTCCAGCTTTACAAGTGAGCAAAACTTCTTAGATATAGAGATTATTTTGTTTCCTTACAGGCGCAAAAAGGCAGGTACTACACGTATAAAAGACGCCGAGTAGCAAAAGCGAGCGGAAAACAGACGCGAAAGGTGACGAGAAATATGTGCATTGGAGCGTATCATGAAATACGATCTTTCGCCTGTAGTCTTATGGAGTGACGTCAGAGTTGCCTATCATGTTGTTTAATGTCATTGATTGGACATTGCGGAATAGGTGATAAGTGGTTTAATATACAAACAAACGCAAAACCATGACGGTAAATTCGGTGTGCGGACACTCATAAAAACAATTATCAGAAAATTTACCGGCGCGCGAGTTTCGTGCCCAAGCAGACACCGGTACAGGTCGCGTGCTATCGGATACCGGTATAGCCTACGAATAGTAAAATGCCATTCGAATATTTTAATTTTCCATTCGCTATTCGATTATATTGTCGAGCCCTAGGTCGATCATGTTCAAAAAGCTCATTTCGCAAGGATAAGTAGATAAAAACGGTAGCAAGATTGGAAGCGCTTTTTAGCAAGAATTGGAAATTTTCTGGAGGTCCCAATCTAGTACCTACATACATCAACCCGCAGCCTTGTGTAATTTGTAAAAGTTCATCGGCAGGTTGAATTTCAGGTATAACGTAATATTCCTTCAAAAAAGCAATTTTCCGCGGAACGTACTATGGGATGCAATAAAGTCAACGTCCCGAAAACGACCCCGTCGTCGTTAAGTGGTTAAGGAATATCAACAAGTAAAGACCGAAATATGAAATTACATGGCAGCATAAAGGCAACATACGGACATCATAACAGAATCGAAAGATGAATACAACAGGGATTGATTCAGATATTTTATTTTGTGACAAAGAGTATGATATACCGTACTGCTATTTCTAGAAATTCCGCTTGAATACTGAGTATTCAACTATATATGTGTAAATAGTTTGCAGTGTAACTCACAGTGTAACATTTTTTGAAACATTCATTTAGTGGCATATTTTTGATTTGTTTCTCTCTGTATGTATACTGGTACTGTTTTAACAATGTTGGCCACGTCAATGTATCAATTAGGCTACAAACCTGCTCACGTGTGATTAGTGTTTTTCCTAATAATTGCTTTTATGAGTGTCCGCACACAGAATTTGCCGCCATGGTTTTGCGTTTGTTTGTATATTAAACCACTTATCACCTTTTCCGCAATGCCCAATCTAGCAATCAGTGTAGTTTTTCATGGCTTGGTTTTTCTTAAAGCTTTCATGGCTTCATGAGTATGACTATCGTCGCAAATTTATTACATTCCACTCCCCACATTATCTTTGCATGAGGTTGTAGGTATTGGTCATTATCAACGTAATTGTTGAAAGAGAGTACAACAGCCCGAAAGTTTATTACTATCGTGTATTTTGTTTTTTAAGTTTAGCCCAAGCCTCATTTAATTGGGCTTGTGTTTTTGTGTGCGTGCTGGTGGGCAGGCACATGAGATACTTCATGTTTTAAACTTTTTTGTAGGTTTTGCTTGCCCTCCAGAATTCTCCATTTTAAATTTAGGTTTGTTATGGAGTTTTCGAAATAAACTATCTATCTATCTATCTAACACCTGAAGGTCTCTCGCTGAACACCAACAGTGTTTTATTACAATTTATATTAATTATCTGTCTCCAGTAAAACTGTATAAATTCTCTTTTTCAATATTATACCTGATTTATTTATTTTTTATTGGCTGATCTTCGACTGTTGTTGATTTTACTGGTTGGAAAAAACAAACTTGACTTGACTCTGTCTACCTTGTTTATCAATTTATCGTAACATTCAGTTTACGCTGCTGCGGGATGGCGCAAAATACACATTTAATTAACAGCACATCGCTGGCATATACCAGTAGATAGGTAACGTTACATATTGAATTGGTCATTGGCCAGGAGGTTCCTTACATTCGAGTATCTTTTGTTTGATTATTTTTGGCCTAAACCTTTTTTGAATTAGTTTTTTTGTAATTTATTTTTGTGTGTGTGCTGGTGGCAGGGTGGGCGGGCACATGATATTTCTCATGTTTTTAACCTTTTTAAAGGTTTTGCTTGCCCTCCAGAATTATCCATTCAAAATTTCTGTATATTACAGTATTATGGAGTATTCGAATAAACTATATCTATCTATTTAGTAATTAGTAGTCTATGTCTATCTTTCCTTTTAATTTATCTTGCATATTTTTATTGAATACCGGTATCAGAATATTGGTGGTATAGAACTGTAGAAAGATATAATAAAAATTGTTTATATTTAAACAGGCATTAGAATTGTTATATTTGAGTATTTAGTTACCGTACTAATTTGAGCAAGGTCAGAAGGTTGAGGTGACTGATTATGAATGAAGATTACATAAAACAAACAAATTCAACACAAGCCAGTTTGCTTATGACATCACTCGATAGCTTGAGAGAACAAAACATTCTCTGCGATTTCTATGTCAAAGTTGGTGACAAATCCTTCCGTGCTCATCGCTGTGTCTTGGCAGCCTCATCAGGATACTTTAAAGCAATGTTTTCAAGCAAAATGAAGGAATCTCGTGATGGTTTTATCAATATGAAAGATGTTGATCAAAATGGGATTTCCCAATGTATAGAGTTCATGTATAAAGGAGGAGCAAATTTGAAAATGGAATACGTTCAACAAATCCTGCAAGCATCCAACCTGTTACAAATGGTTAGTTTGACAAACTTTTGCTTCCATTACTTGGAAACCAATCTGTCTCGAACCAATTGTCTTTCTGTCATCAACTTGGCTCAAGCATACGATCGTCATGATGTAAAAGAACAAGCAGAACATGTGCTGATCACTAATTTCAAATCAGTAATTTCCTTCGAGATGTTCCCGTTTATTATCAAGCCAGATCTCCTGCGTTACATAAAAGTCTCAAATGTAAGTTATCAAACATCATGGCAAGCTATGATAACATGGGCAAGAGCAAAAGATGAACATGCAGAGAGATGTTTCGGCGATCTTGTAACAGTCATCAATATCCAGACTTATCCTTTCAAGTTTCTTCTGGAGACAGTGTTAGAAGAACCACTGGTGAAAAGTAATAACATTGCAAAGAATTCAGTCATCACTGTATTATTCTCTAATGTCAAGAATCTTGACATTGACAACTGCTTCATGCTGAAGAATATGGCTGAAACTCATCAAGTACCTAATCCAAACGCAGTTAGCTATGTGTTAAATAGATTCATGGAAATCAACTTTGAACAACTCATTGAGAAAGGGGAATTCTGTGATATTCAAAAAAATGATATAATTACACTTTTCGAATCAGCAAACACGAAATATTCCTCTGAGACTGTTAAATGGCAAGCCGCTTTAAAATGGGTTAGACATGACATTCGTAACCGAGAGCAATATTTCCATGAACTTTTCAGTCTCCTGAGAATGCATTGCTTTTTCGCTGGAATATCTAAAAGATAGTATACGATTTGAAAATCTGGTTCAAAAGTCTGAAAAATGTAATGCTCTACTGATGAATGAGTTCATACGCCGCCTGACTACAAAACCCAGAGAGAACCCTTCTCAGATGCAGAACGCTGGGGCAGGTAGGGTTGCAATACTAAAATATGAAAGTTCTAAGAATAAGTTCTATTAGAATACAAACAAATTTGGTCGAAATGATAACAACTTATTTTCTAGGATCAGATGTATCGTACTGGATATTATGTCCTTTATCATTTCAACAAAATTATCACTAGAAATGTGAAAGGTTTATTACACGATAAATCTATTCGAAAAGGAAAATAGTTTGTAAACCTATGAAGGACATTTGTGTACTGCAGGCCTGAGTGCTGATGCGCTGATTATTGAACTTGACCTAATTTAAAATAATAACATATTCATAATTTATTACGAATTCAAAAATGTCATTTTTAAATATTATCTATAGATAATAATTTAAACTCATTGATGGTGAAAATCATATGAGTCACATGCCCACCACCTCAACCAGGGTGCAATAAATTGCATAGGCAATGCCTGAATGCCGGAACGGAAGATTTTGATCCTTTTGAATATCAATTACATTGATTACATATCATTGGCTGGTTACACAGCCTCCTTATTGCTACTGAGCACAGGCATATTTGAAAGCAATGATGAATAAGAAGTCCCTCAACTTGAGTCAATCACGGATCTAAGTGATAATTAGTTGAGTACAAATCTGAGTCATTTAGGATAGGATTCAAATATTTATCTCGGGGGAGAGGAAATTTGAGAGCAGACGGCTTAACCTTATGGTGAACCACGGCCTCTCGTCCAGTTACCATTCCATGTCGGGTATGGGATTAGTCAGTTACTTGTTTTGGGAAGCATGGACTTGATGGTGGAGGAAGCCGTAACCTACCAACGGTTACGTGAACCACCCTACGGTGGCGAGGAGTCCAGCAATTCTCTCGCACATAACCATCCCTGCACGGGATTCGAACCCCTGTAGGGTAATCAGAGGTGCGGTGGCGAGCGTATCCCTAACGTGTAGCACGATGAGCCACACTGCTGCGCGCTTTCATTTAGATGACTCAAGTTACACTAAGTCATGATGACTTTAATTCAATTTAGTCAATGATTTATTTCAAAAAGCTTGGTAATCTTACAATATAAGCTTTGGTGGTTAATTTTACAAAGTTATTTTTTGGAAATCAACATTTGCAGGCACTTTCACAACTGTTACGCCTTCCAATAGCCTGAAAATCATTCAAAGACAGCCAAGCAATGGAGTCATGTTGGAAAGAGTTTTGGGAGAATCGCTTCCCGGCTACAAGCAATGGCCAACACGGGAACTTGTATTCTCTTTCCAAGCTGGGGAAATGATGGTGAGAAAATTTAAAAATTCAGCGCTCCGGAAGTATGTGCACCAGGATGGTACACAACCTGAACCCTAACCTGGTACACATACTATGTTCAGGTTGTGCGCCATCTTGGTGCACATACTTCTGGAGCACCGAAAATTCTCAACTTATATTATCTCTTAATTGTATATTCATGTTTATGCAATAACTAAATGCAGTCCTATTTTTATTCTTAGTCTCTCTGTTTTATTGTTAGTGAAATTGATGAGTGGGCAATATTTTTATTCTTGATCTGTCTGTTTTATTATTGATAAAATTAATGAGTCAGCATTACCAATTACCATTATCAATTGCAAAGAAAAGTGTAATAAAACAATTTAGTCCACTAATATTTGATAATTTTTCCATTCTCTCTTCTTTCATGATCCAAAGGTCCATATAATTCAGGGGTCTCAAACTCAATTTACCTGGGAGACGGAGTCTGAGTGAGTCCGGGTCGCATCAGGTTTTCCACAATAAAAGCATAGCTTAGAAAGTTAAATCTTCTTTCTCTATTCTTCTATACGCAAAACATAAATGTTAGTAGTTCCGCGATGGACCTTGTTAGTTTTCGGTTGTGTTTCAGAAATTCAAGTATGAATTAAAGAACCCAATGATCATTCTGATGACTTGGGCGTCGTAGCTTAAAATTGCAGTAATCAAAAATTAGTCTAGAAATAGCAGTGATACCTAGGCTAAACTTCTCTACCAGTACTATTGAAAAACAGGTTGTTGAATTTTTTGAATCCAAATGATTATGTGATTGTGAAACATATACCCCAGTTTATAGACTTCAACTCGCGAAGCCACCTTTAAACTAAGCACTAAGAAATTTGCAATGGTGACGTATAAGAAAAATTTTTGGGGGTCTAAGGTCGGGGAAAAGGTCCATGGAATATCATGCCTACAGGTACGGTACTAGTAGGTTACCGTACCGCATATGCCTTTCGGGGGATAGATTATGAAATATTTTGTTTCGCTCTACGTGTCCTGATTATATATTAAATGCATCAATCACTCTAACTGAGCTGAGTGACTTACGAGCCGCACTAACATTAAACTTTCATATCAAGACGGGGGCCACAAACTATCGTCCTGCGGGCCGCGAGTTTGAGACCTCTGATATAATTGATCTATATCTTTGAATTCCCTTACCCCCAAATTGGAATGAATATCAAGCCAAATAAATTGTAAAAATAACTTTCTATTCATAGGGGAAGCTATACAAAGCTCAAGAGTTTGTTTCTTACCTACCTGACTCACATGAAGGATGGAAAGTTCGGTATCTCATAAACAAAGCTTTTCAAGCTGGAATACTCTTTGGAGTTGAAGAAATTTCACAACAAAATGGAAGATTAATATGGAATCCTGACATTCCCAGCAAAACCAACAAAACAGGAGGAATTGCAAAGTAAGTTTTTTTACTGTTTTACATAATAATGAAAGTTGTCATTGAAGACTAATAAAAATTATGTGAAACTTGCCAGATATTATGAACTAAACTACATGCTTATTTATAATGAAGATAATGACGGCCGCATCTATGCACTTCAAAACCACGAAGTTGAATATGAAGAAAATATAGTGTGGTTTCTTTTTAGTAGAAAAAGCTCCCAATGCTTTGAATTTTATCCATTCCCACCAGACTGGCACTTGTATATAATGTTATTTCACATCCTCAGCATAACAATGACTTACATATTATTTGTGCATTCAGGCCTAAATAATAATGCACCATCTGATATCTGTCAGACTAGAATAGGCCTACTATTTATTGTGTATCACTCATATTGTCAAATGATAGATTTTCAACCAACTAAGCTAGTCCTGGAAAGGTAATTTAATTTGCTTTTTATTTTATTTTATTTCAATGTGATTTTTCAATAGTCTGAAAGGATTGACATGGACTCTGATCTGACTGGAGATCCAACGTATCTAACCTGTGTAATCAATAAATAACTGATGCAATACCTCTAAATTTAATCTTGGTTTTTTGTTTTTTTAGCAATGGATATCCTGACTTGAACTATTTCCAGAATCTGCGTGATGCTCTGAATGCAAAGGGAATAGAGTAGATAGTGTATCCGGACAGCTTATATAAAATACTATTCTCGCATCATGATGACCCAATCTATAATAAAGGCAGTCATTGATATATAAGGATCTACTATTTGTTCCAGATCTGCATTACCCAGCCAATTTATTACACATTGGGTGAGGTGAGGAACATTGGATTTAAAGCCGGTATTTTTCAATACCACACTTTTAACACACGCAACTTATCGACGGAAAACTAATCATATATTATAGGGACATTTTTTTTACTACATTTTATTCAACTAAGGGGTTAACATTCGCGGTTGGGAAACACTGTTTTCTACCTACGACACGGGAAGTTATTGCAAAAATATAATACACATTAGTAAGTGCCGGTTAAATCAAACAATAAGTGTTTTTATGCCGCACTCTTCTTTTTATGGTTTGAATAAAATTACATACACTTCGTTGGTTATATTTTGATTTGGTTTTAATGACGATGTAAAAGTTCCGATAGTGTGTATGCAACACTATGTTGGTCGTATATCTACTGCTCGTGAGTGTATATTACCATCGAAAAGAGAGGTTATCCTGTTTTTCCCGTTTGTGGTTCTTTTTCGGCGCTCCCGAAGTATGTGCACCAAGATGGCGCACAACCTGAACCCTAACCTGGTACAACTACTATGTTCAGGTTGTGCGCCATCTTGGTACAGATACTTCTGGAGGCCCCCTTTTTCTTGCCATGAATGAGTTTAAAATAAAATATATATCAACTATACTACATACCCGCTTGCCAATAATTTACGGCATTGCTGGGTGATATATTTTGGCCTACCTGTTCTTAAATATGAAGTGGATACGCTGCTGTCGCACATAACGACCGCTACCTTTACTTTCTTCATCGCTTCGAAGCAACTCTTATTCTATCTACTACCTCCAAGCAGTTATCGGTTGGTGCTTGTCTGAGTTCGTGATGGAATTGGTATAAGCACGAAATACACAAAAAAAAATAGATTATTAGCAATTTAGATATCTCGATAAGTCAAAAAATCAAAAGAGCCACTATAAGTCAAGAAACAGCTTCAGTATTGACCAAAGAATTTTTCAAGTGTACCGTGCAGAAATGATATGGTAATACAGTATAGTAGCAGTTACAGTATATCCCGTGATATGCAATTTCTTAAACTAATATTACCTAAAACGTATGCTTTGTTTTCTTCAATTTATTTCGTGTCCATTCATTGCTTTGACAATTTTCAAAATGTCTGTGGTTTGCTATATACAACTAGCTTTATATTCAGGGCTGCCATCGATATGAACCCCAAAATAAGGACATCAGGGGAAACATAATAATAAGATAAGAACGAACGAAATGTAATACACAAAATGTATTCATAATACTTTGCCTAGAAAGGATTCCTCCAGCAGTTCTTTATTCCTAGAAACAATCTGTTCCATCTCACTTTTAAGTTGTATTTTGATTCAAGTTACACGAACTGATTTTGGCCGGTAGGCTATTGTTTTGTCATCGTGTCAATTAATTTGCTGTTATTACGTAATGAGTGCGCGTAGCAATCAAGGAGGTTGTAAAATATCATTTCTAGCAAATCAGTCATTTGAATTGCCAACCTAAGTGGCTAGTATTAGAACCTCTACCCATAAATAGGGTCACCATATTTTTGTGACCTCAAATCGGGGCACCTTCAAAGACCACAGCTGTGATTTTTTCAACTTCAAATTCGACGATTTTACATTAGGGGCATTTAAAACCATCACGGCTGTCTTCATTGGCCATTTTGTCATCGAGGCGCTGTCTGTCTAAATATCGGAAGGTTAAGTAATCTTTTGGCGTACGGGCAGGGGCGGATTAAGCCCCTTTGGTGCCCTAAGCACTGAAGACTTTGGTGCCCCCTCATGTGTAATTTAATTATAATAACAATAAACCACATAAGTGTATTATCCATTAAAAATAATCACAACCAACAGTAAATAAAACAACTTTTACGAACATTTTTAGTTTTTTCACTGTTATATATAGCCGATATATATGGTATATCGGCAAACACGCAATATCGGACCGATATATATATATATCAGTTGAGCTCTAATCCTGAGGGTGTGTGACAATAAAGATTCATGCCTCCAGTCTCAACGTGAATCGAAATACCGAAGCATACAAGTCACAACTGTAGTTTGAAATTAGTCTACCCCAGGGTGCTTCAAGGTTGCTAGGTTGAAGGACCGCAAAAGCTTTTGAGGAGGTCTCGCGGGCAGCAAGTCGGAGAAACCCCTAAAGTGATCGAAATATCGCTAGTTTACTTAGTTCAAATTTAATAAATAACGAGAGTTTACCGTTCTAATCAGACTATTAGCCTATTATGTTGCATGGGTGGCGTTCTTTTGAAGAAGATATACAAAGCCTTCAGTTATTACAAAGTTAATTCCCGAGAATTACCGTTGTATTTTGCGCATCTCGCGTTTAATGTCGCTTCAAATTATTTTCTTTCGTGACAGATATTACGGTACTTGAAGTTAAAACAGACACTGTGTGATGGGCAAGGAAATACGTTTCCGCCGTGTTTTCCTTATGTCACATTTCGTGCGACACTCATTTTATTACGAATTGTTATATTAAGTAATTTAAAAACGTGCAGCGTGAGCAAGCTTAGTGCCATCGTCAAATACCAACCAAGTCCGTCTAAGTTGGTATTTCGGGACCTAGCTAAAAAAGAATGGATTGCGCGGCGTTAAGTTGGTTCTGCATTTCGTCACTACTATCACATGGCCGACCCTTGAAAACAGAGGAGTGTTTTTACTAAAATAAAGGCACAAAGCGTCAGAAAAAGGGGTTTGAATCTCGGGATCCCAACCCCAGTTGAAATAGCAAAAAAAAAACTCGGAAACGTTCCTCCATTAGATACAAATATACGCTAAAATTGATCTTTGAGCCGCACGGAATGTATCAGCATGACAGGGTTTGGACCACCCTGGTCTACCTTGTCTCCCGACTTCGCTAACCACTAGATCGTTGAAATACGACCGTGTAACCGCCACATAGTGGAAATAGTTCATTGGTCCAATTGTTGAAAAGAAAAGAAATTTTTTAAAAAAGAAAAATGCAGCAACAAAGAGAATACTGTGAAGGAAAAACAACAACAAATTAAGGAAACGATTCATAGACCCATTTCGTGTCCAATAAATGAGTCCCAGTGTTTATTTTTGATATGATACTTGAAGACGAAAAATAGCCGAATATTTTGAAGTTTTAGTCGTCTGGTGAATTCGTAATATTTTAATGAACACCGATAAACTATATAAAATTCTGCTTTAAAATTTCTGTGGTGCCCCTCATTGCTTGGTGCCCTAAGCACGTGCTTATATTGTTCAATGGTTAATCCGGCGCTGCGTACGGGGCTTACACAACAACAGTATGAAGAACATGCTAATTGGTAATGTTCGTGTATCATGCTGACTGGCTGAACGCCAATGCGGGATTTTTTGCTGACCGGTCGGGACGCCGGGACAAGGTGTTCAAAAGTGGGACTAACCCGCCTGAAACGGGACGTATGTTAAGCATAGCCATATGGCACCGCTTAGACAAAATATAATCGAGGCAAAAACGAGTTGATAAAAAGTATTTACCAGGAGGTTGTGAAAACATATTGGTGCTTTGGTTTGTAACTATGATGTCAGAATAGGTCTCATGGCGTCCGCTCGTTTAGCGGAATCCCGATCGTCCGTTCAAGTACTTTGATAAATGCTGGATAGGCACGTAGCAGATAAATGGAAATTCTTTTTTTAATGCTGCAACTACACTTCAATTGAAGTTCAGATTGTGGGATTGCAGCACTCGTTTCAAAATATTGTTTGTTTGCACTCGTTCGTCTGGGAGAACTTAGGGAGCAAAATGGGAGCACAACGATGTTCACACTTGTGACAATTTTCAACGTCTCGCCTCCTGAAATATATTAAAATCAGACAGCCTACAAACTGAATTTTCTTTGGCCTGTCCGGTAAATGCCGTCACATAATACAGTATAACGATGCTGCATTACAAAGTATATGTAAGGCGGGACTTCATTCAGGTTTAGCAGTAAGTAATTCTGCCACTAAATACAATACTCTCTTTGGCCATTATAATACGGGATTGCTCTACTACAGCCAGCTTATCTCAGTCACAACTTGTCTTGTTAGTCTTAAGTAATTGCCTATTCCAACCGGGGAACAATTCCCACACCAACCCTTCAGAGAGAAATTCTGCATTTGCTGTAGTACTACTAATATCCTAATTTTTTTTTATTTTATAACGATAATACTTATACGTAGGGTTACCATATTTTTGTAACTTCGAAACGGGACGCCTCCAAAGACAACAACCTATTAGATGTGATTTTGTAACTTTGTCATTTCCGATTTTATTACATACGCCTACATTTAAAGATATCCCGGCTGTCTTCATTGACCATAACTGTCATCGAAAGTTCATGCGCATATTCTCTGTCCAAATATCCGGTTCAGTTCGAAAAATAGGAAGGAATTGAAGTTTAACGATACTTATAATTTAAATTTTTTACCGGTAGCATTTAATAACTTGGCATTATTTTGGCATTTCATTGGTGAATGAATCGATTTAGTCCAACTCTCCGTGCACTCAACTTTCGTTGGGCAATTTGGCATTTGACTCCATTTATATTCAGCTTGGCGAAATTTTTTTGTCTTTATATTAAATACTGTTCACTCTTGTATGGGACTTTTTATAAAATTAAAAAAATGGTCTGGGAAACAATTCTTATTTTTTATCACAATTCCTATCTTTCATTATAATTTATTGATTTTACACGTAATACGTTCGCTAACAATATATGGGGGAAACAACGGAACAAACACAATACGCATTCACCTTCAGTAAGTATGCCAGTATACGCAAGTATACGTAAAAGGTTAAATTCTATGAACAGATTTACAGTGTTACAAAGGCAAAGGTAAAAGAACAATATTTCTCGTGTCTTGAGCTATTTTAAGCTAAAACATCAAAATTTGGTTTTTGTTCGATAGCGGCAGCATCAGGCGCGGCCAGATTGAATAACCCAATGGGCCGGATTTGAGTCGCGGGCCGTAGTGTTCCCATATCAGGTCCATAGACATTCTGATTTTTAGATATTGCAGGAATTAGAATCCGAGTAGTACGAGCCAGACTTTGGAAATCATCACAAATGTAAACATCGTGGGATATATGACCTTGTGAATATCAAAATTGACTCTGAAAGTCCTGGTTTAAATTTGATAACCAGGGCAGCCTTCCGCAGACGCAACTAGGTTTGCTGGACTACAAAATTTGCTTAACCAATTATCTGTGAATACGACGTTTGGGTAAGAAGCCATTCGGCTGCTGAATTATCCATGTCCATGACGTCACAAATCCCCAATAACTAGCTTGTTCGAGGCGAACAACGCACGTGATAAGATCAATAGCCAAAAATTTCGTACCTGCAAGTGCAACTACTAGAAAGCTTATGTTAATTAAAGGTGCGACCAGTGGTTTCACCCAGTTATTTGTATTCACCCCTACTGTGTTAAAGGTTGCACACTCGCTGGGAAAGTCGTTAGGTGCGCTGACTTGTATCGCGATCCCATGTAGTTTTAAACTGAAATGTTGTTTGTTTTTGATTGCGGGAACAAGAAATGATAGAGTGGAGACAGATGAAAACCCTGCGCGTTCAGTCAGTAGTATCAGTAGTTTATTTTTACACATGCCGAAAATACACATTATACGAATAGGATTAAGTAAAAAAAGAAAAAAATGCATTTTAGTGTGAAGGAAGACGCGATAAACCAGTAATGGTTATCGAGCAGCGTCACCTACAAGGAAGTCTAACATCAAATTTTATAAAGGAATAAAAAGACGAACATTAAATACTAAAAGAATACGGAAATAGAATATATTCAGGCGACACGAATATCCGAGTCTCGTTCATAACGAAGGAAGCAAGCGACTCCAGTCACAACAGGCGGGGTAACCATGTCACCGCGTTTTATTAGATATCAATCAATCAATCAATTTTATTCGGTCACTCTGATACAAACAAAACACAAAACAATAACAAAGGGACAAACAAAATACAGAGGACCTGGAGGACGGGCATAACTTAATAAAAAAGTTAAATACGTACAAGTACGTGCCCGTCCCCCAAAAACAGGCAAAACACAATAAAACAAAAACACGATGTGACATCGGGCAATATCTTATAAATTCAAATTAAAATGTGAGACGTGTATGTGCTTTTCCTATACAGATATATGGATTAAAGAACACTCGCTGACAAAAAAATGATGATGTTGTGGGCCTACTTCAATTATATTGCAAAAATAACACAGTGACAATTTTTTTTTACTAAAAAACAAGCTTGGTAAATGGATTGAATGTTCCATAGCAGTCTATGCACAAATCATGAATTGGGGTATTGGGTTCTTTTGTCGTTTTCGGTTAGTTCACTTTAAAATCATTGTATCCGTTCCAATGCTTCCAACATTAATATCGAATTTCCACGAACGACCACCATTCAGCCATTCCAACAGGTGCAGTGATCCCATCTTTTCTATGCTCTGTTTCATCATACACGACTAGATTCATAAAAGGATCGTCCACCATTTAACTTTAAATTCAATCTTTTATCCATAAACTTCTTTAATTTTAGTAGATGGGCTTTGCTCATGTTGATATTGCGCGATACAGATTACAGATACCGAAATATACAACGCGTGGCATTCACTAGTCTTTTCAAGCTGACACGTCCGCACCCGACGACGGTCGGAACGGAATCAAAAGTGATAAACCATAGCATTACGAGGTAACTATGGATAAACGGGCTAAGAAACCTCGCTTGTCAGCTGCAGTAAGGGCCATTGTTTTGGGGGTAGTACCTCATTCGGAAGACATTAATAACAAACAATATTATTGGAATCAGGTTCCGAAAGGGGTTTTTAAATCTATACGGTAGTAACGGTACCGTACTCATGGAATTCTACAGTGGCCTGATGACTGGGTGCTGGTGGCAAATTCATACATGAACAGAAAAAGAGATCAACTTAAAAAGGTAAACAAAATTCTGGTAAATACTAGATTATCGTTGAACCAAACATAAGTTAGATCTAGCAGAAATCCACAAACAGACTGCACAGATATTATTAAAATAGGCTACTGAAGGCAATTACAATGCAATAAGAAATCTGAAATATAACTTATAATTTTAGATCATGTACCTCATGGCTATTGTGGTATAATTTCAACGAAAGTGAGAGCACTTATGTTTGACTGCAGGTAACAAATGCAAAAAAAGATATTGGTTAATTCAAAACATGAAACCTCGAGTGTGACTGCACTTCCACAGATATCTGTGGATTACAGGAAGAATAGAAACAAACTCATGTGCAAAATAAAAAGTATAATAAATATAAGACATGACTATTCATTTCTCTGCATAAAATTAAACAGTCCTTGTAGAATTCAAAAAAAGTAAGCATGGAGATTCATTTCACTGTGCAATATATGAAGTAAATTAAGAAATAGACAGAAATAACCATGAATATCCATTCCACTGTGCAGTATCAAAGGTGCAGAACGAATTCAACAAGAATAAGCTTGAAAATTTATTTCACTGTGCAGTATATAAAGTAGGCAACAACAAAAGAGTGAATATTCATTCCACTGGGCAATATATAAAGTACGACAAAAGTGTGACATAGAAAAATAAGCATGAAAATTTATTCCACTGTGGAATATATGAAGTAATAACAAGAATCTAATAAAAACAAACATGATTGTTTCTTCCACAGTGCAGAAAATTGATTATTAAAAGTATCAAGTCAATCTATTCGAGAGGCTGTGGATCAGATCAAGCAATCCTGGCAATGACAAAGAGGAAAGCTGACAGCACATCAACTCTAGGTGCTGGCAGGTGACAGGTAAGAAGAGAGCATGAATTTTTTAAATTTAAATTTAAAGATGTCATAAGTGGAGTCACGTAGACTGAGGGGAATACTGTTCCAAATTAGTACACCTTTGTATTTTAGGGAATTTTGTGTTAAGCCTAGGGAAAAACGTGGTACAAAAAGATTAGACTTAGTCGAGGAGCGGGTATTGTGCTCATGTACATTACTAAGACTTAGAAAATAATTGTCAAAAGCTGCGGGTAGATTATTGTTATGGTATTGGTGCATAATCTTGGAGACCTCTAATTTGTAGATGTCTGACAATTTTAGCACCCTGGTCTTAAGGTATAGGATGTTTAGGTTGGAACGAAAAGGAGCTCTAGCGAGAGTTCTAACAGCTCTATTTTGAACTTTTAATTTATGCAAATTTGTTTGGGAGGCAGCCCCCCAAGCAGCTACAGCATATTGTATATATGGTTGGAAAAGGGCAAAGTATACGGTTCGAAGGGTTGCGTCATGTATATGTGTATATATGATCTTGAAAGTTTCCTATGTATTTCAACAGTGTGGGTGTTCCACTTTAATTTGTTGTCAATAATGAGCCCTAAATATTTGTAAGAGTTGACAATTTCGAGCGAGATTCCTTTAATTCTGATTGAGATATTTGCGTGTCTAGTGCGAGTTTTCGGGCTGAATAACATCACTTTTGATTTGTCAACATTCACTGTAAATTTGTTACAGGTCATCCAATCATGTATTTTATTAATTTCAGAGTTCACTTTATCTTGGAGCGTATTCAAATCTTTTGAGCTGTAAAGCAAACAGGCATCGTCAGCGAAAAGTTTGGTTAAGAAGTTGGAGCAGGACGACAGATCATTTATTGCGACGAGGAAAGCAAGCGGTCCCAATACAGAACCTTGAGGAATTCCACAGTGAATAGGGAGCATGGGAGACCTATTGGAATCCACCTCGACAAATTGTTGTCGACCGGACAGGTAATCACAAAATAAGTTGCCTGTAGCACCTCGAAAACCATAATGTCTCAGTTTGTGTGAGAGAATAGTATGATTGACAGTGTCGAAGGCTTTTTTAAGGTCTAAGAAAATACAGCAAACAAATTCACCTTTGTCCAGTTTATCATATATATAGGAAATTAAATCTAGAATAGCATGGTTTGTGGAATGATCGGATAGAAATCCGAACTGACATTTATTGATTAAGTTGAATTTTGTACAAATATTGAGCATTCTTTTATGTAATAATTTTTCTAGGATGATGCCAATGGAGGGTAAGATTGAAATTGGTCTGTAATTTGAGGGATCATTATTTTTACCATTCTTATAAACTGGTACTACTCGTGCGATCTTAAGTGAAGAAGGGAAAGTACCTAATCTAAAAGACGAATTGAAAAAATTACATAGCGCTGGCGAAATGATATCAGCAGTAGACTTAAGAAAGTGGGAAGGAATACCATCAGGCCCAACAGCTTTCCCTTTTTTTAGGTTCAATATAATCTGCAAGATCTCGGCAGGTGACGTAAGCTCAAGAAAAAAAGAATTTCGCAATGGAGTACCTAAGAAGCCGGCAAAAGACACTGGGCTATCAGGGAGATTATCTGCGAGTTTCTTCCCTACTGAGGAGAAAAACTTATTAAATTCATTGGCAACCAGGACAGGGTCTGTCACTGTGGTTCCATTTTCAAGCTTTAATTCTGTGACGGAGGTGTTATCTCTAGACTTACTTAATTTTAATAATGTCATTGATCGTTTTCCATGTACGTTTAACATCACCTCGGTTGTTCTCGAGGACATTACGATAAAATAATTCTTTAGATTTCCTCTGCAAATGAACCAACAAATTTCTATACTTTTTGAAGTGATCACGCTGGGATGGACTACCCCTCAAGAACTTGTTTTTGTACATGTTATTTTTGTGTTTGATAGACTTGCGAATTCCCTTAGTGATCCAAGGTTTGGAGTAAAGTTTGTGTTTTTTGCGAGATAAGGGTCGTAAGGGGGCATGTTTGTTAATTAACCATTTCAAGTGACCAAGGAAGGTATCGAAAGAGGTATTGAAATTTTCTTTGCAAAAGGTAGCACCCGTATAGTTGTTACACATCAACTCAACATCGGACCTAAAAGAATCGATACAAAATTTTGACATATCGCGCTTCATGCGAGTATTGGTCTTTAAGCCAACATTAACACCCGAGATTGTGCATGCTATAGGAAAGTGATCAGTCATGTCACTGAGCAAAATAAATGATGAAGAACATTGGTTAATGGTGTTCGTATAGAGATGATCTATAAGGGTGTGACAAGTTGAGGTGGGTTTCGTTATCACTGGGAAAACATAGTAAGACATGAGCATGTCCAAATACATGGCAATGGAATTATTATACGTGTCGAGTAGGTTAATGTTAAAATCACCCAGTATCATGAATTTTTTTTTAGTCATATCCAGTATTTCGAATAGGCGAGCCATTGCTAGGGTAAAAGATGGTAAATTGCTTTTTGGGTGGTTGTAGATAACACCAATAATGAGGCTCTGAAAATTCAAGCTGGGCTGGGAGAACTTGAGCTCGATCCATATATCCTCACAGTTAGGAAATGTTAAATTAAAATCTTGGACTAATTGGCAATCTAAATTATCTTTAATGTACAAACCCACACCACCCGCCTGAGTTGGAGAGGGAACATGATAAAAGGTGTACCCTGGGATGTCCACATTAACAGGCATGGTCATATTATTGATCCGGGTCTCACTAAGAGCAATCACATGGGGGAGAATATGAAAATTTGAAGTTAATTCTATTAAGTTATCAACATATTTAGCAAGTGATCTGATGTTAAGATGTATTAGAATGAGGTCGGATGGTAAGAACCTGGAAGAAGCCTCATTGATCTGACTTATTTCAAGGTATTGACTTTGAATAGAATCGTCGCAGGAATAAAGACTTGTTGATTCCCAATTTGAGTTGGGAGGATAGTTAGTTAAATTATTGAATGGGAGGATTGAATATGACTACATATAAATGGCCATTTATTATAGGGGTATGAAATATACAAGAGTTGCAGTTGAAACAATTGGAAAGTTTCTCAAATCTGACAATATTTGGCAAAAAGACATTATGGAAGGATTTTAATGAAATATTAGCACTTATCTGATCTTCTTCAGATCTTCTTCATTATTTATTGATAAAGTATTAGTTTCTTTGTTTTTTTTCACCAAAACTCTTCCATTGGATGTCCAAAGAAAAGCGTATCCGCAACGATTTTTTAGGACTTTCGCTTGGTAGAATAAGTTTTTATTTTTGTCTGTTAAGTTCTCGACAATGAAAGCATTGGATAGGTTTGATGGAGATGTTGATTTCGCAGCAGATCTTATAAGGTGACGGTTTTTGATAATTTTATTTCGGATCTTCGGATCTGATTGAGGTGATGTCTTGTTTGATTTCCTTCAAAGAATGCATTTGTTCTTCCAAGCATACTTTGAGGTCAGGGCTCATAGGTAAGTAATCTGAGGAGATGTTACCGGCATTGAAATTATCCTCAATGCATTTAGCAATAAGAGTAGGAAGTTGGATCTCTATATTCCTCTGTATTGCTTCTTGTAGATTTAGGTATAAGTCAGTAGGTCTATCAAGTTGGTGTATAGTAGGACCTATTGGAGAGAGGCCAGGATCTGGTAGGCTTCTGGTGAGACGTGGTTTGGGCTTCGGCTTTTCAGTGTTGTTGAAAAGAGCATTGTTGGTGTTGTTGTTTGACGTATCTGACATATTGCTGATAGGATCTTCAAATTACAGCGATTATATTTGAGTTAGACTATTTTAGGGTTTAAACCTGTAGATCTTAATATTTGAGTTAGACTATTTTAGGGTTCAAACCTGTAGATCTTAATCGAATAGCGTTCAATTTTAGCGTGAACTCTGAATTTACCGCGGACGCAAATTCACTTAATCCTCTTGTTATTTTATTTCTAAAATTGTAGAAGATATTGGTTTTAACTCACATATTAGAAATTCTGCATATTCTGTAACCAGCGTTTTGCCCCTTTCCTATTCACAATATATTACTTATATAAGTGTAAAATTGCCTGAAAAACAGACAGCCACAAGCTTTGCTTCTGATAGTGTGTGTGGGTGTTATGGTAATATATGGCGCTTTAAACAATTTGAGTCTTTTGCGCCAGAAAATTTAAATCAAAATGTTGTATATGGCTATAGTACTCTCTTGGTAGATTTCACAAAATCAACAAGAGCAGGGAAAATGCTAGGGTCGCGTAAGATAGCTTTGAGTTGAAATTCAATGCCATAATCGCGACATTTCATCTTTAGTATGCGTCTTTCGTTTCTATATGCACGACAGTTCATTAGAAAATGTTCTACTGTCTCTGGATCATTACAGAAATCGCAAAGTCCGTGGTGACCAAGTGGAATTCTTGATGCTGTCTTCAATTGAGGGGGAAATTGTCTTGTAATGAAACGCTTGGTCACTGTGTATAAAATGTTGATCCCATTTATTAGCGCGAAATTGTCGAATTTGGGATTTGACTTTGTTTTGTGATTGGGATAATCTCCGCTGATACCTTTGCTATTTTGTCGGCGACTTCGTTACCCGGAATGCCAACATGTCCTGGAGCCCATAGTAGTGTGATTTTGCATCCATGTTCCTGTAACTCAAAAAGACAAGTCTGAATATTTGAAGATATATTACTAATTTGATCCGAGTTATTATTTATAGCGTGTATAGCAGACATACAATCCGATATGATAAGTATATTCCCTTTATAGTTATTTTTTGACCATGTAAGGGCACTATATATTGCAAAAACTTCGCAATCAAACGAGGAACAGTCTTTGTCTAGCCTAACACCCATACGAGAATTATTATATGGAACATAAACCGCAGCACCGCATTTGTCATCAATTTTTGATCCATCGGTATAGATATGCACGTGTGATTGATAGGATTCATTTATATAGTCCAAACTTATAGCTTTTGTTTGGTCGGGCGTATACCAAGGAAGAAAAAAGTATATTCGATAATGCATCGTCAATATTAATTTCGTCCAAATACCATGGGGGAATTTCTTCGGCTTTAATAATACTAATATCCAATTTGTCAATATCGAAAGTCCTTGCAATCATACCAAAAGTACGAAATGTTGGAGAGTTGGGAAATATTTCATGCCATGAGTGTTCGATGACTTCGTGACAAGGATGGTCAACAAATGTTAGCAGTTTAGCCTTATATAAGAGGCATAATTGTAGTCGTCGTATACTCAATGGCATCTCATTACAACAAACTTGTAAAGCAATTTTAGGCGTACTCATCATGCCACCTGCAGCGATGCGTAGACATTGAAATTGGATAATTTTGATTTTTCTTATGGCATTCATTGATGCTGAAAAATAGGCTTCCATACCATATTCGATAATGGGTCGAACTAGGGATCTGTACAATGACAAAAGGGGTGATTTGTTAGCTCCTCAGCTAGTTCTAATAAGCAAACGCAGCAGATTAATCCGTTTACTACATTTTTGTACAACATATTCGATAAGTCTCTTATAATTTAAGCGCCTATCGAAATAGACTACGAGGTATCTTACTTCATTCCTGACTGGTAGTATTACACCGTTTATGTGTAGTTGTATTGGTGGTAATTTTCTCTTTCGGGTGAAGATTACAACTATTGATTTTGTGACCGAGATCTTAAAACCCCATTGATTGCACCAGGACTGAATACAATCCAACGAGTTCTGAGAGGAAATGATTAAATCTTCAAT
Organism: Styela clava; assembly: GCF_964204865.1. Classification (NCBI taxonomy): domain Eukaryota; kingdom Metazoa; phylum Chordata; class Ascidiacea; order Stolidobranchia; family Styelidae; genus Styela; species Styela clava. The sequence goes on along the minus strand of NC_135264.1, from coordinate 1,642,639 downwards.
TTTGAGCCCAATGTGCCATAGAGCGTTATCGTCTGCAAACAATCCAACATTATCTGATGAAATAGTACTAGGCATATCGTTTATCATTATATTGAATAGCAGTGGACTAATTACGCTCCCTTGAGGTATTCCGTTTTCTAATGAGAATATACTTGAAAGACGACTGCCTACTCTAACCTGAAATGAACGATTCGTCAGAAAAGATGCAACGAAAAGCCAAATTTTCCCAATGTTATATAGTTTGTATAACAGTCCTCTATTTCAGGGCTACTCAACTGGCGGACCGCGGTCCGAATCCGGACCTTTCGAGTATTGGATTTGGACCGCACCTAATTATATATTTTGGATCATTAGCACCACTTTTTGAATTTCCTATTATAAAATGACTTTCATAGTTTTAAATATATACGAAAAGAACTATAACACCATAATAAACAATTTTAATTTGCTACTACCGGTAATCATTAGTCAGTCGAGGAAGTGCTCGTTTAAGGATGCCGAAATATCATTTCTGGAAAGACCGGCCCCAAATAATTTTGAAGTTTTGTTTGCGGACCTTCGATAAAAATAGTTGAGTAGCCCTGCTCTATTTCATACCATGTCATGGGCTTCTTCCATGTCTAAGAAAATGCCAAGTACAGATCTTTTATTTGGTAAAGCTTTATATATGTCATCGTGTAATTTTATTTTAGATATGCATCAGTTGTAGATCTCCTCCACCTGAAACCGCTCTGTTCTCTACATAATATGCCTTTTTTTTTTAACAAACCACTTCATTCTGCGAACTATATTTCTTTCCAAAACCTTACATAAATTGCTAGTTAAAGATATAGGCCTATATGAAGATGGTTAGTTTTTTTGTTTATTGGATTTAAGAATCGGAATTACAACAGAGCGTTTCCAGGTATCTGGAATACTCCCTTTGTTCAAAATCAAATTGAACAATTTGAGTAATATGTCTTTACATTCTGCGGGCAATTTTATAAGCATTGCGTAGCAAATCTTGTCTAGTCCTGGAGCAGTGCTTTTTCTTGGTTTTAAAACTTGATTAGGTTCTTTCAGTGTGATATTTTTATCCAATTTGTGATTAGCCTTGAAGATTGTTACGTCATGTGAGGATTCGAATGCGATCTTTCTTTGAAGAAATTTCGGGGTGTAGTTTTCATTGCTACTGACCGCCGAGAACGAACTCGCCAGAAGCTCAGCTTTTCCGGAATCTTCGATTGCTGTTATACCATTGTGTTTAAGGCCGGGGATTTGTTCGTATACCTTGCTTTTAGTGAAGCGTCTAACCATTTTCCATACGTTGCTGAGTTTTTCATTCTTGTCCAGTGAGCTACAGTAATCATGCCAACTCTGCCTTTTAGCCTTTAATATTATTCTTCTTGCTTCAGATCTACGTTTTTTATACATTATCACATTTTCGATGGACATCGACCTTTTCATTTTAAGGAACGCCGCTTTTCTTAGCCGTATGGCTTTGTCGCAATCAGCATTCTACCATGGGATGCCATTTTTTGTGTAGGATTTTGTTCGTGGTATTGATAGTAAAAACGATCCTACCAACGGCAAACGTTGTCAAATACAAGTTCACGGTTGCGCTACACTGTCGCCATATTAATTTCTTTTTTCACTTGACGTGTGATGTTTTCTCATGTCACGTTCGGATTTTTTATTTATGTAAGAAAAGCATAAATAAGCACAGCGGAATGCTCATTTCGGGCAAGATGTCGAACAAGCTTGATAGCTCTCAAATTTCCCTGAAAACTAAAGTGCGATGGTTCGAACGCTTGGCCGCCATTTAAGATGCGCAAACTTCTTCAGAGCGTAGTGTTAAGCCAAAGGATAGGCACCGCCATCCAAATCACCTGTTCGCAAATTGTGCTAATGTCGTCCGTGTTTGTGTTAGGTTTTTTTTTTATTTCTATTTCGCAAGAAAAATGACTACAAGAACAACAACAGCAGCATAATAACAAAACGTGTAACAAATCATTATAACACTCCATGTTCAAAAAGTCGGCAATTAGTATTGGTCAAGAGACATATAATAAATAAAATAACAAGAGTTGAATAGCGGCGTAGGATGTGATGTAAGTTACTTACTTCGATCAATACTGGAGAGTGATCGCCTACTATGCTTTGTCCCAATGTGCAACCATGTATATTTTAAGAAAGCACTTTTCAAAAGTAGCAAAAAACAAAACCGAATACACACACAAATATGAAAAAATTGTTGGTACTCCCGAATTTTTGGTTCTTGTGAACCAAGATGGCGGACAACAGAACGTAGGATGCGTACCAGGTTAGAGTTGGGTCATAATTTCAGGTACAAATATGGGTGTCTCAAAAGTAAGTATACACTTTTAATTTTGATTTGCTCTTCAGGTACTCATAATAGAACGTTTATTTCTTCAGGAAACATAGTATGGATAAGTAGTAAAATTTAGGTATTGTTTGCTCTCGGTTACGAATGTCATGTCTAACCCATTTTAAAGCGGCTTGCCATTTAACAGTCTCAGAGGAATATTTCGTGTTTGCTGATTTGAAAAGTGTAATTATATCATTTTTTTGAATATCACAGAATTCCCCTTTCTCAATGAGTTGTTCAAAGTTGATTTCCATGAATCTATTTAACACATAGCTAACTGCGTTTATATTAGGAACTTGATGAGTTTCAGTCATATTCTTCAGCGATGACTTTCAGCCATATTAGAGAATAATACAGTGATGACTGAATTCTTTGCAATGTTATTACTTTTCACCAGTGGTTCTTCTAACACTGTCTCCAGAAGAAACTTGAAAGGATAAGTCTGGATATTGATGACTGTTACAAGATCGCCAAAACATCTCTCTGCATGTTCATCTTTTGCTCTTGCCCATGTTATCATAGCTTGCCATGATGTTTGATAACTTACATTTGAAACTTTTATGTAACGCAGGAGATCTGGCTTGATAATAAACGGGAACATCTCGGAGGAAATTACTGATTTGAAATTAGTGATCAGCACATGTTCTGCTTGTTCTTTTACATCATGACGATCGTATGCTTGAGCCAAGTTGATGACAGAAAGACAATTGGTTCGAGACAGATTGGTTTCCAAGTAATGGAAGCAAAAGTTTGTCAAACTAACCATTTGTAACAGGTTGGATGCTTGCAGGATTTGTTGAACGTATTCCATTTTCAAATTTGCTCCTCCTTTATCAGTTTATACATGAACTCTATACATTGGGAAATCCCATTTTGATCAACATCTTTCATATTAATAAAACCATCACGAGATTCCTTCATTTTTCTTGAAAACATTGCTTTAAAGTATCCTGATGAGGCTGCCAAGACACAGCGATGAGCACGGAATGATTTGTCACCAACTTTGACATTGAAATCGCAGAGAATGTTTTGCTCTCTCAAGCTATCGAGTGATGTCATAAGCAAACTGGCTTGTGTTAAATTTGTTTGTTTTATGTAATCTTCATTCATAATCAGTCACGTCAACCTTGCTCAGATTAGTAACTAAATACTCAAATATAACAATTCTAATGCCTGTTTAAATATAAACAATTTTTATTATATCTTTCTACAGTTCTATACCAATATTCTGATACCGTATTCAATAAAAATATGCAAGATAAATTAAAAGGAAAGATAGACATAGACTACTAATTACTAAATAGATAGATATAGTTTATTTGAATACTCCATAATACTGTAATATACAGAAATTTTGAATGGATAATTCTGGAGGGCGAGCAAAACCTTTAAAAAGGTTAAAAACATGAGAAATATCATGTGCCCGCCCACCCTGCCACCAGCACACACACAAAAATAAATTACAAAAAAACTAATTCAAAAAAGGTTTAGGCCAAAAATAATCAAACAAAAGATACTCGAATGTAACGGGCCAATAACCAATTCAATATGTGGCGGTGGCGGCGCCGCGGCGGTGTGGCTCAACGGGCTAAGCATTAGGAATACGCTCGCCACCGCACCTCCAATTACTCTGCGTGGGTTCGCAGGTTCGAATCCCATGCAGGGATGGTTATGTGCGAGAGGATTGCTGGACTCCTCGCCGTCGTTGGGTGGTTCACGTAACCGCTGGTCGGTTACGGCTTCCTCCACCACCAAGACCATGCTTCCGAAAACAAACAATATAACTAATCCCATACCCGACTTGGAATGGTAACCGGATGAGAGGCCGTGGTTCGCCATATGGATAAGCCGTCTTATCGGCTTTCTTCTCCCCCTGGATAAATATGTAAATCCTAATCCTACTCATACTGTCATAGGGCATTTTAGACTGATATATCAAAATTTAGTGTAGATATAGTCTAGTAATGGTATGCAAACACTGCTGAACTGTAGTACATGCAATGAGCATATATACGCTCATTGAGGGGAGGCGGAAAACTCACCAGAGACAACTCGACTACCTGGAGACCTGGTGAGTTGTCCGTCTTTTCGCATTTTCTACGGTGGTGTTTTAGGTCTATAGAAATGCGTTTTTAATATGCGTGAGTTGTCCGTCAGCCTCATTGAGTACATCAGATAAAATGCATTATGTATTCAAGGTATTAGTTAGTATTTAGTGGTATTTCTACACTCATGCTGTTCCAAATATGATTTTCTTCCTCATTTTAGATACTGTACTACAAAAGAAAATGGCAATGTTCCACCAATCCAACGCTGGCTCTAATCCTTGCTGCTATCAGTGCTATAAAATGGATTAAACAAGAAGTCTTGAAGCGTAAAGGTATATGAGAATCATAATAGCACACAGCTTAGATGGGCTATTCATATTGGAATACTTAGCACTCTTCTGCAATTGGAACTGCCCATCAAACTCATGTTGGAGACTTCATTGAGGTTTTCAATTCATTTTTTTCTCAACTATGAAGATGTTTTGAGTTAACGAGGCATTAATAAATTAAGCTGAGGAATTTGTTTTTTCACTGTATGAAGAGGATATGAAGAATGTAGATGATACCAGGGCACGTCTATTTAACACTGGCAAACATAAGGATTATACTCTGCCACCCAACAATGATTCACTGAAGAAGCATGTGGCCCTCAAATCAGTTCTTGAGTTGGAAAACTGCAAGTGTAAGAAAAATAGTTAAAATAATTTATGCAAGTGTGCAAAAATCAACCTAAATTGCACAGATTTTTGTTTTTGTATTGACTGCAAAAATCACAGTACACTTATAGAGGAAAAGTTGATTTTCTAGATAGTGGATTTAGAAAACAATTCAGAAGAAAGTGAATTAGATATTGCAGTTGATTTAATAAGTATCATTTATTTTTTTCGGACATTTGTTAGTGTCGTAGTCCTGTTTCTAGAAATAATATTGCCTTTGTTCAAATACATAACCACATAAACTAAAAAAAGACTAATTGTAATATTTCTGTTCACTATGTTATGTACATATTGTACATTCATTTAATTTTCTTGACTTTTCCGGTAAATTTCTAAGTGAGAAATAATTTATTTGTGTTTTCGTGCTCACGATGTTAATTTGTGACTTCATTGCTTAAAAACAAATACGTTTGATAGCTTCTATAAAATGGATGTAGCTTTATATGCTGTTCTTGTTGTAAACTGCTTGTGGTTATTACATAAAATTTATTCGCTAATGTGAATCAGCGTTGTTGGTGTCGCTGCTTTCGAGGTCACTAGCGACTCCTGTCACACAATAAGTATTTTTTGTTGTCGGTTACATGTATGCCATATTTTTCGTAATCTACCTAATAAATTATGATTGACTGAGGAAGTCCGATTTTGGTCAGGCAAAACATTACAGGAATACATTTGTGTTAGTGTGCTGTAGGGCTCTCGAATTGCATAGTTCTTATGTATGTGTTGTAAACTTATGGTTATTGAATTTCCGGGAACCTCTTATATTCAATTTCGCATTAGGATTGTGGAACAAGCTGTAATGCGTTCAGTATGTTCATTTTCACACAAAACTGAAGAATTTATTTAGTTACCAGATGTGCGCTACGAAACTCATTTTCTGGGCGTTTTCAAGGCTTCGTCTCGCGGCCCATATCCGTGGTAAGGATCTACGGATCTAAAGTGTTTAATAACGACGTTAATGAAGACGAAATATCGATCTGGAGTAAATGTTGAGAGGGAGATGCGTGCGGCTCTTTCAAAATTCACACCAAGGTTTAATGACATAAGCAAATGCACCCTCCCCACTTAAATGCGATTTCACTGACTTTCGTTATGTTTTGTTTGTTCGTTTATATAAAACACATCGCAAAAAAGTCTTTTATTTTAAGGTATCGAGACGTTTTTCACGGGGAGTCGAAACATTTTTGGGAGGGCGTCACAATACCAAGAAGTTTGAGAACCACTGGTACGTATAGGCTATAGGGTGTCCATGATGTATTTTTTTCAAATTGAAAAGGAAATTTATCGATACCATATTTTGTTTTGGCCCTCACAGATGTATTAAAAATGAAGTAAAAATACATAAATAATTACTGATTAAAAACAACAAATCTGGTTAGGTAATATTGAAAAGGATTTTATGCGCACCCTGTATATATAATATGGCAAATAATTTAGTTGTAGCAAATTCCATCTTAGTTCAAGGCTTCGTCTCGCGGCCCATATCCGTGGTAAGGATCTACAAGTGTTTAATAACTTACTTATACATTTTTCAACAACGTCTTAGCATAACTTAACTAAACAGGGCTATGGAAAGGCTGTCCAACCATTGATACCTTAACAGTCCTTATGTAGTCATCAATGGTCCAACTCAACGCAAGGTCGAGCAGTAATAACTAATATTCATCCGTTCGCTAGCAGCTGATTCGATTGTTACGTCATGCAGAAGTCATTGTTCATTGCCGAAAATGTAGAGAATATAGGACAGATCGTAGCACATATTTCTTGTAGTAAAAGCGTCTTTTCTGTAAAACGTGCAACTTTTGGAAGTGGGAACAAGGCAATATTTGTTACTAAATTTTTAAGAAACATTTTAAAATCATTTTCAGGTAGTTACCAGAAACTCACTTTCTAGGCGTTTTTCAGGGCCTCGGCTCGCGGCCTAGAAGAGCTCACAGCCATTGTCCTAATTGAGGGCACGACTAGAGGCATTGATTAGTTTGCAGCGGTGATGAAAACAATGGTTGGGAACAATAGTTTTTCATTGCCATAATAAGTGTGAAAGTTTCATATGAGGGAATTGTTTTTTATTCATTAACTAGTAGTCAGTGTAGCAAAACTAGAACACACCTGCCATGTTAAGTGGCCCGCGCAAATATTAGTAAACTACATGTGGCCGTTCGGCCAAAAAGGTTGGACGACCCTGGCCGAGATGAAGCTTACCCTGGCTTTGGTTGAAAAAGCGTTGCGCACTCTCACCCCCTTTGCGACTTTGTATTTATGTGGAGCAAGCTATTCTACCGTGGTCGTAATGAAGACGAAATATCGATCTAGAGCAGGGGTCACCAACGCGTTGCCCGCGGGCACCAAGTCGCCCGCGAAGACCATATGAGTCGCCCGCCGGTCTGTTCCAAACTAAGCTTAATAACGGCTCTTATAAGTAAGCTACATCAATTATATTTTGTCCTGCTATTTTAGTATAAATCACACTTATATGGAACTGAGAATAACACTATATTGATTATTGTAACCATAAACCTTATTTTTATTTGACCTCAGTAATGTGACGGGTAATTAACACTCTTCCAATTATGACATCACACTGAGATCACTTTCCACGAACCCGCGCTTTTTCTTGTCTGTTGGTTAGCGGAGCAGTAATAATACAATTATTGATTCCAAAGAAAAATCCATCATTTTCACGATGAATGGTAGGTGGATATATTTATACCACCATAAAAACAGCCTGCGTGTGTCTCATTAGTTGGGCGATTTTAGCGACGGCAAAGCGGAGAGACATTTCACATCTTGTCACGTAATCTTCCGCGCTAACTACCCACTGATCAGCACAGTACGGACAGAAAAAGCTCGCGATTCAAATCATACAGCAATCCTATTTTACGAGACCATCGTTTGTTTCAACCTATTCTTTCGAATCAACATTTTTGACATAAATTCAGGATAGGAGATTTACATATTTATCCCGGGGGAGAAGATAGCCGATAGGACGGCTTAACCATATGACAAACCACGGCTTCTCGCCGGTTACCATTCGATGTCGGGTATGGAATTAGTTAGTTATTTGTTTCCGGTAGCCTGGACTTGATGGCGAAGGAAGCCTTAACCGACCAGCGGTTACGTGAACCACCCAACGGCGGCGAGGAGTCTAGCAATCCTTTCGCACATAACTATCCCCGCATGGGATTCTAACCTGCGAACCTAACGCTTAACACGATGGGCCATAGCGCCGCGACTCACTCCACCAGGAACAAACATGGAACACGCCTCACTGATGAAAATCTGCAAGACTCGCTCAGAGTTACAGTGTCGGAGTATAATACTATGCAACATTTGATAGTACAACTGTTAAGTCCATTTTATCTTAGACTTGTGAAGAGTGTTTGTAAATAATTCAAGTACATTGTTGTTTCCTATGAAAATCAATTTAACATTCAGTTTTGAAATACAAGTGTTATTGATAGAAATTTATTTACAACGTTGTGATAATCGTTTGATTTCCTGAAGAATCCTAAGGTTTATTAGTGTCTATACTTCACTAAAGCTTAATCGAGCAACTGGTTTTTTTAGAAGTGTACATTGAACTGGTAGCCCGCAGCTTAATCTGTACCCTAAAAGTAGCCCTCGGCTTCGAAAAGGTTGGTGACCCCTGATCTAGAGTAAATGTTAAGAGGGAGATGCGTGCGGGCGGTGCGGCTCTTTCAAAATTCACACCAAGGTTTAATGACATATGCAAATGCACCCTCCCCATTTAAATGCGATTTCACTGACTTTCGTTATGTTTTGTTTGTTCGTTTTTATAAAACACATCGCAAAAAAGTCTTTTATTTTAAGGTATCGAGACGTTTTTCACGGGGAGTCGAAACATTTTTGGGAGGGCGTCACAATACCAAGAAGTTTGAGAACCACTGGTACGTATAGGCCATAGGGTGGCCATGATGTATTTTTTTCAAATTAAAAATGAAGTAAAAATACATAAATAATTACTGATTAAAAAGAACAAATCTGGTTAGGTAATATTGAAAAGGATTTTATGCGCACCCTGTATATATAATATGGCAAATAATTTAGTTGTAGCAAATTCCATCTTAGTGGAACATCCAATAGTTATTGAAAACCCCTGAGCTGTATTGTCGGAACCCTGGTTGAAATCATTGCAATGTAGCATATTGTCTCATTTTTGTAGTTTTGGTAGGAAAACGAGAAATTTTTGGTTGTTTAGGTATTTTAAATACTTATTTACAACAATCATCACGATTATAATTATCTTCCATGGGATTCGAGTTTGTGAATCAGAGGATTGTATGAACCCCATTTATAACAGGTGCGGTTGAAAGCGTATTCTCATCACGTAGCACAGTGCGCCAAACTTCGGCCAAAAATAAGATCTGGCATTTGAAAAACGTTTCTGTTTCTTTGATTAAAAACAAAACAAGAACTACATGAAAAAATGCACTGAACAATATAAATAAAAATGTGATAAAGGTAACTGTCTAACTAATACCCAACATGGATTGGTAAACGGACAAAAGGTGGTGATTCGCCATATGATAGGACTACCTTATAGACTTCCCTCTCCCTCAGGATAAACATGTAGATTCCGAATTTGTTCTATACCCGACATGGATTGGTAACCGGACAAGTGGCTGTGGTACGCCACATGATTAAGCCGTCTTATGGACTCCCCCCCCCTCCCAAGAAAATTAATTCCATACCCGACATGGACTGGTAACCAGGCCTGTAGCACGCCCTATCATCTCATGCACTTCCCACTCCCCCGAGATAAATTCAGATCTTTAACAAAATTAAAATAAAAATCAGTATATAAAGTTGCAGCAAAACGCAATAGGAAGAAAATAATAGCAACAAGATGTTCCTATCAGAAAATAAACATAGTGAATTGGCAGAAAATTTAATGAAGAACTACATGAAAAATGAAATGTACTGAACTTTGAAATACAAAATAAATAAAATGCCAGAAAAACCACAACAACAATATGAATAAAAAAATGTTAATAGTAACTGGCTAATCACATACCCGACATGGAATGGTAACCGGACGAGAGGGCGTGGTTCGCCATATGGTGAAGCCGTCTGATCGGCTTTTCTCTCACTTGGGATAAATAGGTAAATCCTAGTTAAGTAATCTATACCCGACATGGACCGGTAACCAGAAAATAAATAGGCTGTGGCATGTCATATGATGTAAGATCCTACCTAGTTCCATACCCGACATGGACTGGTAATCAGGCGAGGGCGGTTTTCCATAAGTAAGCCATCTTATGGGCTTTCCAATCCGCCAGAATAAAATCGGGTTTGTAACAAAATGCTACATGTAAATAAACTATAAAAAGATATTAGTTACAAAATAAAAACACAATATAAAAAAGCATATGATTGCCACCAGGCATATTCTTTTCGAAAAATAAACAAAGCACAAGCATGATATGAAAAATCTGAGTAAATTGGCGCTTTGTGATTTCGGTGTATGGAATTTCTCATTTGACATGATAAATTATTCAATTTTTAATTTATTGTTTCATAATGATATTGGTCTGGCACATGGCAGAAATTTATTAACCCTTTATAGTCTTTTTAAAGTCATCAATGTTTCGAATTTGCAGGCTTCTAATTGACACATCCATTTGCATTATGTCGAAAACTTGAAAATTATGTAAAGACACAATTGTTACGATACCCAATAAATTGTCGCAAGTCGGAATTATAATGTAAACTTTTTCTCGCTTTATTCAAATAATTTTAGTTAAATGTATAGACTTTTTACCAGAATAGTTTTCTGTTGCGCAGCAAATTATTTAGAGGCATTCAAAATGCCTTGCCATATTAATTTAATTTTGTTCAACGTAACTCATGGTTGCGTTGATTAATAAAAAATAAAAGCATTAGCCTATTACTCTTAAATGCCACGACAATCTGTGGACATGAAATATCTTGTAAACTGCTCGATTATAATTAATTTTGTTTTTTTCGTACTCACAAAATTAAAGCATTACTACTATTTGAAATAGTGAACAATTTGATATTAACCATCCTTCAGCGTATTGCTGAAAATAAGATGCTAAGTTGAATTATTAGAAAACATTTGTCTTTTTATCACGTCTCGCATCGATCCAACCATAGTCAAATATTAAATAAGTTGAATAAAGTCGTACCTTTTGTTACAAATTATGACACCCAATAAACTGACGCAAGTCAGAAAAACGAGTTGATTTATTAGGAACAATAATTTATACTTTTCACTTTTAGGCAAATAATTTTGATAATGATAGCTTAATTAAAGTATCGACTTTTTACTAGGATGATTTTATATTACACAAAATATTCAAATCTGTGAACATATCAGAATTTAATGCCTCGCCATAATAATTCAATTCCTTTTAACGTGACCCATGGTTGCGTCGACATACAAAGAAATAAAAGCACTACACTATACTTCAAAATACCACAGGAATCATTAAAAGATTGCAATCTGTGGATATGAAATGTCCGGTAAATAGCCAGGTTGTAGATAACGTAACAGTTATACTGTATGCAAATTCCTTCATACACTAAAATAACCTTTTTGGTATTTCATATTCAAAAATAATAATTTCGACTGGCTATCCCTGCATTATGCGCCAACAATGCCATCACGTGACATGCCAAATTTTAATTTTGGAAGGACCAAAGGACAATGTGACATTTGCAGAACTCAGTTACTCAACACTTCCAACTTAACCAACACGATGGATTTAAATCATTTGATATGAACAAAACCACAATGCTACAGACAGACTGGTCTAAAGATGGTATTGAATAGCTCTTATTGCAACACACCTGTACATGCCCAAATTGCCAAAGACCCACCTTGCTGCTAGTATTTGTTGAATCAGGCAGCATCCAGATACTCTCATTTAGAGTAGAAGCCCTCCCTATCACTTGAAAGCAGCTTTAAGCATTGCATGCATTTGATAGTATCCACTGACTATAGACCACTAATTTGCTATATTTTCAGACAGAAGCCTGGATAAAATAAAATAAATCCAAGACTGAAACACCACACACTCGCATGTCACAATCCCGGATTCTGCATTGTTTCATTTTTCACCTCAGGTGACACCTCACATAAACTCATGACAGTTGGTGAGAACTGGATTTTAATACCATCACACTATAGCGACATTCAACACAGCCAGCTCAACTTAGATGCACTTTAAGCAGATTGATTGGATCACAGATAAGCAATTTGCAAAGCAGACAAAATATACCAGTCACTCATTCATCAAATACAATCAAAGTTTTTTCAGAACTCAAAACCTTTTGTCCTCGGATCTAAAACAATGATGGGAAGTACGATATCGTCTCTCTGTCAACAATAATATCATCAGCCCACACAAATTGAATCGTGGTACCACTCATCTTTCACAAACCGATTCTAACAAACCAAATCAAGCCAATCAAGGAACATCAGCAAGGGCCAAAAGTTCTATTTACAGGCCTAGCATGAAAGCTGCTATGAAAAAGCATGCATTACAAAAAAATTGTTGTCAAAAATGCAATAGCATTGCACCACAACAAACCATATAACTATTGATTTTGACCCCTTTACCAGACTACCCCTTTCAACAGGTGTGTGGAGATTAATATGTAGGAGAGCATTCATATTTTTCATTATGTTGATATCTTCAGCGGCTGGATATCAATATTTCATTTCCACTGTTTATTAGGGAAGCTGACATGGTTCCCTACCTCTGACAGCAGAAGACTGTAGCTGTTCAGGGTGTCAAAGGCCCATTTTGTTTGTCTAGTTTGGGGAGGCCCACGGGCATTTTTGAATATTTTTTGAATAAAGACATGTAGTTGTATTGACTGTTTCATTATAATGGGAACTCCAGACACATAGGCCTAAATTAGTGAAAACAAGTAATCTATCACTCAGACAGTTCGCTGAGCTTTCACACACAATATGTAAGATGTTTCATGATCAACTCACTCGGAAGAAGTGAGTCATGTGTCGGAATCGCATTTTAAAAATTTGATAGAAATAAAAAAAATAATGAGGGATTGACGTTGACCTGTGGGCGGACAACAAAAAAGATACCTTGGAACTCTATGTTCCAATGTGCCACAGATATACAGAATGCGAAAACGAAGCAGTGTGCAGACCAAGCATTGCAAAAAATCTGGCCACTTGCAAAAACATTGTGATGAATAAGAACAGCGAACACCATCTAGCCTGTCTTAGAAGCCTTCTTCTTCACTTATCATTTCAGATCAATATCTATAATTCATATAACTTGGGTCATTCAATTTCAAAATACCTCTTACACTGAACACCGTATCTGATCACTTGGTTTGCCCTTATCAAATTATTAATTAAACCGCTGCTCAGGGCTCACTTCAGTCGGCGCCGAACGGCCAACTTAGAACTGGTACGGACCGAGGGAATCCGACTGTTTAATTAAAACAATGCAACCCAGTGTTGAAGCGATGTGATTTCTTCCCAGTGCTCTAAGTGAAGAAATTCAACTAATCGCGGGTAAACGCCGAGAGTAACTATGTCTATCTTAAGGTGCTGGAGGACGCTTCATACCTCTGCAACATCAGGAGAAGATCGTCAGGAAGAACTGAAGAGTCGCTAATAAGACGCAACTCAAAGCCAACAACTCAGAAAAGCCCGGTTACAATTGGCCCAAGCACCGGCCAGGACTATCAAACATTGAAGCAAACAATTAAAGAGGCCGAAATTGCTCGAACCCCAAAAAGACATAGCCAAATGCCTCGTCATCTAATATATGATGCGCATTGATGGATTAACGAGATTCCCTCTGTCCCTGCGGCTATCCAGCGAATCCACAGCCAAGGGAACGGGCTTAGCGAAATTAGCGGGAAAAGAAGATACAATCATGTCACTAGTGTAAGGTTTTTAAGGCCAGTTATTGAGAGAAGAACATGAGACGAAAGATTACTACTAATGATATCACTAATCCAAACAAGAGTTTTTTTTTTGTTGGAACAACCTGTCACCAGCGACATAATTACAGCTCTATAAAATCACTGTGAAAAAACAAATTACCTGGAATAGACGAAATTAGTAAGGAATTATACCATACATAACTTTGTGAAACACTATAAAAATATAGTTCACACAATTGATCAATAATGTTTTTTTCAATCGACCCCTATCCCAAATCCTCTGCAATAGCAAAAGTCAAGCTTTTATATGAAAAAAATGACGAAACAAAACTGAAAAATTACCGACCCACCACAACCCTTAATTAATATAGATTACAAAATCATTTCAAAAATTATAGTCTAAGGAGTATGACGAGGGCCTGTTTCAAGCCGATTTTATCAAATTGGTGGGCGTCTTTTTCTGAAATATGAGGTACAAAATAGTACTTCAGGTGTGAATACAATTGAAGACAATTTCAAAGGGCAGTCCCGATTATAACCGAGAAAAAGCAATCCCCAAATCTCACAATTGATGTATCATTCATAGGTACAATATTTTATATCATGAACAATAGGCCAACAGTCATGAATAACAATGTTAGAGATAATTTAGCAATGCTTCCTTCAACCTAGAATTAAGTCTTATGCTCTGTTTGAACACCCGATGGAAAACAATAGATTTACAACATTTCCTAATGTTTTCAATGCATCGAGGATTTATTTAATAAGAAAGCCAATAACTGTTGCATCAGGAGAAAGAAGCTTTTCAAAAATGAAACTAATTAAAACATACATGGGGTCTGCGGTCTCACACGAAAGACTTAACTGTTTGTCAATGGTTCCTCTAGACACTGAGATTCGTCCATTATAACATCAACGCTTTTTAAGATATCACAAAAATAAAACATCCCCGGGACATTGTTGCTGATAGATAATCTGAAACAAATTGGTCTGGGGGACAAGATTTTTGGTGCAATTAAAAGTATGATATCAAACCTCCATTGACGTCAATGGAAAGCTGTCATATGAAATCTCCATCAGGCGGGGATTTGACAGGGATTCCCAGTAAACATATTACTGTATGCAATAAGCGGCCCTTAGCTAGTTCAATGCAATCAAATCTCAATATTCGTGGAATCTAACTAGATTTATATGAACATAAGTTAGATCAATACGCAGTTGACATAACCTTCACAGTAATATTACAAGGATTATATCAAAGTTGATGCAAAAATACTAGGAGTGGGTTTCGGACAAAAAGACGGTGTGGGGCGATATTGAAATCAAACAAATGGAAATCAACAGATGAAATGCACAAGATGCTGCAAGGGATCGATATCAGATAGGGGTGCAGCCACGGGTTACGGAGTCGCAATTCACCTAAGGCTCTCACTAACAGACACAAGTGATAAATGTGAGAAAGCTTTGTTTTATGGTGTTCACTTTTTCTGCGCCCATCATTTGTGTTCAATTTCTAATTTTTTCATGGAGTGCGTCAAGAGATTTTAGGTGAAAATATTATTTTGACCCCATCGAAAAACCATTATTGCTGGTTTTTTTTTAATAAATAAGCAGCATCGAGTATTCATACAATGACAAACTTGGTCTTTTTTAATTATAAGACGAGAATAACACAGACATGATAGAAAATTAAATGCATAAAAAATGTCTATCATCAGCTTTATAAATATTCTAATCCTGGGGTCAGTAATGATAATATTGTTTTCTTTAAACTGGTACCGTAATTTAGGAACTGTGATATGGAAGATCACATCAGAGTCAGACTCAGAAAACAAAAATCAGAATAAAATTTATTTGTGTTGTGAATTCACTCCTTATATAATAGCTGCAGTTAGCATTTTTGCTGATGTGAACTCACAGTTCTGCATGAAATATGAAAGTCAAACTTCGATGGCCGCCGCTGCGTGAGAATTAATACTTGTGTATAAAAAAGGTTCTTTATTAATACAGTTTCAGACTTCAAGAAATTTCCAAAGGTGTATAATAGTTTTCCGATATCCGTTGAAAATGTTCGAATATAAAATCATTTTTTTTAATGGACGACATGTAGCATGTAGATGCTTGAAATTGGCAAAAATATTGACCAACGTCGGGCAAGGGAAAGCGAGCTACCCGTCGATCTGGAAGTTAGTCAACAGAACTACACACAATTTTTAGTTTGTGAACACATTGCGACACCGTGGGTATAAAATATCCTGGTTGCGCCCCTGCTATCAGAGGAGATCCTACAAGCTGACTAAGCCAAGACATGGTCGCTGTTCGGATGAGATTTTTAAAATACAGATGCAATCAAATGCAGCCCACCTGACCTATACCTCAAAAATGCAGTGGCTGTAAAAGCAATGAACACAATTCATTAAACCAGAGGAAACTACATTGCAAAGCATTCTGCAAAACATGAGAGAAATGTAGCATGACGAATCACTTTGCAACAGTGTGTCAACAGAAGAATTCTGCAGTGGAGTTAGCAGCATCTGCTAACCACTCTGAACAGAGAAACAACATAACAGAGACCATAATAATCAATGCCACCACAAACGCCCATGATGGTTATCTACGCCACAAACATATTTCTACATATCCTGACAGTTGGGCCAGCATATGCCTTGCATGATTAGCCCATTTAAATACATTCGTTTCCCAACAGTGTAATCTAACACTATGTAAGAAATTTGTGCAAACAGTAGAATACTTCAGACTGGCCTGTCACGGCTCGGTGGTGGGGTGGAATTCGCATCCCATGCAGAGTGGTAATGTGTGAAAGAATTGCTGGACTCCTCGCCGCCGCAGGATGGCTCATGTTACCGCTGGTTGGTTATGGCTTCCCCCACCATCAAGTCCATGCTTCCGAAAACAAAATAACTGGCTAACTAATCCCATACTCGACATGAAATGGTAACCGGAAAAGAGGCTGTGGTTCGCCAGATTATTAAACCGTCTTTCCCCTACCCTGGGATAAATATGTGAATCTTATCTATACTTCCATGCCACTATTTAATTCTCTACTAGGCAGCAAGTTCACAAACAAAACTGTATTTTTCTCCCGAAATTATACCTGAAACAGAGATACTTGCATTGAACCTAACATCCTTCCCAATTACGATGAATACCATCCAATGACTTTCATCAGAAAAATAATTTTCATCATCATTCAAGGTAGGACTTAACAACTCTGTTCACAGCTACTTTGATTAACAAACACAACAGACCCCAACCCCCAGTACGCTAACCTTTATAGCTATCTGAAAACAATCTATGTGAAAAACTAAAAACCTATTAAGGATCCTTAGCCAAAAGCCCTTTTAACAAGACTGGTGCATTCCCTCATAGGATGATGGGAACAACTACCTACCCTATAAGGAAACTGCACTAGTGATATATAAAGTGCTTTTAGGTGTCTAGCTTATCATACATACTCTTTTCAGATGGCTAAGAAGGTAAGAATACTGGTTGTTCGGGGTGAGGGGTCCGTTGTATTCGCTGTCTGATGCAGCAGTGAACAGTGTCGTTCTGCCCTACCTTGAATGATGATTTTATTATTTTCCTGATGATAGTGATTGTCTGACATCCATTGGAATTGGGAATGATTTTGAGTTCAATGCATGTATTAATGCTCTGGTATATTTTTGGGACAAATATGCAGTTTCGTTCGTGAACTGGCTGACTCATCAAGAATTAAACGGTGGCATGGAAGTGACAGGCCAGTCGAAAGTTTTTGTCTGTTCGCACAGTTTCTTACACTGTGTTAGACATTGTTGTAGACCGAACATATAAAAAGGGCTAATCCTGCAAGACATATACTGGTTACACTGTCTGGATATGTAGAAATGCATTTGTCGCGTAAGATGACCATCATAGGCAGTTATGGTGACATTGATTAAGATCTCTGTTATGTTGTTTTCTGTTCAGAGTAATTGGCAGATGCTGTTAACTCCATTGCAGAATCCTTCTGTCAACACACTGTTGCGAAGCGATTCGTTATGCCACAATTCTCTCAAGTTCTGCAAAATGCTTTGCAATGTAGTTCTCTTCTGATCAAATGAACTGCTTCATTGATTCCACAGCCATAACAGTTCCAAGGCATAGGTTAGGTGCAGTGGTGGGATTCAGCCGGTTCGCACAGGTTCTATAGATACGCCCCACTGAATTTTATGAGATCAGCGAACCAGTTAGCATTACTGGTTACTGTCAATGACTTTTTATAACAGAACCGGGTGAAAAATTTAACTTTTGTGATGGAACCGGCTGACAAAAAAATTGAATCTGGTTAGGTGATCTGCCTTTGATTGCGTCTCTGACCTCGAAACTGATTGATGATCAGTGCTGGAAAGAATATAGAGTCTTGGACATAGTCAGCTTATAGTTGAAAGTGAAATTCAAGTCTTGTCCACTTCCCCTTGTGGTTGACTTATCTTTGGCTGTGGATTATTTTAATAAGACTTTAGCATGAAGAAGTACATGTGTGGGGTGGCACCTTCATATGGTGGATGAAATTACTCAATACAACACCGTAGTTGTTATTAATAACAAAAAGACATTCACAGTTGTTGAGAAATTCACGGAGTACTGGATTAGAATATTTGGAGGACCTAACCGAGTACTTTCCGATCAATGTGAATAACTCAATTCGACAAAAATTCATCTACTCCAGCATATTTTTACGGAGCAATGGATTATGTCATAAAAGACCTATTTTTGAATTTCCTCCTATTATTAAAGTGAAAGGTGGAACTGATTGAGAAACAACACTTTACTAGGAAGTTAGCACTAAAAAATAACTTATCAATAGTAAGGTTTTAGCCCTAATCTACTTGTTATCGGTAGAAACATATAACTAACATCTATTATTCGTTCTGTTCTTTCAAAACGAGTGACTACTAGAGTATATGTTGCAAAACTTATAATAGCATTCCATATTGCTTGCAAAGCATTTATTGAGTCTGAGTCATCTGAAGAAGATTTGAAAGGTATGAACAAGGGAGCTAGTTGGTGCTCTCACAAATGGAGTGTGTGTATCACAATATAGATGTTCTAAGAATTCCCCTGTTGTTACTTGTAGCATGGAAAAAATGGAAGTTGAATACCACTGACATGTATAATAATAAATAAAGCATTCCTGCTGTTAAAGATTACATCACATAACAATGTCCACACTACCATTTGTAAAAAATGTGGCTCCTAAATGAACTACAGAGAGAAACTAATTGCAGAATGAACTGACCCTACTGGGGTGATACAACCAGTGTGCGAAAGAACTACCAGAACTTCCCCCAAGAACAACAGTTACGAACATTACTTCTCTAAAATACCATCTGTTGACATAAAAATTTGAGATAAACATGCCTAATTGTATTTAGTTTTGATTAGTTCTCTAAAATACCATCTGTTGACATAAAAATGTGAGATAAACATGCCTAATTGTATTTAGTTTTGATTATTATTTTTGCGATCTTTCAAATTCGGTATTGCGCTAGAAAAATCTCAAGATCTTCAATAAAATTTATTGAAATATCTTCTTCTACCATTTATCCATTAGTAAAATTAGTTTCAACAACACAAACACACAAAAGTATCATTTCTAGATACAATGGTCACCTAATAACTAACAAACCGAAAAATTCATTCATTCTGAATCTGAATCATTCCAAACCAACACACACACCAATATCTTTTACATCCTGCAACACAAAGGTTATTAACCAGAACATTCCCATGGACTAGCAGTGAGAAGACAAAGATGCTCAACTACAGACTTCTTTGACATGGTGACACTGTCATAAAACATTTACAGTACAGAATTACTAAAAATATCTTTTAAATAAATCTATCGAGCAATCAAGTAATAGAAGCTTTTTTGGGTAGAAACAGGAATTTGCATACAATAAACGATAGAATAACTGTAACCTCCAAACTGGCTGATAATAAATTTAGACCTTTTTCAAGTTGCTAATTTCCGGTTGGATACATTCAATTGCAAGCAAGACCCATGACAGTAAAATCATCACTACACAAAAAACACAATCACTTTTGTTTTAGGAGCACGGTGACAAATACAATATTTTAGAGGTTAAATCTAATGTAAATCGCAAGACTTCAAATGTCTACAGCACACATTATACCATGTTAAAATATTCACTGAAGTTCAAACAATTATTTTAAGTTATATTTTTAAATCAACTTGTTTTTCTCATACTTTCGACAATTTATTTGGTATCTTAATAAAAAAGCATATAAACACAACCTAATCTTTATCCAAGCTTGGATGGATAAATGCAAGACAAGTGAACCAATCTCATATTCAATATTACTTCTTTTTAAATTGCAAATCAGCCTTCAAAATTCCGTCATGATTTTTCATAAGTATATCTTACAGACTCGGTTCTATTCAGCGAGATGGCGCTAAAAAGTATGTCAAACTCAAATGCCCAAAAAATTGTAAAAAAAAAACCTTGAGTTTGAGTTTTTTTACATCTAGGAGAATGTTAGGCACTAATTATAACTAATTAATTTTAATAATTTTTGCACAACTTGTTTGGTTCAGCGTATAGATAAACTGAATTATTCAACAAAATTATGTTCATTTTCGCAACACACTGCTGTAGGAATTGCTGCTGTAGACATTAACTGTAAATATCCAAATATATCAACACTTTCAGTACCTGAATTTGACAGCTAAAAGACGTTGTCGTCTTTTTCATATCATGCAAGTGCTTTATCTATCCCCAATAAAAATAAAAAAGAATACTACGGTGGCAAAAGCAGCAGGCTATTTTCAATGTTTTCCCACTTCTTGAGAACGATGATCAATTTCTTCCTGTCAATGGAAGATTATAGACTAAAATAAAGACAAGACATTAAAAATATTATATGGTGTTGACGAATTTCAAGATATCTTGGTATTTTTTTGATATTTCATGTTAAAATGATTATCCTTTTTCGACTGACAAATTTTTAAATATTGTTCGTTGAAGAGTCAGACAATTCTATGACATCATACCATAATTGTAAATGCGCAAATGCTTCAAAATAGAACGAATGCAAATATTATTGATGAAATTAGACTTAACAAGTCCTAAACAAAGCAATGTGTGCAATTATAAAAAAATTGATGTTCGTTTTCACATCCCCTTCCTGGTTACAATTTGACCAATCGTAAATGAATAATCGATTACAAAGTTCATTAAGTGGCAGTATTTTCATAATTAAAACTATTATTAGAAAGCCTATTCAAGTTTTGAGCTAAATCTGATAACTATGACCGGTACATATTCAAATTGATGCTATTCATCAAACTAGCATTTACAGGGATGCTGAAATCTTTTTTTGCGAGAAAAACAATTAACGGTATAATATAGACATTAACTGTAAAAAATTGATTATTATAGCATTTAGAGTTGGATAAAAACCCACTCATCATAGCTATGCAGACCATCTTGACCTATATAACTGGTGAATTGTGATCACTATAGTACTACAGTTTCAATATAGAAACTTAAGAGCTACGAAACTCTAATTGGATTACGTATTGTTAGGCATACTTGAAATTAGACCCTCTCCAAACAGGCTACAGATCACAGCAATGATTGGGAAAACACCAGGAATTAGGAGAATTGAACACAATAAAAAAAAGAATTTTCTAAATAGTACCACATAATTGCTTTATGATGTTCATTAGAAATGCTGGTGTTTTATTCATCCTCCTCACCATACAGGCCATCCGAACCAAAAAATGATAATTACAAGATGCATGTGTAATAAATTGCGTAGACAATGCAGAAAAGGAAGTTCGGTTCTTCCAAAAACTTTACCTTTTTGTGTTTTGATGCATATAGTGGTTGGAATGCTTTTATTGATCATTGTTACATCTGCAGAAAAAGATAAAAAATTGTTTTCAACTGCTCAATTATACAACAAACAAAGTAGAGATTAAAATATAAGTTACCGGGGCCTCTTCTGATTCCAAGTAATTCTCCACCCACACTAAAAAAAACACAGTCGAAATAGAATATTGGACAATGGAATACAGGCTCAAAAATAATATTCAATCAAGTGAATTGAATTTTTATTAATCAAGACAGTTGAGATTATTTCTATACTAAGAAGTAATAATGAATTGTTTTCAAACATTGGCAAACAGCCACTAATATGAATACATGCTATGTTTTTCAAAAAATCATGGTTTACTCTGAATTTATTTCATTATGACAATAGAATTAAAAAAAATATAATTAATTGAAATCTATCACCTAATGGTCAAAAATATCCTTACTAAAGTATAATACTCTGTAGAACCTAAGAACATACCCGAGTATCTTATACTCGCCGGGCTTCAGCGGCCTCATTCTGATTCTACTACTTCGCCTGGGGCCGCCTATGATATTAGTAGGCGGAACAACTGAAATTGAAAATATTGTATAAATATCCAAAATTTAGTTTGTTAATAAGTGAAAGTTAATTTGTAAAGTTGGCAGATCTTATTTCAAGCACAAGGCAAATTAATTTTTAGCCAAATAGAATATAAAATCTAAAATTGTTAACAAAATTTCTAATTTACTAGGACATATGGAATGTAGTAAGACACTAATCTATCATCAAATCCAATGCAGCAGCAATTTTTAAAATCAAACTTCACTTTATATTGAAAATCTGAATTCAGTTTGAATAGTAAGTGGTTCTCAACATATGGTTTCAGTTGGAGTTTATTTTCCCTTTGTTGAACATAATGGGATTTAGAATTTACCAATCAAAATAACACTATAAAAAAAGGAGAATCAGGGAAGCCTTGAGTGCTGAAAACTTCGAAATGAAGCCATGGGTCCTAAAGGATGGGAACCACTGCACTAAATAATGATCCTGAATATCCTAGGAATAGGAAACATTAATTCAAAATTTTGTGTTAAATCAAAGTTCTTTTTCTGAACCATTATAATATGAAGTTTGAAATGAAGAAAAATTGTACTTACTTATTTCCAGAGAAGATGGTACTGCGAAGTAACATTTTCTATGAAAAAAAGAGGATATTTTACTGGAATTGTAAAGTTATTGTCATTTTAAATAAAATTGAGAATGAGAACAAACGAAAAAAACATTAAAGTAAATTTGCCTTATCAAACGAGAGAGCAATGCTTAAATGATGGACATCGTTAGCAGTACAGTTGGACCTGAGAGCACAGAGTTTGCTGAAAAGTTCAGTGAACAATGAATATGGATGCAGTTTTCACATTAAATTGAATCAAAACTTTTGTTAAATAAAACAATGACGACCTGAAGTGTCACGAATTGGGTCATTTTCAGAGCACTGCTTTAATTCCAGTGAAACCCTCCATTTGAAAAAACACCCGCTACGATGCTGGTTTATATCAACAAGTCACTTACGATAATCATTAATATTGATAAAAGATAAAAATGGATTCACTGATATTATACTAACCAAATATAAACTTTGCATTACCTGGCATCGTCACTGTTCGGAGCTGTAAAAATGGAAAATTTCATATCAATTTCTATACATAATTCCTATATTAACAAAGATAAATTTACAACAAGTTACATGTAAGAATTTACCTACGGCCAGGGTTGTCCAAAACGAATCGAATATTCGAATGTATTCGAATATCAAAGTATTCGAATACCTTTTCGGTTGATTTTCGAATAATTCCGAATAGTAGCCACTTTTCGCCGTAAACGTGGTGTTTCATTTTACGGGAATCTTTAAACGACTTTTTACGCTGTCTCACGTAATGACGATGAAATAGAATCGGCACTTTGATTGTTTATATTCTGTGCGACTGTACGTCGCATAGTGTTGCGACACATTTGCACGTTTGCGTTGGTGGACATTGCCGACATTCGTGTACGAGGCTTTTAATTTACAAATTCATTCCCGTTACGTCGAAAAATTGAGAAAGTATGTTTATTTTATTTCTATGTGGCCAGCTTATTATTCGCATGAGTCTTCTCAAGCATGATTTGTGTAACCTTATATTCGGGTCTTAGGGTCTGCCAATCATGATATTTAATCGCAGGCTGGTTATCGTTACTTTAAAGAGAAACACGGCCACCAAGATAAAGTGATTTGTGACCCTTTCGTTTTGCCGATTCAGCAAAACACGACAGAGACAGGAAAAAACAGCTGTGAAATAACCCGTGGACGTACAGTGGAAGTACACTTATCACATTCCAAAATTATTTCAACATTCCGGTTATTAGGTTGTCCAAAATGATTGCCGCTTTACAACTTAAATTTACAGCTCAATTGTTAAAAATAGTTAATTCAGTGAGTATGATTCTACCAAACTAACATGATCTGGTTCTAAACATATAAAATTATGAGCGATTTTTTCTACCCGTCTTATTGGAGGCCTATATGGAAAAAAACCTTTTTTGAGTGCTAAAAATAGACATCGTCCTATTTGCCATGTGGACTTATTAGTTGGAAAAACAAGTCGATTTATTAGAAAATAATTTCTGACAAATAATTCTGATAACGATAGTTAAAAGTATCGATCCTTTACCAGGGTGATTTTTTGTTGCGCAAAATAATTTACCGGCATTTAAAATGTCATGCCGTATTAATTTAATTCTGCTCAACGTAACTCATGGTTGTATCGACAATCTGTGGACATAAAATGTGTGGTAAACTGACCGATATTAATAAATATTGATTCCTATTTTCATATTGATAAAATAATGAAAGTATTAATGCCAAATACAACGGGTATTTGTGGACATGAAATATGTGGTAAACTGCCCAATTATAATTCATTTCGGATTTGTGTTTACAAAATAATAAAACTAATAATTCTAAACTGCAACGGCGATCTGTGGCATTCAAATGTGTGGTAAACTGCCCAATTTACCAACATTTGAGTTATGATAATAGAATTAAATTAACACGGTAAGGCATTTTAAATAGTGGTATCGGTCATGGAAACATGGATTCGAATATTTTGCGCAGTACAAAATCATCCTAGTAAAAAGTCCATACTTTTAAATGCAAACCAATGGCAACCATTATCCAAATAAGTTCCCAAGAGCGGGATAAAATATAAATTCTTTTTCCGACTTGTGAGTACGAAAATAAGAATCAAAACTAATTATATTCGGCACAATATCACGGCAATCTGTGGACATAAATTGTGTGGCAAACTCGCGATTAATATTAATTTTTGATTCCTATTTTCGTATTTACAAAATACAACGGCGATCTGTAAACTTAGAATGTGTGGTAAACTACCCGATTATAAATAGTTTTTGATTCCTATTTTCATATTTATGAAATAATAAAAGTATTATTACTCAAACATACAACGGCGATCTGCGGACTCAAAATGTGTGGTAAAGTTCCCAAATATAATTAATTTTTGATTCGTATTTTTGTACTCAAGAAAAAATTGTCACAAGTCGGAAAAATACCTCATACTTTATCCCGCTTTTCGACAAATAATTTGGATAACGGTTGGTATGTAAAAGTATGGGCGTTTTACTAGGGTGATTTTGTGTTGCGCCAATATTCAAATCTATCATCGATACCACTATTGTCGTATTAATTTAATTCTGTTAACATGACTCATGGTATATAAAATATATACTGCAATAATCTGCAAATATGAAATGCCTGGTAATATAGATAGGTTGTAACTTGTAGATAGCAGTTATTCCATTGCTTATTGTATGGAAATTCCTACATACATTTAGATTAGCTTCAATTAGTGGATTTTATTTGCGAAGTATTCGAAATTTCATATTCGAAAAAAATAATTTCGAATGTATTCGAAATAGTGAACTATTCGATATTGGCCATCCCTGGCTACGGCTATCGCTAACACGCAGAAACAATAAATGTGAGAAATATTATTTTTGTTTCTTTTTTGCGCCTATCATATTTTTCAATTTCTAATTTTGTTTGTTGTGAATGCACTAATGATTGTATTTAACATCTTCGCCGATGTGAACTCACAATTCTGCTCGAAATATAAAAACCAAACTACAACATCCGCCGTTAGTGAGATTTGATATTAGTGAATAAAAAAGTTCTATAATACAATTTACCAACATTAGTTGGGATGTCAGCCACCAAAACGACCGCGATGACAAAAAATTACTGCGGGCTTCGATTATAACAAAATTATGAATAAAAAAACTCCGTATTGTTACGAAGTTTTCACTCTTCTAGTAAAGTAAAAAAAAAAAAATTATTGTAATGCCAACGTTTCGGCGGCCGACATTCGAATTAATATTGTTTAAAATGACTGTACTCAATTATTCGATTCGTGCCATTCGATGTTCGTTAAAATAATCGAATAATTTTAAATAAACCACCGCTCACCGCAACCCACAGCGCATGTGAATAATCATTGAATGGCAATAAAAATTAACTTGATTAGAATTGAATTCAAAGTAATAGTTCCACATTTCATGCATTCCATCGGCGCTACATGCTATATATATACAATTATGACGCTACTGACATCTGTGAGTTATCGTTCTCTTTAAAAACTAAATTTTGCAATTTTCAATGTTTTATTTTTAAATTCGGGTACCCGCTAACTACAAATTAATGTTCGATGTTTGAAATAGGACATGCAAAATATTCACCAGAGGCCGTCAGGCAAAGAGAGGCGAGCTACATGTAACTGTGGAACTTCGCTGTGAACACCGCATCCTTTTATTACACACGTTACGTCATCATGAATTGCACTTTTGGTGCACTGTTTCAATTTCACCGTAATCCCTCGTTGGAAAAATCCTTGCTGCGACCCTGGCCGTGATTAGTGGTGGGCAAAATATTTATTTTTTAATCGAATTATTCGAAGATCTTTACCGAACACCAAGTAATGGGTATTATTGATTCAACCAACAGTAATTGAGATGTCGGCCAGCCAAGCGATCTAACGATCAAAATATTTTTTCCCAATTTACTAGAAGCCCGAAAACTCAGTAACAATGCGTCGTTTTTTATTCCATAATCTTGTCGTCATAATAGCAAACCGCATTATATTTTCGCCACTGCGATCATTTCGGCAGTTCACATCCCAATTAATGTTGGCAATCTACATTAAGAACTATTTTTATTCATTAGTGAATATTCATTATCGCGCAACGGCGGATATCGTAGTTTGGTTCCCGTTTTTTTTTGTTAATCATGGTGATATTTGCCGGAAAAGATAAAAACTGTTTCCAATTGCTCAATTATACTACAAACAAAAAAGAATTAAAAAAATATGTTACCTTTCCCTCTCGTAACTCGTTTGCCACTGACACTAAAAAAAGACAAACAGTCATTCCATTGAAAAAATAGAATATTGGACAATAAAATACAGGCTCAATAATATTATTCAATGGAGTGAATTGAATTTTCAATAATCAAGACAGGTTAGAAGTAATAATGAATTTTTTCCAAACATTGACAAACAGCCACTGATATGAAGACAGGCTATGATTTCGAAAGAACTGGAAAAGCAATCAATAATATGTTGGCAAAACAGGTTGATTGTCTCAGATTCAAATCCCATATCCACCTGATCCCTCAAGGTGTAAAAAATTAGGTAGGTACAGTCGAACTATAATATACCAATCTCATATGACCTAACCGTCAAAAATATCCTTACTAATGTATAATCAATACTTTGTAGAACCGAAGAACATACCCAGGTACATTGCTTTTGCCAGGCTTCAGCTGCCTCATCAGTAGTCGCTGGCTACGCCTGAGGCAGCTGTTTTGCTCTAAAGGTGGTAAAGGTGGAACAACTGAAATAAAAAGAATGTTAATATATGCAAATTCATGTTGTTAATAAGTAAAAGTTAATAAAGGATGGGAACCACTGCACTAAATAATCATTTTGAATATCCTAGGAATAGTAAACAATGTAGAAAATATGTACTTACTTCTGTCTATTGACTCCGGTGAGTGAGATCTTCTATATAAAAAAGAGGATATTTCACTTAAATTTAAAGTTAGTGTCATTTTGAATAAAAATAGAGTACGAGTCCAAACAAAATAAACATTAAAGTAAATTTGCCTTATCAAATGAAAGGGCAATGCTCAAATATATGGATATCGTTAGACGTTAGCAGTACAGTTAGACCCGGTTTGTACATTAAACTGAATCAATACTTTTGGTCAAATTTAGGTGTCTGATTTTGATAAAATACTGGCTTTCTAGCAAACTCTTTCATCCAAGTACTGAAATTTTGGTTCATTCATTTGGTTTCAAGTCCCAAGGCAAACCAAACAATTTTACAGTCTCAGAAGCTCAATTTCCCATATTTTCTGTTCTTTTCAACATATTAGTAACAATCTGGACTTTGAAAACAATGACGACCTGAATTGTCACGAATTGGGTCATTTTCAGAGCACAGCTTTAATTCCAGTGAAACCCTCCATTTAAAAAAAATCTGCGCTACGATGCTGGCTTACATCAACATAGATAATAGATAAAAATGGATTCACTGATATTATACTAACGGAATATAAACTTTGCATTACCTGGCATCGTCAATGTTCAGAGCTGTAAAAATGGAAAATTTCATATTAATTTATATACATAATTCCTATATTAATATTAATCAGGGTTGCACATGATTGAATATGTTTGTGCATAATATTCATAAGCAAATACTGAATGTATAGTTATAAATGTATGGAGCAGTGGCGCATCTAGGATTTTTCTAATGGGGGGCTGGGGTTACGATTAACAGTGCGCCACATCTTTGTCTGACAGTGTTTGGTAAATATTTTGTAAGTCCTATTTTGAACACATACTAATATCGACTATTGATCCATAGTCAGCGGGTACCCACTTTTAGAAATAAATCATTAAAAAAGTGTGAAAATTTATTTTAGAGAGAATTATAACTCACGAATGTCAGTGGCATTATAGGCCAACCGTTTATATGCACAAAAACAGGATGGCACTTAGCCCCAATCAAATGAAATGTGAAATTGTAATTTAAAGTTAATGAAGTTGATTATTCATTGCCATTCAATGAGTATTTACATGCGCCTTAATTAATTAGTGGTGTGCAATATATATATTTTTTTAACTTGATATATTCAAAGATTTTTAATGAACACCAAATAATCTAAACGATCTATCGATCAAAATATTATTTTTGCAATTTACTAGAAGACTGAAAACTCGGTAACAGTACGTCATTTTTTATTCCATAATTTTGTCGTCATAATCACAGACCGCAGTATATTTTGTCAGTGCGACCATTTCGGCGGTTCACATCCCAATTAATGTTGGTAATCTACATTAACCCCTTTTTTTATTCACTAGTGAATATTAATTATTGCACAACGACGGATATCGTAGTTTGATTCCCAGATTTGTTTTTGTTAATGATGGTGATATCTGCCGAAAAATATAAAAACTGTTTCAATCGCTCAATTATACTACAAACAAAAAAGGATTTAAAATATATTTTACCTTTCCGTCTCTTGACTCGTTTGTCAGAGACACTAAAAAAAGACAAACAGTCAATTCCATTGAAAAAAAAGAATATTGGACAATAAAATACAGGCTCAATATTAATATTCACTCAAGTGAATTGAATTTTCAATAATCAAGACAGGTTAGATTATTTCTATGCCAAGAATTTATAATGAATTGTTTCCAAACATTGGCAAGCCAATGGACCAATATTTCGAAAGAACTAGGAAAGCTGTCCAATATACAGGGCTCAACAATGTTAGCAAAACAGGTTGATAGTCTCGAGTTCAAATCCCATATCCACCAGACTCCTCGGGGTGTAAAAAATTAGGTAGACACTAGACAGTCAAATTATAATATATCAATCCGTTCAAAAAAGCCTATCATATGACCCGACGGTCAAAAATATCCTTACTAATGTATAATCAATACTTTGTAGAACCGAAGAAGGAAGAACATACCCAGGTTCATTGCTTCTGCCAGGCTTCAGCTGCTTCATTAGTAGTCGCTGGCTACGCCTGAGGAGGCTGTTTTGCTCTAAAGGTGGTAAAGGTGGAACAACTGAAATAAAAAACAATGTTAACATATGCAAATTCATGTTGTTAATAAATGAAAGTTGAAGGATGGAAACCACTGCACTAAATAATAATTTTGAATATCCTAGGAATAGTAAACAATGTAGAAAATATGTACTTACATTTGTCTATTGACTCCGGTGAGTGAGATCTTCTATATAAAAAAGAGGATATTTCATTTGAATTTTAAAGTTAGTGTCATTTTGAATAAAAATAGAGTACGAGTTCCAAAGTAAATTTGCCTTATTAAAAACCAGAGAGCAATGCTCAAATATATGGACATCGATAGCAGTACAGTTAGACCCGGATTCAGTTTTCACATTAAATTGAATTAATTTAGGTGTCTGAATTTGGAGAAATACCGGCTTTCGAGCAAACTCTTTCATCCAAGTACTGAAATTTTGGTTCATTCATTTGGTTTTAGGTCCCAAGGCAAACAATTCGACAGTCTCAGAAGCCTAACTTTCCATTTTTACTGTTCCTTTCAAAATATCAGTAATAACCTGTTACCATCTGGACGTTAAAAACAGTCACAAATTGGGTCATTTTCAGAGCACTGCTTTAATTCTAGTGAAACCATCCATAAAAAAAAACTTGCCCTGAGATGATGGTTTACATCAACAGTCATTTACCGGTAATCATTACGATTGATGAAAGATAAAAACGAATTCACTGATATTATACTAACTTTAATATAAACTTTGCATTACCTGGCATTGTCGATGTTCGGTGCTGTAAAAATGTAAAATTAAATATCAATTTGTATACATAGTTCCTAAATTAATAAAGATCAGGATTGGATAGGTTTGTGCATAATATACATAATTCAACGAAAGCAAATACTGAATGTATACAATTATAAATGTATTGGAGTACAGTAAATATTTAAATTTGGACATCTCATCAGTGACAGCTTGGTCAAAAAGGATATGAACATGAAAGTGATAGTCTAGCGATACAAGTGCTAGAACCAACCGAGTCGCAAATTATACATCTCAGGTTCAGATCCTTTGTTCACCACCTCACCCAGGGTATTGGAAATTGTGTAGGCAAGCAGTAAGAAGAAAATTCTGTTTTTTTTTCAAAAATAGTACATTCTTACACATCTTTAGTTATCAGTGGATGCTTGTCTGGGGCCCTGTTCGAAGCAAATGGACTAAACATTGAATGAAAAAAATAAAACGTTTTTGTAAGCATGGAGAGCTGATTTCAGATTAAGAGATACACATGCTTGCACAATACTTGTGAGTTGTGCCAGAGCGTTCTGCTAGCAAAGTATTTCGCCTTGCTATTGAAAATACTTACTTATAAATCCGGTGTCGATCCATCTAGCAGTCGGCAGATCCAATGATGGTAATGAATTCAATACCATCATTGGATCCAATTTTCGTTTTTTTGTCCGTTTTCTTTTAACACAGTACGAGTCGGAAGGTCTCCTTGAGTCTTCCGACTCGCTGTGGATGATGTCAACAACTGAATGAAATACATAAATATCAGCATCAATTAATTGATATACATTTAGATTTTTGGTACAGAATTAGGTGCAGGTGTCAAAGTGAAAGTTTGAATGTTCCAGAATCTGGAGTTGCAATTCAAAACTCATATATTTGGTGAAAGAATTTCAAATAGCTTTGTGTTCATCGAGCATTCAAAATAGTCAAATAAAAAGGCTTGTATATGCCAGAGTTTTTGTGTTTTCATAGACTGGAGTCATTTTCAAATTTTTAGAGGTGAAAGTAGAGTCAATTTTCTCGTCTAACTGACTAACTAACCATTTAATTCTTTTTTTTCTTCTAATCTCCGTTTTAGACAGCTGTAAAGCAAAAGATAACAAGTAGAATGAAATACAAAACAATGTAGAATGGTAAACAAGGGTGATTACTGCAAAGAAGTTTTAATTACCATTAGATAATAAGGACCATATATTTTCAACCACCCAAGCGATAAATATTTCTGATTTCTCGAAACCTGCAATGTGTGTTCCTAACTTTTTAATCCAAATAATTTTTCAATCTTAAAATTTCTTTTAAACTCAAATAATCGAATGAATAAATTCATGGGCCAACATAAGTAGGATATTAAATGTTCCTTCCCCGGGTATTGTAAACATTTTTACATACCATATTGGTTAGGTATTTTTATGTAATAATGAAACATCTCATTTTTTGGTGAATCAATGAAAAAATATGTGATCTTGCACCATATAATGGTTTTCGCTTGACATTGGTTTTGTTAAATTATTTAAAAGTGATTTTAAAGACCGAAAAAAGTCAAATATTCACATGTGAATATTTTCTGAATTTCAAATAAAAATTTTACCTCAACTTTTGCTTCTTGGCAAACACTTCATGGTTCTGAAAATCAAGCACAAGGGATATTTAACTACAAACCAGAGATGGGCCAGAAGCCCATAACTACAAAGTTCCCCATTAAAGAAACTTTCTTCAACAAAGTTGCAACACTGATTGTGCTTTACCACTTTTTTCATACTTGAATAACTGAATGTTTATACAAACAAAAACCATATAAAAAGAATACCTCATCAAAATACATGCAAAACCTATTTTTGGTCAAGCTGAGAGATTTCCAAATTGAATCAAAAATTTAAAATTATTGATTATAAACTATTAGTTATATTACAATTCTTGATTTTAAGAATACTTTATTTATTCAAAAATTTTGTATAAAAAATTGCCATTTAATTTTTTAAAACAATAATACCAAAAAACTGTATCCTGTATATTACTGGTTTCTATCAATCCAGGACTGTCGAATGTCTATCGCTAAACATGGCAATTTGAGTAAATGTGAATACACTCAGGGCAGTCCAAATTTTTGAAAGAGGGAGGTGTTAGGGATAGGGCTGGGCACAATATTCTAATAACGGATAGCGAATATATGAACTTTTACTATTCGGATGTCTGGTACCAGGGGACCTGCGTCTTTTTGCTTGTATATGTAAATCGTGCATCTTTAATTCCCTCGTGAATTGTGCAAGAATCCACCCACAGCGCTCACTAACGGGCAAATTTTAAAAAACTTCGTAGTTTTGTTATAGTGTTTTTACTTTCTCTTTGCACCTGATGCATCGTTTCAACTCCCCATTTTGCAAAAAGCACACAGACACCACTCTGTAATTTTTTTTCAATTTTGGCTGATGGGATGTTATTAGCCATTCCATGCATGAACGGAACATACAATTCTTAACAGAAATTGGTGAAATGATGTGAGCATATTCAATTTAAGGTCGTCAGAATTTTTGAGATATATAAATAGCATCAATTTGAAACTGACAAGTAAAGTTTTTTTTAAAGCTTGTATTACCGTATTTCCCGGCGAGTGAGTCCGTTTTCTTCCTGGATTCAGGTGCTCCAGTTTTTTTAGGTGATCTCTGGTGATTGAATGTCGAAAATAAAAATTGTAATTATAGGTCACCTCAAATAATAATTACTGAAAGGAACTTTATGCAAGACCTGAATAAAAATGGACTCTCTACTTCAGCTATATCAGTGGACAGGTAGCCTAGTGGTCAAAGCGTTGCTAAATTATCAGTAAAAAGACAAAAGCTTCTGGTACTTCCAAACTAAAATAGCTTCGTACCGATCAGTGAGTGCTTTTGCAGAACCTTATTTGAAGCAAAAGCCATAGAAAACGCCGTATGAGAAAAAAATAAAATAAACCTAGAAAACAATGCTTCAAGTAATACATAAAGTTCAAATCCCGCCAGATCCAATAAATTGGGAAAGCTATGCTGAACCAGAAAGGTGAAAGTATGTTCAAGAATAGAAGTTCCTTACATATTGGTAGATATCAAAGGATACTTGTACAATGCCTTTTTCAGGAAGAAAGGTGTGAAGAGCACTTTCTAAAAAATTGAACTGCCACTCTGTTTTATAGAGAGAACTTTTACTGTGAAATCCAAAATTTAGATACTTATTTTATTGTTTTGTTATTCAGATAAAATGGACCATTCTGAACCAATTTGAAAAACAAAAATCTAAAAAAATGGTATGGTACAGTATTCTACTGTATTATATGAAACTCTGAACTCAACACTGATCTTTGCATAAAAATGTGTAACCCAACAAAGAAACTTTGTGTAACTCAACAAAGAAAACATATCATACTTGATTTCCGAAAATATGTTTGTTCCAGTAGCACCTATAATATTAAAAAAATGTAATGAGCTTTTATGGTATTCTGATCTGAAATTCCAAAGTCTCAAGTCTTGCCACTGATTGCATTTTTGTATGATAGGGTAACTTAGAAAATTTCAATTCACAGTATTATAAAAAATGTAAACATGTTCTGCCATTCTTATCAGGAATTCAGAACATGCATGATTTTTCTAATATATTGGGATTTCAGCGAGAAGTAAGTATATTTATTGATGTTTCAAAAACTCCAATAAAATTTTACACTGCCTATGAATATTTATCCTTAGTTAATTAGGACCACACTGAATCCATGAGTAGATGAGAATATATTATAATATGTCAGAATATTGTGATCAATAGTGTCACCAGCTACTACTATGATATGCAAAAAATGGTTGGAGTTTTTTTTGTAATAGTAAAACATACCTGGTGATTGCACATCCTTTGTATTACCCCTCTTCTCCTCCATCATCTTTTGCCTGGAAAGAATACAAAATTTTAATGGAATTTCAAAATGGAAATATATTCAATTATTCAATGATTGTTAATCGATATTTCAGAATCAAATGTTTCCTTTTGGGAAATTGCGAGAGTGATTTGAGTAGACACCTTCTCCTTATATCATCTGCCACCATTTTCTCATCATTCCCAAGCCAAGTAATCTATTTATCTAATCAATTTACCTCCTCATTCGACTTCGCTTATCTGCTTCTCTCCTTATTTTTCGCTCTCTAATCTGAAAAATATATACTTTAAAAACATTCAAAAATACAGACATTTTTGCGATTCTGGGTGCAGATATTTTATTATTCCCATCTCTTGAAAATGAAAAACGGTTACACAACATCCCGGTCTCTAAAATACATGCAAAATTATACAATCAATTATTTTCAATATAGTCAATTCTTTATTCTGCACATAATACGGTAACCATGATTGTGGAGTTTTACATTGCATTGTTTCGCATCCAGCTTCCAAATTCAGATTTTTAAATAAGGTTGTGAGTCAAAGTTTTGAAAAAAACTGAAACACCTCTACAGCCTGACAGCACTAACCATTACCATTCTGCCATTTTAAAAATGTTCTACATAATCTCTGAATCTGATAAAAATTTATTATTAATCAGTTTATCCAGTCAAAATTTAGTCAAGTTAGGAGCTTGAGTTGGAATCCCGGAATAACCTGGATCTGACAGACAGAGTCCTGGAGTTTTACTGAAAGACACAGGCAGACAGGGCCGGAATTCTGATGAACTGGATGTAAACTTCTAATTTTAAATGGAAAAATCGAAGATTCAGAAAATTAGAACATTCGGAACATATGAGGACTCCTGATATACAACCCAATGAAAACAAATACTGTTTCAAATTTGATTCAAAATATTTTATTTACATATACCGGTACATGCTGACATAGCCTACCTCTTCCACAATTTCACTTCCGCGTCCCATCTTTGATATTCTGATATTATGAAATGTTAATAGTAAGATGAGTACAGTAGTATGCAGGTATGATAAACTAGAAAAAAAAGTAATTTCATACGAAATTAGCAACAATCCAAGAACTTTTACAGAACTTATCAACTACCGGTACCAGACTACACAAATTGAAACCGGCAGTAAATTAACTTTCGAAAATTCATCAGAACCCAAGGATATTGGCACCATAAATTTATACAATTATACGCTATACCGAAATTTCAGAAATATAAATAAAACTGACGGTAGCGAAACAAGTTAAATATCCATCGCCATACAGATAACTGAAAACCAACAGCCTGAGCGAAAATAAATGCCTCGTGGCGAGGGTCAGCAAAAACTCCGTTTTCCCGGGGAAAAAATGTTGTGTGGCGGGAAATTTTTTCATTCTTACGTCACAAATAGTTTTACCGAAACCGCTGAGACGAAACCGAGTGAGATCGATATATATGCAATCCAATGTCATACTTGCGCGATGCTATGCAATTCTATTTTCGGTTGTTCAACTCGTGATTTCCCTCGAGTGCAAAATCTTACTTTTTCGCCCGTTTCGACTGAATTGGGGAAGGCCCAAATTACCTTTGCTTTGACCTTGTCATGGACGGACCTAACTACGACGACCAGTGGTTCTCAGCCTTTTTTAGTTTTTGGACGGTAACATTTCGGAATTATTTCTGCGTAACGGTGAACATTCAAAGTCAACTCAAAAATTGATAAAATAAAACATGTAATTACGAATTAGTTACAACGAAAGTCTGGAATTTAAACGGTTGTATTTGGAATTGGAGGGCAATGAAAACGTTACTGATGCCTCGTGAATATATATATATATATACCTGCTTATATATAATGCACTAAATACGCTCTTTGTTAGTTATTCAAAACATGCATTCTGAGTTCTTACTGGATCACTCAAACTGAAATTTAGCATCATATTCACAAGATGGTGACTTACTTTACCCGTGATTAATTTCAGCATTGATGCTCAAGCAACTGATTGCATATGCAACTGATGATTGGAACAATCCAAACGCAATCGACGAAATCCGATACGACTACCATTACCCAAACGCACCTTGGCGTAGAATAAAGTGGTCTATCGGCCAGAGTAAGTGATCTTTCCACGTTACGTAAAACCTGACTCCACGTTGGATGGGGTTGTTCTAAACAAAGATGCTGATCTATATAAGACAAGAGAGCTACGCACAAATATATGGACACGTTAGACCAGAGCGAATCAGTCTTTACCGGTACCTTTGACGCTACCGGTACCCTCAAAAAAGTTCTGAATTTCCAGTAGCAAGAATTTTGCAGAATTAAAACGTACAGCCAGTCATGACACTGACTAAAATCCGTGTTCCCATGGATAAAAAATAATACAGTAAAATTTTAGACGAAATATCAAATTTCATAGAATTCACGCAAAATTTTGAAATAAATAAAAGTAATAGCCTCCTAGCGAAGAAATTAATCTTTAACCACTGAAAATTTCAAAGCAATTGGTCCAGTATTCGAAGAGAAAAGCGATTTTTTAAAAACGTGTCAAAGAACAACAACAACAACAAGAGAGCTATGCTCAAATATATGGACACGTAGCGCCACCCAATGGCAATAATTTTGATGACGTCATAGCGAAAAAAAAAGTAATAGCCTTCTGGAGAAAAATTTTATCTTCGACCACTGAAAATTTCAAAGCAATTGGTCCAGTATTCGAAGAGAAAAGCGACTTTTTAAAAACGTGTCAAAGAACAAGAACAACAACAACAACAACATAATATTGAAACGATCGTTATGTCCACTTTTATTGCGCTTACAGATAGCAGCAGATTACAAAACTACTGAGGTAAACTTCTAAAAATACCTTTTGAAGAGAATTATAATTTTGCAGATTTGAGATACAAATTAATTAGCGTGTTCTTAATGTCTAATCAGGTTTTAGTTACGAAGCAAATTATTGTCATTTACAAGGTTCTGCAGAAGATGCAGAAAGTACAGGAGATATTAACAATGACGGTGTCGGGAAATAGATTTATTTTTGACTGAAGAATTGGAGATTTGTTGGCACCACCTAATACAGGTTTCTGTGCTAGTATATTAACATAAAATTATAAGTATATAAGCATATAATTATGAATTTTGTAAGCAGAAAATAAGTGTCACTAAGGGAAAAAATCCTAGATTCAACTGGTTTGAGTTTTAGTATTAATTTTCTAAAATGTAGTCATACAAATAACAGGGAAAATATTTCATAAATTTGGCTTAGCAAATGAATAAGTAATGTACAAAAAGGTTTTTAAACAGTACAAACGAAAGTAACGCAAAAAGAAGCTACAATATTCTTGAATGTATTGTTTATATTTGGTGTTATAGTAACTTAATCTTGTAACATTCACAGAAAACAGCGGCAATGAAATAAACAATATTTTATATCAAAATCAATCAGGTTGGTAATAGGACTATTTCATGGTTTTGGGTTTCATTTGCTAGAGTGTGTAATTTACCAGAATTTCTAAATGCAGATAACAATACAAACGAAGAATTGGAAAATGCGATCGATTTATTTTTTCCTCAAGAAGTAGGAGATAACACAGCCGATGGGTTGATGTCACATAGTATACACTATACAGTATATAAGGTTACAGTATATAAGTACAGGTTTGTAAAGTTCAGTAAAAATTAATTTTTTCTTCCAAGTTTATGATAGGCCGGCTTTTATTAGGATATTTTTTTTTATTCGGATTGTTTTTGATTTTGCCTTTTTAGATTGGTCGCCATGGCGATCTCGGGATCGTGACGTTGTCGCCCAACTGACGACCGTTCAATATCGCGTCACCGTCGTCCTAAAGCGGACTAGCTTTTTGAGGAAAGTAGGATTTTCGTCAACCTTCGGCCTAGCCTGTTGACTTCATTAATTTTGAAGTTCATTATCAAGTTTACAGCAATATTTTTGGTTCTGCTATAGGCAAACATGTATGCCTAATGAATAACGGCAAAAGGTCAACTCTTCTTCCTCCATATTTGCCGGTTTTCACTTCGAAATGCTGAAAGAGTTACTCATGTTCGCTAAACTCGATTCAGCAGATAAATAAACTGCTGCGAAATTGCAGCAAGTACTTCTATCTCCATTGTTACGTAATATTAGTGGTGAACACTACGTAATAAAAAAGTAAACGACATAGGAAGGTAAAACGAGTTCACTGATTCATATACACAGCATTTAAAATAAGAAACAATAAAGCATTTATAATAAGTGCATTAAGTAAAATAAAATCAATCATATTTTAGATATGTCTAACACAATTCTGTCAGTTTTCGCGACGCATTTGGCAAATCGCCACTGGGCACCCACCCTTTGGGAACTGCTGCCCTATTTTTCTCTATCAATTTTACCTTTTCAGTTTTTGGGGTTCCGTGAGGCGAGATAAAAAGCGCAAGTGTTCCGTGGCCAAAAAAGTTTGGAAAACGCTGCTCTAGGCTGTATATGTGTTCTCATTTAGGTTATTCTCCCGCGAGATGGCCGACCATTCATAACTTAGCAGAAGAAAATGCTGAAAGTGATTTCGACGATGCTATGACAGGATGTAACTAAATGTGTTTTCTATTCTTGTTGATTGTTATTAACTCAGTAGCAAATAAATATCGATATATGGTAATAAACCAAATTGTGACAATATATGTCCGCAATAGAGAATAGCGCTGGTATCTGCGCATACTTGTCTAGAATTTCGGAAACTGTGCTTCACTGTCATTGTAGCATTGAAACTTTTGAGCATAAAATTAAAAAAATGATAATAGAGAACTTCGATGTATAACTTTTTAGTGATAATGAACCACCCCATTTACTTTATCCTGTTATTTTAGTAGTAGGAACTAATTGAATCACATTAAATTTATTTGATTGGACCAAAACATTTTATTATTAAAATTCTAGATGAGTCTATAGATTATGTCCCAGCATCTTCAGAGTCAGTTTCGATAAGCGATTTGAGTGATTCCAGAGAAAACCATAGAAATAACAAAGACGATAACTGTTGTAAATCGAAGCCAAAAAGCCTTAGAATAAAGAAATGCGATTTAAAAGGGAACAAGCTGAAGAAAAAGAATTCCATGGCTTTGTATATTCTGCGGGAAATTTATTGTCAAACTTAAAAGACATCTGTCCACAATAAATAAAGAGGAGCCGACAATATGCGAAATATTGTCGCTCTTCTTTGCAAAGAGTGGGCAAGAATTTGATGTGTTGAGAAAAAAGGAATCTTTCACTACAACATGAAACGTTAATAGCGGAGAGACACCAAGGCCGTGGCAGTATACAAATTTGCACTAACTGTTCCGGCTTCTTCCAAAGAAAAACATTTCATACACACCATCAGTTGTGTCAAAGCGAACTTGATAGCCCTGCTTCTGCGACGGGTTTGTGCGTCGAATCCATGGTTTGTCATGGTGACGACGCATTTGCTGACTTGCTCACACGATTTCAAAATGATGAAAAGGGAAATTTGTAGGCAGGATGAGTTAATAAAGACTGTCGGTCGAAGCCAATTTCAGAAACACCGAAAGAAAACTGAAAAGAAATCAGATTCGAGGCAAGCCGTAGTGGCGAATATGAGATTGTTGACATCTCTTTTTGTCGAATTTAAATCGTGTGCAACAAAACAAAATATAATCATCAGAGAATATGCTTCGACGCGAGTATTCCATGATTTTAGAAGAAGCCATAAAAAATATTGCAACACACGAGGACGGTGCATTAAAATCGGGTTAATGGTCAATATATATTGGAAATTTACCCAAAATGGCTGCCAAAGTAATGAAAGGCACCTACTTAATGAATCTGGATGAGGAAAAAGCGAAACAAATGGAAAAGCTCGAAGCTGTTTTACAAATAAGATGGATACGAAATTTTGGCGATGCCTAATACCAGGTTGTAAAAAATAGACAGTAAAAACCAAGATTGCCAAGTGAGCTGTTTATTTCATTTTGTCAAATAAAAAAAATATATAGGCCTACATATACAAATATCAAATAAACAGATATTTTCGATAAATAATTGGGAGGCAACGAGGTGACTTTTTGGGGTCATCGGAGTCAAGAATGAATTGTGACAAGGATTCTTTAAAAAATCTGGACTGTAAAGTAGAGGTTTCATCGGGTTCATCATATCAATCAATCTCTCTGCCGTTGGTCGACGTGCATAACAAAATGGATTTATATAACAATGATAGGGTCGTTGCTAACTCAGCACCAGGCTCAAAATCCTGCTTTGGTTCACTCAGAAAATATTTCAGCGGTCCATGCTTTTGTTGCAACTGCAGAGTCGCAACAAATTCATATCTCGCTGGATGTCAAGGTGAAGCTTGGAATATTACACTGTTCTTGACAGTTTTGGGGTTTATACAAAGAAACATTCATAACCTTTTATTTGGATAATAATAATAGTAATTGAGAAAAGCATGCAGAACGAAAAAAGCACGCATGCTGATTTTGAGGTTTCTGAATCTTGCGAGATTTAACGAAGTGCTTTCGCGATGAATCGGAACCGTAAAAGCAAATAGTATGATTACTCGACGCCAAAACGTCGCCGGGCCATTAATACCGCGCTTATCAAGCAGCAATATGACGACGTCTTTTCGGCTTCGGTAAAGCGATTGAGACGGCAGAAAAACAACAGAATGAGTCGGTGGTTGGGAACCGCTGACCTAGGACATACTACCGACAGTTGTTGAAAGAGCAATTCTTAACAGAGGTGCATTATGAGAAAAATTGAACCCTTGGCCGCGTCTTGATTGGTACCATCTTCATTAGGCTTCGTTGATCCAAGTTGTAAATATTCTGATTTAGATGGTACTTTAGCTCCATCCGTACCAGAAGGTGAGAAACGGAAAATGCGGATGAAATTCCGGTATATCTTTTATCCTATTCGTCGTAATAGTAAATTTAATAAAACTATTGAATAGTGTTAGTGTTAACAATTGTTGGTATTTAGCAAACAAGCAAACTAGTTTGAACCAAAACATAGGAGTAAATGTCATAAAATACCACACTTCTTGGGAGTTCCCCCCGCCCTATTGCCCAAATCGCCATCAGCGCCCCACAAGTTATTCCAAACGCCCACACGCGGTCGTTTTCCACTTGGGAAACGCCCACCCCCACTTTGGCAAACGTTGATCTAAATAGAAATGTTAAACTTGGGGAAAGACGTAGCGTATTTCTCATTATGCTAGTTGGCTAATAGGACTACAAAATAGAGCCAATTAAAAAAAACGTAACGAAGGTTTTGTTTTCTTATTGCCAATTACATAAAAATGAGCTCGTGAATTATAGTTTTGTCCGAACCACGGACTCAAGATCGGTTACCAATTCATACCTGCTATTATATATATACCTGGTTCTTCACCTGGGTTCGGTTAAGATATTCCAGTGTTTGGTTGTGTGTAGGCAGTAATTGTAAATGAATGAATGCAAAATCAGAGCGTGTTCGAATTTCATCAGGTGACAAATTTGCGACAAGGAATACTTCATTACAGAGCTTTGCCCGAAATTATCACGATCCA
This sequence comes from Styela clava, assembly GCF_964204865.1. NCBI lineage: Eukaryota > Metazoa > Chordata > Ascidiacea > Stolidobranchia > Styelidae > Styela > Styela clava. The sequence continues at coordinate 1,600,333 of NC_135264.1, read as the reverse complement.
ATCAGAACACCCCCGATATGGCCTCGAGTCATATCTTATCTCTATTTCTGTAAAATAAAACAATTGACAAACGTTTTTATGCGCATTACAACGCAGTTTGGAGTTTGAGAACAAATGACTTGAACTACCAACGTTTATGAGACATATTATCTATCATCTCTCGGTTTTTCAAAGTTGCTAATTTTTTTATCACTTTTTCGCCTTTTCATTCGCTTAACTTATATAACAAAATCATCTGCTTTTCCTGCCGCCGACACTATTGTAACCAAACAATGGCTATTTCCACATGGTAATTGATATCTAAAGCAGTGGTTCTCATTCTTTTATTAATCGTGGCCCCCTTCCGGCTCCTGTTTGTACTCGTGACCCCCTGTTCGCCTTTCCAAAAAACTAAACTAGTTAGATTGTTTTATATATGTTTTCACGACCTTTTATGGAATGCAAAAGTAAACCCCAGTCAAGAAGTAAAAGATTTTTAGTAAACAATCAATGGGAATCTTGCGTTTGGGACTGTCTGACGGGGTTCCTTATATTAGACACCGTCTTTGATACATACATCCATACGCAGTGGCGTAGCATCCACTCCCGCGGTCGCGGGGGGCTTATGGGGCGGGGGAGGGGCACAGCGCAAAGGGGCCCCAAGCGAATAGAATAAACGAAATATTTAAACCAAAATTTAAACAAGTAGCTTGGGAATACCGAACGTAACTGAGGAGGAATTAGGCCTAGCATCGGTGGTATCGGTAGAAAACTTCGGAAAACCAAATACGTGTTCAATCTCCAAACGTGATGGCGCCGGCGCGAATGAATTTCTTCCAAAACTCACACGAAAATTATCACAGGTACGTAGGGTTGCAAACCGTCCTTTGTTTCAAAGGACAATCCTTTAGTCAAGTGTTTCGGTCCAACGTCGTTTTGCCCGATAGTTATAGTACTGTGTTTGATATTGTTCCGTTCTTAAAAAATTGCCTCCGTTTATGTATTTGCAAGATTTTAATTATTCGCTTTGGTCCTGCTCAAATACCCAAAGAACAACTTTATTAACATTGTTTGGGTCAATGTCAAATGAACATTAAATGAAAACACACATGAAGATTGTTTTAGTATATATTTTTAGCTTGTATATAATTTTCATTTCATTGTTTTATATTGTTCTTTCCTGCTAGTTACGAAATAAATGATGACGGTAATCTTTGTCCTTTATTAAAACTTTTCATCAGTGGCGGCGCGTCAATAGAGCCAACCGGGGCATTGTTTTTTCGGTATAATAAAAAATATTCGAAAAATACCTCAATATCGGTTGCACAGACTGTCTACACTAGCCATATTCTCCCGGCATAGTTCATTTTTCGCTCGCAAAGCCTTCGCCGAACGTCGACGGGGCGACGCCGATTTTGCCCCGGTTGCTCATTGTATATCGTATTCTCTCTTTTATCTTCCACTCGCCGCGGTTGTCTCGTTTGTTTTCTGTTTCTTTTACTAAATCATCGGAGCTAGCCCCGAAATTATGACGACACAATGCCGATGTTTCTTACAACAACGTGTTGACATATTCAAGCATTCCTTCTCGTTCGTTGGTTGCTTGAAGAGTTGATGGTTTCCTCGCCTTCGTTTTTGTCGCTTGTTTCGCTATTTGAATCAGTTAGACCCCTTTAGTCCATTTGCTTTCGATTTTCCACATTCCTTTTGAGCTCCTCACTTCTTTCCGGCTTCGCATTTCTTAGCCTTAGACCTCATAATGAATAAGGTTGATGCACTACTTCGCACTCCGTTTTCGCAGCTGCCGCTGGAACAAAAATTAGAGGTACAACGTCTTGGGCCTTATCAACCAAAAATTTGTTCACTGGAACAATCCCATGACGGAGGAAAGCGTCGGCGTACATTCTGCGCAGAAACTTGGTATAAAAAACACGAATGGTTGTGTTACAGCGAGGACAAAAATGCACTTTTTTGTTTTTATTGCCTACTTTTTGCTACCGCCCGTGACTCACGTTGGTGTAAATTTGGTTTTAGAGATTGTAAACATCTTTCCGAGCGTGCCAGGGATCATCAATCTTCTATGGAGCATCTGGACAATGCAGTAAAATACCGAACATTCGGAAATGTTAATATTGCAGCACAGTTGGATGAAGGACGCGCGGTTTCTATTCGTCGGCACAACCAAAACGTCGAGAAAAACCGCCATGTTCTCGGTCGATTGATAGATGCTTTGAAGTTCATTGGTTGTCACGAGCTGTCCCTCCGTGGGCACGATGAACGGGCTGGCTCTTCTAATAGAGGGGTATTTTTGGATATGGTGGAATACATCGCATCCCTAGATACAGTATTGAGAGATCATCTTGATGCCGCAACTGTTTCGAAAGGAACATCTAAGGATATCCAAAATGATTTGCTCGACTCAATGTATAAAATTTATTTACAACATTTGGCTCTGGAAATTGAGAATTGCCAGTTCCTTTCGATTCAGTCTGACGAGACAACTGACATCACGTGCGTTTCCCAACTGGCTGTGATTTTTCGGTTTGTGAAATATGGTAAACCTACCGAGAGATTTCACAGCTTTGTACCAATCGTTGATCGCACGGCTTGCAGGATATCGGCTGTACTGAAAGAAGTGTTACAGCCTTACAACGCTAAGTCAAAATTGATAGCTCAAACTTATGACGGCGCGGCAGTCATGAGTGGGTCGAAACATGGTGTTCAAGTTTATATAAAAGAAGATTTCCTCATGCGCATTTTTTACATTGTTATGCACACCAATTTAACCTCGTTATTAAAAATATGTGTCTTGATACCCCTCTCGTCCGTATATTTTTTGCAAAGGTTTCGGGGTTTTCTTCATTTTTTCCCGTTTCGCCGAAGCGCTCTGACCTTCTTCGCCAGATATGTAGCCGCCGTCTCCCAGCTTGTGCACCAACACGTTGGAACTTCCAATCACGCGTGGTGCAGGGCGTGTCCGAAATTAGGTCTGAGCTCATTGAGTGTTTCAATGGCATTCAGAGCTCGCCGGTTTGGGACGAACGCTCTGTGAGGGAGGTCTAAGCGGCAGGTCTAAAGCGTCTGCTAGAAGATGGTGAGTTTTCATTTTTTCTCGCTTTTTTCCCCACAATATTCTATCACGTGGATGTATTATACCGCGCATTGCAGTCAAGGCTAATGGATGGAGCGTCTGTGCAGTCGTGTATTTCAGACTTCTGCGATGCTCTATCTCGTATCCGGGAAACAATAAAATACGACGACACATGGAGTGCTTCTTTACGCCGCGGGCAAACAACGCAGCGTTTGATTTTGTCTGCAAAGGAATGCTGTGACATTCTGGTGAATCAAATAGGCGATCGTCTGCGCACTGAACACCTTGCCGCGTTCTCTTTGATGAACCCCAAAAATTTTTCAAAATTTGCACGTCAATTTCCCATCAATTTGTTGGCTACTGTCTCCAAATTTTACCCCATGATAAACGTGGGTAAATTAGAAAATAAATTGCGATGTATATACACCAATCAAACTTTTTGAACATCACATCAACTTGCGCGCTCTATGGGTTCCTCATAGATAACACTCTAGTAACTACCTTTGCGGCGTCTGCAAAATTTCTGGACATCATTTTGACGACGCCTATTTCTTCCGCCGACGCAGAGCGAACATTCAGCACGCTGAAGCGTATTAAACCGTATCTCAGAAACACAATGAAGCAAGATGGATCAAATTCCTTGGCTGTTTTATCCATTCACAGAGACGTTATTTCTGGGATGCATGACTTTAATCAGCGCGTTATTGAGCATTTTGCTTCCAAGAAACCGCGGCGTGTTGCATATATGTTCAAGCACTAGAAGTCTAGCAGCATATATATCTATGAGTGAGCGACGCATGTCCTTATCTTTGCATTAGCTTTCCTTTCTTCATAGTAACGTTTTAAACCTTATTTTAGGTTTTGTCTGTTTCCCGAAGTTTCTGTTAATATGTCATTGTATTTATCTGGGTAAATATTGCCTTTCCTTTTGAAAGAGGTTTCAAAATAAACTATGTCTATATTTATTAATCCCTTGACTTGGACCGGTTTTAAAGACACTTTCTTATCCTTAAAAATTGTCGCTTTTGCCGATTGGTTGTTACTGATGGAATGGTTTTTATACTCATAAAATGATGGGAGAACTTACAGCGCTCATCCTGTCCCCCTAGATGGAGGTGACTTGGTCCCGCAGTAGCTTGCCCCGGTTGTCAAAATGACCACGCGCCGCCACTGCTTTTCATAGTTGGCAACCCTACAGGTAAGCTACTGATTTTTGAAGCAAATTGAGAAAGTTGCATAATTTAGTTTTCGAAACTGAAATTAATATAAAATTATCTCAGGAGCACGATGTCGCAGGAAAGGCTCGCTGGACTGGCGCTGCTAAGTATTGAATCTACACGCTCGATCCAACTTGATATGACGAAGATGGTGGATAAGTTTGCTAACGCGAAAGCGCAAATTTTAGGTTACCATTGCCTTTTTATAGCGACATGTTATGCATTGACGAAATAAGAAAAAAAAACGTTGTTTCAGCTTTTAGGGTTATTTCTACGAAATATTTTTGAGGGGGGGGGGGGGGGGGGGGGGGCTTGCTACGCCACTGTCCATACGGATGTCACTGTTAACATCAAGACGGTTTCAAAATTTTGTTTTGTTGGTAACAAGATCTGACTAACCATATTCGCACAGATAAGTTGCGGCAAATTGAACTAGCAGTGAAGAAGCTTTCTTGCTAAGTATTGGGTAAGAATCTGATATGCCCCTTCATAGCTGCATTCAAGAGAGGGCTTTTCCCCCGACAGAAAGCCGAACTTGGCTAATGTTTCTTTCTTGTCAAATCTAACTCGCTTGACAGCCAATGCACCGATATCAACGTCTTTCACCGGGAGATGATTCTGGGATTTTGGAGTTTAGATGGACGTAATGATTCATTGCTCATTACATGCAAGCAAGGCAATCACTTTCTCTGCAATCTCGATTGGCTTTGGTAAAGCCAAAGTCAACGTAACTGTCGTTCCATTTTCGTATTTTGGGCAATAAGCATTTATAAGTGGGTTTTTGCGTCTATAGTACAATAGGAAAGGCCATCTCGCAGTCTAGTGAAACTGCCCGTCTACAGATTAGACTGCCTATTGGCAAGCTATTTTGATTGGTAGATTCCAAATTCCATTATCATCAAACAAAAGAAGTGAATACAGTAGCCTACACCCCGCGATCGCAAATAAACAGTTCAGGCAATGAAACTGTGGTGAACGCCTTGACGGAGAATTGCATTTTAAAAGGAAAGTGTACAAGTCGCTCTATGATCATTTATAGCTTTGTGTCGTGGCCCCCCTTGAACTGCTCCATGGCATTCTTAGGGGGCCACCAGGGGGGGCCCCTGCGATTGGGAACCACTGTTTCAAACGAACTAGGATGGCCACATCAATTTATTCTTAGAGAGACTTAGAATTAAACGACCCAAGTTAACACTGATCTGAGTGAAGCTCAAGTTATGCTCTTAAGGCCTAAACCAGTGGTTCTTAAACCTTTTATGCATATTTTATCTCCTCATCATTTAGGATTGCAAGATTTACCCCTAATACAGCCATTCGGGATCGTTTATCGCAAATTTGCAAAGTAAAGTATAAAGAGCTCTAATTTGGACACAAAGTCTCTCTCTCTCTTTCTACCCAATCTTCGTTTCTGTATTGGGCTTCAGTTCGGCGAGATCAATGGGATAGTGGGGTTCGGTTGAAAAGAGTGGGGTGGGGAAGGAAAAAGTGTGTGCGCTTTAGGGGGAGATAGATTTGCGAAAGAATTTAGGAGTGGGGGAGTGAAAATGGGCGGGGAGGAGCACAAGAAGAGTGCGGGAGAGTTTCGATCCTAAAAAGCTTTCGGAATGGTTTCTCCAATCGTATGTGCTTTTTAGCTTTTGCCGCATACAAAGCAAAGTATTATTAGTTTGCCAAATGATGTCGGATTTGTACAGCTATTGATTTATTAGAAAGGGCAATCTTGACTCAACAAAAGGATCGGTTTTTACTTATCATGCTTGCAGTTTTTGTTTCTATGTGTCAGGTTTCGTGGAACTGTGAAAAGATTTCCACTTTGCAAGCACAGAACATACTGAGCACTATAAAGACCAGGATACGTAAACCCAAAATCGAAATAATCGCCCTTATCAGGGGCGCTGCCAAGTATTAAAAAAAGGGGTAAAAATCTAAATTATCTTCTGAATTAGTCGTCGCGATTACGCGCTCGTTAAAAAAAAACGACTTTTTCAGCCGACAGTTATATTTCGTTTGAAATATAGGTCTACTCATAATAATACGCTGATACTCATTTTTCACAACAAAACAAGAAAATAAATGTGGTATTTGTTTGTTCAAATTTTTTTTTCACAATAACTTAATTTACTCCCAAGAATGGAAAATTCACCCCCAGGGGTATATTACCCCAGGTTAAGAAATGCTGGCCTAAACTAATGTGCAACTTTGTTTAGATTGTGACTCACTATGTGTATCTGTGACGGTATAATGATATTCATGCCGTTGAAGTCCTATATTGCAAGCTATTGCATTATTCAGTCAATTTATCTTTGGAAGTTAAGGTTAGATTAGGTTTCAGTTTATTTCACTTTCGCGATAAGACAGAATGTCACGAGTCAACAGCCACATTTACTATCTGTCTGTAGTAGATGGGCGGGATTCCTCCATCTTTGTGTGGTAGATAAAGGTGGAGGAATCCCGTTAATTAGATGTTTTTCCTACAGTGAATCGCTACCTCAAGTTGAGGCGGAAGCAAAAGAAGTGTGTCTTTAGCAAAACAATAACAAAGTAATCATTGAAAGAATTCAGCGTATAAATGGAACACATAAAAATAAAACATATGATTTAAATTATTTTCGTAACGATGTGGCTACTTGGCCAAACGTATTAACTCATAACTTGAGAGTTGAGATGATCAAATCATGGCCCGAAAGGTTTTCAGAATAAGGAAGGACCACTAAAGCCAGCGATTAGAGTAATTAAAGAAGGAAAAGGGTTTTATAAGACGCTGAAGAATGGTCATGATATTCTCAGATCATGGTTGCTATATTTGAATAGCCACTCAGGATTATATTGTTACCGTTGGTCAATTTTTGGCATCTTAACCCGTGCATTTCTAGTCACAAAGGTTCATCACGAACAGTGTTTTGATAAAAGGAATGTTTTTTTCAATACTCAAGTTGATCAAATCTTACTTGCGCTAGCAAATACTATAAATTGAAAATGTTTTAATTATTTTGTAGTGTGGAACTTTATTCAGCTTTTACGACTATGTTAAGGAGGCGGCATATGTCCCACTTGTCCTACGTGTCTCACTTGTCCCACTTTCCTACGTATCCCATTAGTCCCACTTCTACCACATGCATCCATTGTTTCCATTATATCGTTATTATTGAAGTACTTGTTTCCAGGCAGAAAAAATGTTTATTCTGAGAAATTTTGCATGCGCGGGAATTTTCGTCAGCGTTCAGTTTTATCAAAAATCATTTTTTGATTAATATAGATGCACGCTTTAACCACCTTTGATTCTGAATTTGGCCCAACAGGGCCAACAATCACAGGAAGTGGTTACAAAGATCCCGCCAATAAATCAATATAGACCAGGGCTTCCCAAACTTTTGAGCTCGCGGCCCCTTTTGATATATTAAAATTTTTCGCGGCTCTTGATTAAGTTAATAATCCCAAACAGTTCAAAATATGCATTTTTGATATTTTATTGACATAGCTAATTCCCAGTTTTTAGTAGGCCTACACAATAACAAAAACCAGCACATATTTACTCAGATTAGGGTTACTCAATTATTCAATGTAATGAGTGTGAATGCTTTTTGCTTCATAGCAAGTCCAGTCGTGGCGCAATGTTTGTTTATGCAGGCCTAAATGATGAATTACAATGTCTGGCCACCGATGGGCTGGTCCTTATCCGAAATTATTCACTCTTGTTGATCAAACTTAGCAGAAAGTAAACAATATAGAACGGTACAATGAATTTGATTCAAATAAACATCATTTGCGATGATGAGGAACAATAAAACATTTAGAACAATTAAAATATGTGATATGTTTCCAGGCGCACTTAGCTAATCGCCTTTGGGAACCGCTAGCTTAGCGATAAAAGCCGGCATTGTTATGCATGCACGCACAAATCGGGTCTTACGATCAGAATATGCATTGTTATGCAGGCGCGATGATTTCCCCGAAAATATGACTAAGCCTAAATTTTAAAAATGGTTTTAATATAAGCGCTACCCTTAAGACTTCGTTGATAGCGCAATTTTTTTTTACCTAGTTCAGTGGAAGTGCGTCGTTTCAATTTTGTGATGATGTTATAATAAATAAGTTTAATTCTGAAAATTTGTTTCTGAACCACTGAGTCTTAGTCGATAGCGAGAAATCTTTTCTACTTTAATAATTTATGTCTAGCAGTTACTTTAAATGAAAACATTCTAATAAATAAGATAATGAGATTCATGAGATAATATTATTTTATCATCGTATGTATGAATGCGTGTTTATGCACCCTCTTTGAAATTTTTTAAAAATAAATAAATCGCATACATATAATATGGTTCCTTATACAGACAGTTGTGCAAGAAGAGTGGGTGAGTGGGTAACATGGGTAAGGGTGGAGTATACAAAACTATTTATACAAAGGAATTTGTAAGACAAAACAACATCCATAAATAAAACATAACACAACACGAAATAAACTGCATGTATAAATAATACTAAAATTTAGAATTTAAGCCATAAATACAACACCCTTGAGTGATGGTACCACATCATATAAATGTGGTATGGAATGGTCATGTCTAAGTAAGTGTTTGTGTTCGATTTCTTATGTGTATAGAGTATGCACAACTCAAGGATGATAGTCTCTTTGGTAGAATATGGCTATATTCTAGCAAAAAGTTTTGGTAAAATGCAATAAAAATATGTATCAGCTTATCTCTCTATTTTCTAATTCTAAATACAGCCAGAAAAGATCTGGGGTTATAAAAAAAAGCATTTCAACAAAACTCGTTGTGGTTTCACTTTTACCAGAAGGTTTAGAAGTAGCCTACAATGCAATAGAGATTATTGATATATAAAGAGAAACATTTTATCATGTCAAGGTTTTTCAAAATTGAATTAGTAATACTTTGGTATCCTGAGGTGAAGAAAGGAGAGAAATGTTTGATTTGGTGCTAGGCAACATTAAAGGGAAGAAATTGAACAGCATGCTACTTTTAACAAAATCCATTGTCCTTGTCTCTATTGTTTTCTTCATTTTAATTTCAATGTATTTTACTGTCTTTGACCTAAATTGCCGTTATTTTGTCTTTGTTTAACTAATGAGGCAAGATAATAGAACTAGACTAATGTGCTAGGTATTTAATCAGTCCATTGTGTATATTGCATCCGGGTTGAAGTTGCCTGTGGAGTTATTGAAATTGCCATCTGGTCTGGAGGTGTCTGGTGATCTTGACAGTTTATCGATAGACGTTCCTGTTCAAATGATCTCCAATTTTCAATGTCGAATTCACCTTAAAAAATGATCTTCGAAACAGTATTGTTCAAAACAGCAATACTTACTAATATGATGATAATATATATATATATATATATATTGTTTAAGCTTGGGGCAAAATTCTAAGTTTGATTTTGAATTTTTAATGTATTTTGGTAGGGAATTCCAAGCTTTTGGTCCACATACTGCAATAGATTATTGTGAAATACTTTTACTGATGAATGAAATAAAAAAAAATATTTATTTCTGCTGTTTAAATTTGCTTTGAACAGGCTGCTCAGGCTGGATGGAAGTTCTCCAATGTAGCAAGAGAACATCATAGTACATAGTTCGAATTTAGCTAGATCCTCGACTCGTAGTAGCTTATTTTGCTCTTTGGATAAGTCACCAATATTTAATACTGCCTCCTGCGTGCTGCCTCCTGCGTGCATAAGGGTTGCATTGCAGAATTATATTTCACATGGCGGAATTTTTCGCGTTTTTTTTTATAATGCGATTCTACTTTCTTGAAGCTGTAATTATCCAGAATAAACTTTTTACTCTTTATCAAATAGTTCAACAATGCCCGAGTTGAAACCCCGCGGGAACACAAGATAGTGAGGACCCGTGTGAACAAACACCAGTGATATTCAGCAAATAGACTAATTTAATGCTTAAGAATTCCACAAAAAAAAAAACGCATCAGAGTTTACACAACAACGTCAAAGCGAATTTTGCGATTGTTTTTTTAACACGATAGACTAGATGTCGGGATCTATTTTTAAATTTGCGTCCCGCAAATCCGATTTCAAATCCAGTTCCGAGAATTAGTTTTTAAAGCAAAGTTTATTCCAATCCAGTTGTTCAGCAATAATAAAGTTTTAGATAAGTTTCATCACATTAACAACCCTTGATTTTTTTTCTGAAGTACCCAATAGTTGATACCACGCGATTAAAATTTCATGGCCCGACAACATGTTTACAACGAGTTCAATCAACGTTTTTTGTACTAGTGGCAGAATGGGAATCTTTATCCACTTCTTGTCATTTTCATTCTGTAATATTTTAGAAAAGCGTGTATTTCCCACCAGCAACCTTTGAATTTGAATTATTCGCTGTTTAATAGCTTCAATCAGTAACAGTGTAAACTTGAATTGTTTCAATTCTAGTGTTAATTCGTATTTATTGAAATTTACGCGAAGGAGGGGGCAGACGATGACCCTTGGTTTCAGTCTTTTAAACGCCATTCTCGCCAGATATGCCGTTATTTAATTCGATGTTGTTATACTATGGTATTTTTCTTACTCATATTTATATTTAGGTCTCCATTATTGTATTTCATTTAATGAAACCAAATGCCTTAGTGTGATGACCTAGCGCCAACCATTCTTGCTCTCGTGAAAAGGTTATTTTAAGCTACAAAACATTCGCTCCTAATAAATGGTTAAAATATGATCGGGAAAAAAAACTGCAGAAACCATCTCAAACTTACACACTTAATATTCACTCGTCTTCTTCAAATTTGAAGTTCACATGCCCATTGAATAAATAAAATCCCGCACCTTGAGAACTCGCTTTCATGCACGTGAATGTGAAGAGTGTATAAAGCTTCGCATTGTACTCCAGATAGTTCATGCTTTACATGAAATAGTCTTAATATTGACGGGAATCGTTAACGGTGGTTTGATTTGCAGATCACGAGTAATATCACTTTTTCACACTGCCTTATAGAATTAGTGCTGGGTAATACCAAAGTAAACAAATCAAAAACAAAAGTAATTAGCATTGAATTAGTAATCAAAATCTGTCTTGTCGTAATTGATTGGGTGATAGAATAGGCAATCAACACAACACTTGTATCTGTTGATATCTATGATGAAGGGAAAGGTGGGGCACGTTGGGACATGGGGCACAGTGGAAAATCAACTCTCATACCGATACTATATCCGGAATCCGGTCCGCAGTTCGATGTTTCAATACGCCCTTCGGTGAGTTTCAACTAGGGTTTTGTTTTTTATCAATTCTGAAAAAAACATCGTGTTTTAAAAAAGGGCTTGTTTTAAATCAAAATGTTTCTGTATTTTTTGTATTTTTAATTGAAATACCCCTTACATCGCCGCGAAACTACGCCAAAACGTTGCATACTGGCAACTGCACACACAGCCGGAATTATAATTTCAAAAATGTAAGTAAAAGTTTTTATTTTGACTTTTACTTCTATTGCGTACATTTATCGCCACGTTCGTATTCCACCAAAGTCATAAGATTTCCCCGGAATGTTCAGCCGAGATATCAGAGAGACGTTTTGAGCAAGAAAAATCATGAAAATTAGCTCACGAGCCTACTACACAAGCAAATAGATCAAGTGCAAGTCCTTCGGCAAAACGAGTGGGTTGCGATAATGAAGAATATGCTTATATCGGTGGTAATCTACTGATATAAACGATGAGACACCCTAGCCTAGTCCAACGGCCGGCAACCAACTTGCCTGATGTTGAACAAGTTCATGGACGCCATCTTGTGCCATATTTGGGAAACGCGAAACAATGGGAAATTTTCGTCGTGTTGTTGTACCGAATCAAATAAGTCCGCTGTTATAAGGGCTAGAATGAAACCGAAAGGTGAATTTTGAACTTTAAGATATATGCTATTTAAATATATAACGCAATTAGGAATAAAAAACTATCTAATGCGGTAAATTTGACCACAAACACAGCGTAGAACCATTTTTGGTCATTTTTTCAAAGATTTTATAGTGATACGCCAATTTGAGGCTGTAAAATGTCTCCGCAACAATCCTATAATGTCATTTGTTCTTCTAGCGCAGCTTGGAGCTGAGCAGTACGGCATTATGGAGCTTGGTAGGCGAAAAATGTTAACCAGAAAATAGAAACGGTCATTGAAGCAAAGTTGGGTCGGCCGGTAATTTCGACGAATAAATACAACTTTCATCTGTGACGTCATAAGGAACGCCATTGTCAAATGGTTAATTATGACGATTAGAATGGCCAATTTACTTCGGAAGCAACTCGGAACCGGTATACTTGTCTTCAAGGACAATTTAATGTACTATAAATATCGATGTACAGACACTGTTCAATTGTGCCATGTAGTACACGTAGGGCATTATGAGTTGTGTGATATTATGGTATCTTTCGACCCATGGCCCAATATGAAATATATTCGAGGATCAAAAATATTTTCAGATGTAGATTTGAAAAACAATTAATTTAATTTGTTTGCTAAATATTTTGATAAAATATCTGAAATATTTCGGTTGAACATTGATTTTAAAAATTCTAAATCTTCAAATTTGAAGTCTTCCTGTTCTTTAGAGTAGACGATTATGATGATTGATTGCTTATTTTTAAAGGAATGCATCGTTGCATTTTGACAGAATGACCCATTGTGCCCCATGGTCTGTCCGAATGTGCCACACAAGTGGGGTACAGTGGGACATTTAACAAACGTTTTTCAGAGCATTTTTGTTGTAAGATGCGTACGTGCGTCGCTAAATAAAAACTACATTTACCCCTCTATGCATTAGTCCCGCACAGTTAAGTGAATATGCAGAATAAACGGCTCAAAATAGGCAAAAAAAAAAGTGTCCCAACCTTCCCCACTTTCCCCTACTCATGAATATATAACATAGTGCCGACATTCATTTTTTTTATTTTCCATGTATCGCTATGTTATATGGGACTTTCAAATGGGTATATTTAAAAGTGAGCATGGTAATATACTTCATTTTTTTGTGTTAGATACATGGTCAGATGAACTTAAAGTATTTTGAACATAGGAAAATGATAAGTTAGTAAAAACTATTTATTATTGTTAGGTGCGTATTTGATGGAATCTGAAGTGAACCAATGGAATATGTTCACCATTACATCCCCTTATTTTAGCCAACTATTTTGGGGCGTGTCTATGCTAAATAGCAAAACAAAGACAACACCGCGCAATCGCGAGTTTCAAAGTGGGCGTCGCGACACCTAAACGAGTCGTTTCAATTTTGCTAGGGCGTCGCAAAACTTTTCGTTATTTGCGGACTTGTAGCCTACCTGCGGTGCGTAGAAAAAATTTGAATTCTCGTTTGAATCAAACTTGAAATCTGGAGATGACAATATACTAAATATTGCAACAAACAACTTTATGTACAGTATATTTGACTTTAGTAATAATATGGGTCATTTAAAACTATTCTGTTATGACATCACACAGAGCATGAGCCATACATGTCATCTCTAAATCTTTTATCAACATGGACATATCAAGCGTCGTTTGGGTTGGCACGTAAATGTACAAGCGATACTGAACAAGGGGAGTCCAAAAAGAAGATTCTCATGTATGATGAAAGCCACTTAGATTTGGGATTCACTTCCGTTCAACAAAATGGCGAAGAAAAGCTGAAATGTGTTGTTTGTATAGAGAAATTGGCCAGTCACCCAATAAGTTTAAACGGCATTCAGTAACATTACATCCCCAGTTGCAACAAAGCCACGGACCTTTCTTACTTGAAAATTAAACGAACTCAATCGTCAATTTCTAACTTCACCAAATTATCATCAAAGGCTGTATTTGCATCGCATTTAGTTGTAAATCGTATTGCCAAATATATAAAGCCCCTTGTAAGTACAATCATGGGCTCTGCATCCGTCGAAAAGTTGAAAAACATACCTATGGCTAATGACACTATATGTCGAAGAATTGGTGACATAGCAGACGAGGGTCTCGTGATGTAGGCGCCGTAACTGCTCAAATAACGCCTAACGAAAATGTGATGTGAAATGAACGCCGTAACTCAGGGGTCGGCAACCTTTTGTCGCTCGCGGGCCAAAATAAGGGTTGCAAGTCATTGGCGGGTCGCAAATATTTTTAGAAAGTTGAAAACCGAACGGATGATACTTTTTATTAAAAAAATGAAGCAGCGATACATCTCTCGAATAGAATATAAATTTATTTCCTCATTGCATTGCATTTTTGGCGCAATTGAACCCTTCGCACTTAGCATCAACTTTTCTGCATTTTGTTGCCATTTGTCTGATTATAATAAAATTATAGGCTTATTAAATAAACGAGTACTTGTGAATTTTATACTTGTTAGATTATAATATGATTTTAGTCTACACACGTCTCACAATGAATTGTGTAACGTGAAAAAAATAATCGTCAAAGCAGCTGTTTTGTTACTATAATTCAGTGGGGCGTCGCGGGCCGGATTATGTTACTCCGCGGGCCTAATCCGACCCGCGGGCCGTAGGTTTCCGAACCCTGTCGTATCTGCTCAAATAACACCCAAAAAAATGTGCTGTGAAATTTTAATGTGAAAAGATCGAAATTACACCCGTATTGCAGTACTATCTTGAAACGTCGCCATCAAAAAGGTGGACGACATATCTGTCCTCTCGTGAGTCGAGTTGTTCGACTCACGTTTGTCCCATAAGTTTAGTGCAGAGTGGTGCAAGGTTGTCGGCCTCGCGGGCCACACTATTATTTTTGTATTGTTCGCGGGCCACAATAGTGCCAGGAATAGGTAAACAGTGTCATACAAAACAAACACTTTTATTGTCCCAACACCTAGATTATTTTTGTCATATAACGAGTTAAAAAATGCAAAACCCACTAATACGTGCAAAAATCTTACTATATCTACATTTAGTGTAAGATTTCAAACTCTTCATAACCGAGAAACTGCCTTAAAAAAGAAATGCCGTTTTAGATTGTCACCGAAACAACTTGCAGACATATTAAACAAGCATTGTGGTATTTTCCCTCCCTTATTCAGTCAAAAATCTGTTTGAATTAGTCAGCTTTCTTTTTAAACTGTTACAAAATAATTTAGTAATTACTAAATTTTTTAACATATAGGCAGCATTTTTTGTAATAATGTTTAGACTGGTTGCAAAAAAACACCCGACAGGGATTATTATATTGTTCGGCCATTACATTAATATTTAGTTATCAGGCATAGCCAACCTAGGCCAATAGATCCTTTATTCGATATTTCGTTTTCTATGAAGCTTACTTTGTTAGCAAAAAAAATAGAGACCCAGTTAAAAATTTAGACTTGCCAAGCACATTATTCAACTTCACTAGGTGTATCAGCTAGTCATAACACTAGTCAATTCAGTGACATTAGTGATGTAATAGTATGTCAAAAGCTTTTTATGGGTATTTTTTTGACGAAACAACACCAAATGCGATTTTTTCGCAAATGCGGGCCACAGACAATGAAGCAGCGGGCCACATGTGTCCCGCGGGCCTGGGTTGGACCACCCTGGTTTAGTGTATCGCGTTCGCGCAAGAAGGACCTTTATTTAAGAAAAAAATTGAAAATTTGAGTTGTATTTTTACAACACATTTTTGTTTGGCGTTATAGCACTAACAGCATTCATTTTCACATCACATTTGTGTTTGCGGGTATTTAAAGCAGTTACGGCGTTTGCTTCACGAGACCCGCAGGCGATATTCATGATCAATCAATTGAGCAACACAAGGCAAGGAATTTAGGATACAACTGGATAAAGCTCCTAATAGCAGCCCGGATGCACATTTAATATGTTATGCACGTTTTGCAAACTTTAATGACAATTGCTGTTTTACGGACAAATTGAATTGGGATGTGGTGAAATCGGTATGTTAGTCGTTGGGGGAAATCGATCTTTTTACAATAATCGAAAATTTTATTACAGCCAACAATCTTAGTTGAAAAACTTGCATCAGCATATGCACAGATGGTGCTAAAATTATGTCTGGTTTACAAAGTCTAATACAAGAGCATGCGCCAATGCCAAACTGGACATCCTGCATTATACACCGCGTGGCGTCGGTTGTCAAAGAACTGAGTTCTGTACTCTTCAGCACGGTTGATGTCGTTACCAAAATCATTAACTTCATCGTCCACTGAAATCAAGAAGCTTTGAGAAATTGTGCACGGACATAAATGCAGAACATTGTTTATTGTTCTCCTCTACATCGAGGTGACTTTGTTGGGTAAATCGTTTGTTTGTACAAACTCCCGAGCATTTTTACTGCAGGAATAAAATGTACTTGTCGACTACCTCGCACGAAACGAATTTGTACTGAACTCGTGTGATATCTTTGCAAAACTTATTAAGTTGAACCTATCTTTGCAAGGAAAGGACAAAAACGTACTTCAAGTATATTATAAAATTAGTAAATTACAGCGTTTGGTAAAAGGTTAGCCTTGTGGAAAAAGGCTATGACCAATATGTTTAACCGCTCTGAATATTTCCCTTTTGTTTTCAGCTTCTCTTAAAGAGAAGAATACGCTATTGCCTATATCAGGGTCGTCCAACCCGTGACCCGCGGAAGCATTTCGCAGGGCCCGCGCTATTTTTCGGAATTAAATAAAAAATAATTGAGTAAAAGTATTTTTCGAGTGATGTAGTTTACAAAGATGTTGTACAAACGATTTGAAACGTCTGGAGAGATCGTGAGCTATGAGCCATACATGTCCCTACCCCCGCGAGAGAATATGATTCACGTATTTTTAGCTATTTTCGCTGTCAAATTTTTATATTGACATTTTTAATATTACATAGTTATTATGAAGAAATATATCAACACGGCACATAACAAAAAGCAATTAGGCGCCCAGTTTTAAATCATACAGTGGAATTGGGGTCCTTATTTAACGGCACATGGACTTTTGGCACGGGTATAAATTCTGACTGTTTGTCGTCAAGTACGAGTGTCATTTAGTCCGACGACATCGATAAACTAAATTCCGACACAATTATCCCTCTACGCAGATATTAATTTTGTTTAACAACACAATTTCTTTATAGATATATTGACATGACCGCCTAGCCCTAGAGGGCCTAGAGTCCTAGACTGTCTCAAAATATATGATAGCAATTGTATAATAATATAAAATAGTAAAGTAAAAAAACATCCTCGACGGTTATAGGTAGGCCTTCTTTTGGTCGGTGCTGATTGATATTCTTTCATGTTGGCTTTGACTTATTGCGTCGACGATTACGATTAGCCACGAAATAAAATATTTGAAAAATGCTTTTAATTTGAACGTAGGACGGCGGCTCTAGAATGTGTGGGTGATATTCGATATTCTCTTAAACACGAATAACGATATTCGAAGGTCGCGATATTAACATTAAATTCAAATTGGACATCCCGGCTTATGAGTTTTCTAATTGAACACCGAGATTACTAGCGTTACTGTACAGTGTATCTTAATCAGTTGAAGCAAACACCAAACATTAATTTCATATTATGTGATATATCATTTTTCGATCTGAAATAATGTGTACTATGAACAACGCTCAAAGACCATTGTTTTAACCCGTCTGCTCTACACAGCACACCTAATTAAGTAATATTTACATAGTATCGGTATCGGTAATATCGGCCTTTTTGTAGTATCGGCGTATCGGTATCGGCTTTTTTAGCTGGTATCGGATCGGTATCGGTATCGGCGACAAAAGTGGTATTGGTACATCTCTAGTTGAAACCATTTATTTCTATTGATTATTTCAACCACATCCTATCACCAAATATTTCATCATATGTTAATACTTTTCTTACCTCATGAAGTCGTTTGCTTGAATTCCTTGTCCTGTTAAACGCCGTGTCTTAATGTGTCTCGTTAGGTTGTATATTGTGAAGTTTATAGAGCAGTTTCTAACACAAGAGCTGTGTGTGCATCTCTTTGCGATACGTAAGTCCGCCAAACGTCGATAACAAAAATTGTGAGGTATAAAAAAAATTAACTGGTCACAAGGCAAACACCTTACGTTCAATTGGTTGTTCAATGCTATTCATTACAATACACTATGAATCTCCATTTGGTCACATCAATATCTTGAACTTGAATATTCTTGGTATTTCATATTCACAGGACAAATTATTTAAGCTTGTGCATTCGTCAATCGGGTAGGTATGAGATTAGCATTATTTATGCATGGGGTTCTAAACCACCAATCCCTAAAGATAGTTAAAATAGGTTTTGCTATAGTTTTACCAGAGTAACTCAGATGAATATTAAACTCGTATATACAATATATCGTTTAATCAAACTATCATACATATGCCAATATCGTGGGTCTCTGTGTTGGCAATGCTACCGCTGGATTACAATACAAACAATATTGCACAAGTTTCCGATTTCTATACACTTTGGTTTCTTATATTAGATAATTCTTTCTAGTCTTATCTATTAACTAGAAGATGAATGTTCGGCATGGTACCATAACTAATGGATTATTGGTCAAATTAAATTCATATAATTCTAATTTATATAGCAAGTTATGACGATGTACAACTGTTTTAACTTGTATCCAATAAATGTGACTCTATGGGAAGCATGCGGTGCAATATCAGAATGATATTTAGTTATCTTAGGGATTAGCTGAATATGTCAGAAATCCTCAAGTGCGTCGTACAATTCAAGCATTCGATTCAGCGACGCGACTGGACTGCTCGAAGTTTGAGTATTTGTATTTTTTATTGCAGCATAATTCAGACAACCAAGAGTTCACAATTAAGTGACAAACTATCCTTCATAATTTAACTCAAGGTAAAAGAAAATATCACAGTGTTGTCCTTGGTTGTCTTGATAACCCCTTTCTCATTTTTGCAATATTGAGTTGATGGAACATTGCAGTCAAATCATGTTCCTAAATTGTAAGCTGGTTTTGACAAGCGTCTCAGGTCTGTGTCACAGTCATTTCCGATTTGTATTTATATCATGTTGTAGATCAAACATGGCATGTTGACGGAAGTGGTTGACAGCTTTTTCGCAAATTTATGTGTAGCGCATGAATACAATGCTCGCTTGGTTGATGGAGAAGCTTGTTTTTCAGATACGTCAAGAATTAGTACAGACGCAGTTCCATAGAAACCCTAGTACAAGTGTTTGAAACAGAATTCATGATGACATCGCACAATCGTCCTATAAATATAAAGTTATGAAGCACTTTTCAACTATAAAGACATTCTTTATGCGTAACTGAATGTAGCTTTTCTTCGTGGGTGTAATCTTCAGCACTTCTCGTCTGTATTTCTAAAAATCATGATTGCAGAGATATCTTACGTTAACCAAATGTCTAATATTCAGCTACCTATATCGCAAAACTCCGTACTATAGTCTGAATATGCAACAAATATATATAGATACAATTGCCAAAACTCAATGTTTGCCATTATACCATTTTGAAGTGTTGGCATTTGATTCGCTATATGCATGAACATGCCCGAATATAGTTGCGAGATGTAATGGTAAAAATATTAAATTGTTTTAATTCGAATTCCACCACTAACAACAGTAACTTGTTTTCACAAACTCATACAACGATAATTATTGCCACTTGGCAAAACACGGTAATTCAGACTCATCCCAAACATGTACCTAACACAAATGAAATGATGTATAATAATATACTCACATTTATCCATATTCAGCCATTTAAAAGTCCCAAGCATAATATACAGTAATATTGCAGGATAAGAACTAGATGCTGACAATATGTTATTCACGGGTTCATCCTCGCGGCAGAGATATCAACAAATGCAAGTGCTATGTTGTTTACATTTTCTATTGCCCAATCAATACCGATAAGCCAGATTTCAATGACTAATTTAAACCTAATTACTTCGTTTTGCTTTGTTTATTTTGTTATTAACCAGCACGAACTCCAAGGCAGATAAGCAATATTATAGATGTGATCTGCAAATGGACCAAAGTCAATTATGCTCGTCGATATTAAGACTATTTCATGTACATAATATAATATCAGGAACACAATGCGAAGCAAAAGTTCACACTCTTTACAGTCACATACATAAGAGTAGTTATAAAAGATGCAAGATATTATTTATTATTTAAAGGCACATGTTCAATTTCAAATTTGAAGAAGACGAGGGAAAAATGAGTATGTGAGTTTGAGATGATGATTTTAGTTTTGATTCGCCCTTTTTCTATGTAACCTATTTTAAGAGCGAATGTTTTGTACCTTTAATATTCTTGATTTTTCTCAAAAGCAAGAATGATTGGCGCTAAGTGGTCACACTAAGGATTTTTGCACTATAGCAGAGAATATTTATATCTGGTGTGACGATGTTATACTTGTTTATAGAATTCTTTAGAATGTCCCCTTTGAAATTTTAGATTGGTAAACGTAATATATGTGTCATTTCTATTAAAATTCTATTAAAACAGTTACGATATTTCTGGGTTTTTGTTACAGAATATTAGACAACGAAGTATTTATAAATCAGATTAGCTCATTATATTTGTTTTAGTTATGACATTTGGTGAGTTGAAACTTCGTCTTTAAATCGTATTTTGGTATGAATGATTTAAAAAATAAGTTATTCAAACATGTTTCCATGTAAATGTACCATGTACAATTCTAACATGACATGACTTTTAGCAACCAAGGAGATTTACATCCTTCCATTTTTTGGACTTCGCAGAAACCTTAAACAAGATTCATTCATTTCAACTTTCAACAAGTCACACAGCATTCTTATTTTTAAATTATTTTCAGTGTAAAGACAGTGCCACTAATGCAAACAAGGTTGAGTTGGAATAGGATTTACGTTTCGCGAGATAAAAGTATTATTGTTTCGCTCTTATCAGCGGTAAGCCGATGAAATTGAAAATAATTAAAAGATAGAATTCGCAACAAAAAGACTAATCTTT
Organism: Styela clava; assembly: GCF_964204865.1. Taxonomy (NCBI): domain Eukaryota; kingdom Metazoa; phylum Chordata; class Ascidiacea; order Stolidobranchia; family Styelidae; genus Styela; species Styela clava. The sequence continues at coordinate 1,579,118 of NC_135264.1, read as the reverse complement.
TTAATACCAGGCAATATTCGGATTTTCGACAAAAGTGTTGGAATTCGCCCAGGTAATATACTCAATTGCAAATTGAAACGATATCATGCGCGCAAAAACTAAAACAAAAAAGTATCACAATTTTTTTAGGAGCTAAGCGACAGATAATAAAAGCTGGCCTAATTCTATTTCTGATACTCGAAATCGCCAAAATTTCGCGTTAAATTTATTTTCCAACGGCAGTGATACCATAGCACTGAAAATGAAAAACGTTAAATTTGCACAATGCGCTGTATTGTACATTGTCGGTTTCATGCGACTCCAATCAAATTATTTTCATGATCGAATTTATTACGGATTATGATGAAATGAAATATATTCATTGCAATATATATATGTTCAATCACTCTTTTATTTCATCGAAATTGTAATAATCACTATTGTACCTGGGATAAAGGCGTTTATATTTTTGACTGCTGTTTTCGTTTTTACGATGCAGCACGTTTCTGTCTACACGTTTCCCGTTATTCCTATACATGCGAAAGTTGTCATGTCCGCCTTGCGGAAATCTGTGGATGCCTTACATTGAATGCGCTTCACATTTCGCGAGTTAAAATATGTATATATATGTGTAGATTCTCAACACTGGACAGATTCAACAAATGGCCGCGGCAATGGATTATAACATGAAAAGACAGATTGTAAAATGAAAAGACTTATTGCTGGTCGGACCTTCAATACACCGTCTGTAAATCATAAGCTTTTTCACACAACGAAATGTTTTATACTCTGTAAACGGCGTAATATTTGGTAACCAGGCGCTACGCCGGAAGAAAAATTCTCTCGGACCAACATCAAAACACTGCGATGACCAACATCAGCTCAAGGACTGACGGGTAAAAACCAATAGTCTAAAATAAATGCATGCTCTTCTCACCCTAACGTTTGTAAGATCTTTCAAACTCGATTTTGTGTGTCATGACTTAAAAGTGATAACGTTACTTACTTCAGGTATGCTAAGTTCCTTATTCAAATTCATAATTGTAACGGATTCGATAGTAATTCCTATAAGTGCTAATTATCTAATTTTTAATCTTCAAAGCAAGAAATTATATAAAAAATCAGAAAAATATTTTGGTATTCTATTTTATAGCTTTTTAATTTGATAGCCCTTTATACTACCATTGATCATTTCGAAAACAGCAGCATTACAATTAAAATAGGGCAAATCAAATATTATCATGCATGTTAAATCGCATCTTCTTTGCTTCAAGATAGGTTGATGATAGTACTAAATCATATACGAAATCCTCTGTCGCATTGCACTTTCGTTATATCAAGTGTAATTGTTGTACACTCCTTCAAAATGTGAAATGTAAACAAAAACATCTTGATTAATTTCTCGTTAATTAGTGAACACTTTATATACACTTTATTTCGACTATGACGCAGTTTGTGTTTTGATGTGAATTGTGCTGCTTGATTATTATTATTTGTTTCAGATTCTATGGCTGTTGCTTGAAAATATTTTGTAATATTAGTTATACGGTGTTTTGATTGTTTCTAGCTAAACATGTAGTAAACATGCAAATGGCATCTAGTCATACAGAAAATAGCCAAAAACAACGTCGAATAGATTATTCAGGTTTGTTTCACGCCATGGTTTATTGCTTTGAAATATTATGTGATGACTGAGATGGTAGGCAGACCAAGTTACGTTAGTGACAAGAATGGCGTTGCAAACTTCCTTGCAATGAAGAGACTAGCAGGTAAAAACATTAGCTATTTTGATTCTGGCTACAACCATAACGTGCAAAATCAAGAATGATATAAACATTTGATTGACATTTGTAATTTCATGATATAATAATGATTTTGTACTCGAGCTAACTATTCTATTTAATATACGTTTTTCATAACTGTGTTATTTTTATCACTTGATAATATTTTTGTTGGAAAAAATTAAGAAGGGAAGTTATTCAATGGTATACTTGATTTGATCAAAATTCAATAATATAGAATAAATTAATGTTTATCATATAATTTTAAAGATATATTTTTCAAAATATAAAAATTTTGAAAATAATTTCATTTCATTGTTTAATTTTGTCAACGTCGGGATAAATACTATTTTATACACTTTTATTTGTATGTTTTTTCTTAGGTAATCTATGTGTTGCCATTGCATATTTGTTGCACTTGACCACCTGCTTGTTCACTTTCCCTACATCGAATTCATTCTAATTACAAACAGATAACTTTTCAAATGGTAAAGCAAACAAGGATGGGATTTTTAGTCGATGAATCATATATGGGCAGTTATGGAAAAACAAGCCTGCAAGTGATTGGAGCGATAAAACTCCGGTTTTCAATTTTTTTTGGCAATGCTCTGATGAAACTTAAGAATGTTTTTATCGCAACGAGTTTGAACTGGTTTTACTGAACTTTAATTTGTTCTTTACATATTCACGTGCAAATTGTCTTGTCATCTAAAAAACTTTGGAGTGCTATTTCGATACGGTTCGTACTTTGAAATATGCATTAAAAAAAGTTTCTTATTTCCATTTGAATTTCGATTAATTTTGGAATGATGTTTATTTAGCTTACTCTACGAATCATTTTTCTGCACATTTAAGGATGCCAAGATTCTTTGAGTAGGCCTACTAAATTGTTGAAATAAATTTTTTAATTTCAATCGATAATTCATACATTACCGCTTTCTCCTGAATGTTATGGAATATGCATTGAGTATTTAATGCTCTGAGTGTTCTTTTAATGGTTCCAGTGCAAATGTAACAGAGAACTTGATTTGGGTTTTCGAATAGCGTGACATCAGTAACACGTCTCTAGGACATATGAAAAAGACACAATCTTGATAAATATATTTATCCTGACACAGTTCCAATTCTGAAGTCAAAGAAAGTACTAGATGAATCATCTAAAATCGAAATTGGAGATGGTTGGACTAACCATCTTCATATATTTTAGTTGAAATGTGTGTGTATCAAGAATGCCATTATAGATCGAAACGCGTCAATAAAAATGAATCTCTTTACCGTGCTTGTCGATATTTCCCCCGTGACTGCATACACTTGTGCAAATTGAGAATACGCCAATGCATTGAATACAAGAGAGCAATGCTCAAATATATGAAAACGCAGACCAATTCCCCAAAACTCATATATATGTAGGCTTACCATACGTCCCGGTTTAGCCGGGACAGTCCTGGATTTGACAAGCTGTCCCGGCGTCCCGGCCGGTTGACTCAAATGTCCCGGTTTGTCAGCACGGTTTTCATGGGTAAAAAATTCAAATTCATTAATATTACAAATTTTTTTTAACGGTGACAGCCCATTTACCACTGTTTTGCGACACACTTTGCTAGTTCAGAGAGAGAAATCGTTCTATTGTTATGTCACAATTGGTATATGTTTTAATGCGTTTTCTGGCGTTAACTGCAATGTCGTTAAGTTGTCGAAATGCCAAAAAGAAAATACAAATTTTCTGATGAGTTGAAGAAAGATTTACTTTATTTGAAGCAAACTGAAGGAGGAAAGGTACACTGTACGCATTGCAGATCTGTTTTTCTATTAGTCATGGCGGACGTTCAGATGTCAACGATCATATCCAAAGCAGGAAGCACAAAACAATAACATTGAAGCATCGACTCGACTGACCAATTTTGCGATAACAAATTCGGATGATTCTGTGTCGCTGGCAGCCGACATTTACCTATCACACTGCTATTCATGACCAAAGTTTCGACTGCACCTCTAAATTAATTTCAAATTTTTTTGAGGCTAAATTTGCATTAACTTGTAAATATACACAGTTAGAATTTCTGATGTCCGCTGTTTGATAAGCGGATTCGCTGATTTTGCACGTTTAGCCAGAAATAAATGAGAGTTGGTGCATTGCTCCGTTGTTCTCCTCTGAATTTAATGATGATTTACTTCAAGCTCGAATGGCAACAAAACGCAGAAAAGTTGATGCTAAGTGCAAAGGGTTCAATAGCGCTGAAAATATTCAAACGGAATTTTTTGAGATGCGACGAGGAAATAAATCTATATTCTATTCGAGAGATGTATCACTGCTTGATTTTTAATATAAAAACTATCATCCGTTCAGTTTCAACTTTCTAAAAATATCTGCGGCCCGCCAATGACTCGCAACCCTTAATTTCGGCCCGCGGGCGACAAAAGGTTGCCGACCCCTGCCGTAGATGTTGCATTGTGTTGTTGTTTTCCAAACTATTTTTGGTATTTTGTGATTTTTTTGTGCGAGTCTGTCAAAACATTGAATTTTATACTAAGACGCAGGTTTTTTTTCGATTCATTTATTCCAATACTTTGTTACCATATCAATTAATGTTGCTTGCCAGTCGGGGTAAAAATGTTGGGAACCACTGAATCAAACAGTAACGTTCAATAACATTACACCAACGCCTCCAAACTTACAGTCGATACACAGGCACAGTGTTCTTATTAACATAATTAAATAGAATATACTACTTTCCAAAATGGGTTTAGTTTTCGCGTTTGTGATTGCGAGTATCTGTAGACTTTGTACCACTAGTTTCGACTGTAGTACGTGAAGAATAAACATGTGAATCTTACAAGCAAGAATTAGAGAGAAACATCAAGTCAGGATCGAACACAGTTAATGGTCTCCCCCGTAGATCTAAGTAAAATAACGATCCAAAAAGAATGTGAAGCCGTGGAAGTGGACGACGCCCGCTCATCTTCAAACGTTATATGAAGTTATTCTTATCATCATCAGTAGAAAAAGCCTTCAGTGCATTTGGGCTGTTCGTCACAAAACTTCGATCTCGTTTGCAAAAGTACGTAATTGATGCTTTATGTGACACAGGAAATACGGAACAATTGCGCTGAATAATATTGCTATCTGTATTTGTCGGTTTTGAATTAGTTTGCATATTTATATACATGTATTTCTACTGAATTCAGCTTTACGTGCGTAACTTAGTTAATATGTATGTACGCGGTGTCAATGAGGCAAAGCAAAAGATGCTTTTAAATTTTAAAGTTACATAGTAAAATAGTTTTGACTAAATACGGTACTGTGCTTTAAAGACACTTACGTACATAGCCCCAGCATCCGTTAGTTAGGTTAGTAAAACTAGAATTGAATAGGGATAAAAGAACGTAGAATCCATCGCTTCCAAGACCAAAAATCGTGGGCCGACTCGAGACATAGTATTTCTGAATTTCGTCCCGTCCCCACTGGGGCTCCCCAGTACAAATTGCTTTGAAACTTTACCGAAAAATCTTTTCACTGTTTCCACAGAGTTTCTAAGCCAATCCCATATTCGGGGGATTACATTTTTCTATCGGCTTCCCAAGTCACTACCATTGTTATCTAATGTCGTTAATTTGAGTCGATAAAATTTTGTTTTTGAAATCGTATACACAAAAATAAACATTCTGCGGCTTTTTCGATTTATGTACATTCGAAAGGGTACTGCGATTCCAAGACAAGTTGTGAGAAATGATCAAGTGATATGTCATAAACATTGTAACCACAGCATGGTGTCATATTATAGCAATGTTAGAGGAAAATTTATAAAGCCTTTTGTTATTTCAAAATTGCTTCCTGAGAAGTAACGTGGTATTTTCCTCATCCTTTCCAGCGTTTGGTTTTGTGAGTAACAGTAACAGTAAATCATATATATGCCAAAATTTGGTCCAGATAGCCTTGTTTAAGCAATTCAAAACTAGCACACAAATAATAAATCCAATTCTTGTCATCAATTAAGTAGCAGTTAACTACTTCCAGCCAATGTTACGTAAATTGATGAATAATAAATTATACGTTTGGAAATCCTACTGCTATTTCTATTTGTAAACGTAGGCGAATGAAAATATCACTCAAAAGAGCTACAAAAAGCTATAGATAATGAAATATTTAAAGTATTCTCAAAAAGCTTTAGTTCTTTCAAATAGTAACATATATTTTGGCAGATAGGTGCGAAGAAATATGTGTGTATCAGGAATATAAAAGCCGCATTCGAGATTTATTCTTCGGTGGCATGCAGTTTGGAACGAACGAAACGAAAGAATACATTCACTATGGGTTCAGTTTATTGCTTAGGACCTGGGGATCACGGACCATAAATTAGTTTCCCAAATTCTGAAAGTGTTTTAAATTTACGCTCACAAAGCTTATTCAATATTTATTTTGAATCAATCAAAATAGTGTCATTTGCATCTTCGTGGATCTGGCAATCCGTGCATTTTGCTCTATAGACATTATACCGAAAAAACAAGAACAAAGACTTAATAACAGCGATAAATTTTAGCTGTGGTTGGCAGTATTGGAAGTTTATTTCTTATTCTCATTCACCCTGAAAAAAGATACTCATCTCAATAAAACAAAATAAATAGTTCAAATCTTTGTTTTATAAGACTTTTTGTTGATTTTTTAATTCGTCGGAGGCAGGAAATATTTCTACATAGAATCAGTGAAACACTAACCGAACTTCGCGCTTTAAAAATTGCTGAACTATTTGGCGACCAGGAACACAAAAAAGTTGAAAGTATACTCATGGGATATAACATGTTCAGGAGTAGATGAGATTTCAGAAAATGTTCGAGGAGGTCATTGGAGAATTGTGTTCTTTCGCTTGTGAGTTCAATATGAAGCTTGATGGTTATCAGTGCAGTCAGCTCCCTATGAGTTTTTTTTTAATTTTGTTTTTAATTTTTCTGGAAACTTAAAAAAATAGCGATGTAAATTTGTTGGTGAATGATGCTGGATGCTAGATTCGTTCGGGAAATATGGATATCTGACTATGCCGTAAAACATCCGAGTTTGCCGTTTTCTTCAAAAACTTTGCTTATATTGTAATTGTTTCGTAAACAATACGTAACCGTACAAACTGTAAGTTTATGTAAAAGTAATTGGCTTTGGTAATATCAGAGCTATTGATCCCGTTCCCATTCAGTCAGACAAAATTACTCCACTAAACAAGGGATTAATAAGCACATTACTCACTTTTTTCTCGTTATAACCAACTACTTAGAAATTTACTCCTTCGAGTCCGTTATTTGTCTTTGCTTGAAGAAATTTATCAAATTTACTTATTTTTGCATCACGTGAAAATTTTAAGGTATGCCACAAAATGGTATTTTGAATTGAAATTAATTTATTGAAATTTCAGTTATTATGACGTCATAACCCCCAATGATGGATAAATTTCACCCTAGCAAGAAAAAAATGTCAATAATTTAATAAATTTCAACATGCAGCATGGCAGGAAACTTTCACATCTTCAGCTAGATAGACATAAGATATAAAGTATCTTTTTGATCAAATTTTTAATTCCTAAGAGAGCAATGCGCCAATGTATGAAAAACGAAAATAAAAAGAACGAATGTCAAGTCTCTTACAGTATCGAGACCGGAAATGTGTACATTTGGTATATGAATATATATATATATAGTTTGCCGACCACTGGTTTCAGAGAAGTTTCATTGACTTTTACACCTTAGATTCCAGTACATTTCATCGAAAACACATACCGTCATAAATGTTTTACCCTTGGTGCGACCAAGGGTCGTACATCATTATGATAGCGCTTTTAGGTGCTTTCTGCTTGATATCTTAAGTTGTCGTGATTTAAGGGGTTTAAGCTGAGTATTTGTGTGAACAAACAGCATATTCATAATCTAATAACGACACGTAACTTCATTTTACAGAGAAGTCACAGGCAAGAGATAAGCATATATCTCCACCATCAGGTCATCTGAAACTGATAAATGGCTGACTAACCTCAACTAATCCAACTTTTATTCGCATATCATAGTTTGATAAACAAACGGCTTGAAATACCGACGTTTTTAGATCATCATATTATCTATCCGAAGTTGTAATTTGTACTTCATCAGTTTCCCCGATAGGACAATTGCTATGTCCAACATGTTGCAACATCATTTTTAACTGTTCACAAAATTAGCTGTTTATGTAATATTGGCTGAGCTTACAAACATTCATCTAAATTGACGTAATTTAAGCGAAAAGATGTAAAATTGCATTATCAAATGGCGCCTGCATTCATTTTTTTTTATTCACAGCAAAATCAAAATCTCATCTTATACGTAAACCTAATATCAACAAAATTTGTGCCATTTGAGCGGCATCGAATATTACACTGTTGAAATTTATCTATCTGAAATTAGTAAAATTCGTTTAATTAGGTAATAATCATTAACAAATTTCCTCACCAGTTCAGTGCATTATCGCCATTATCCTATATTTGTTTACGTCTGAGCGCTAACGGGATCGGCTTGCCTTACATGTTGTAGTTGTAATATTTTAACATGGCTATGAGATACATATAATGTTTAATATTAATGTTGTGACAGAGCTTAAATTAAGAAAGGTATGGAGGTTGTTAGTTTTCAAAAATGATTGCAAGTACAATATTTTAGCGTAACGTATGTCAAAACAAACGTGTTTTGTTACGATTGCAAGTGTATGTACTACACTGTTCCACTAGATACTAGAACAATGTTGAAATCAAGATGGAATATCATTGATTGTATGTAATATTATTTTGGTCCTTCAAAATATTGTACGAGAAGATTTATATCATGATGATTATTGCTTTTGATGATTGATAATTAATTAATTTCGTTGTGTTTGTTATGCATTTCAGCATAAATTGTGATTTCGTCATTATCGGTTATCACACAACAGAGATTTTTGGGTCAAACTCAAACCATATGTATTAATTCTGTCATCGCTCGAATACAGGAATGGTAGCTTTCCAGATGAAGCGACAGTGCCGAGATACTCAAAAAAACTCAAACGGTGGGGCGCGTCTCATACGCGCGGCGTAGGCAATTTTTAAGAAGACGTGGAGCTTTAAAAATAAAAATTTGTGCTAGATTTGATCTTGCCTGCGTCACGCATGCTTAAGTTAAATATCGTCATCTCATAATAGGATTTGTGATCCTACAATGCAAATGCGAACTTGAGTGTAAATATATATTTCTACATAGTAGTTTAGTAAACTAAATTCCTGAAAAATTCATATTTCTTTTTCTTGAAAAAATTCCAGGTGTAATTCAAAAAAGATTTTATTTCTGTTCTTTATGGATAATCTAAATTAAAGTACCTTTTAAGTTTTAAACAAAAATTTCTGATTTTATTCTTTGGGATTTCCATGTAAATATGAGTTTTTTGTTTTTTTCTTTAAAAGTAATTTGCTTTTCACAATAATTTCGTTTGAACAATTGTTTCAAATTTTTTTATTTTTCTTCCAAGAAACTTTTTTCCCCTGTTTCAAATATTAAAATTTCCATCATTTTGGTGTTCAAATATCCAACTTTTTGTATCAGTTTCAGTAGATGTGAATGTGGTTATCGCAGTAACAATAACGACCATATCACTTTCTAATTGATCTCCAATTGTCCACAATTTTAGTCCGATTTTCTGATAATCTGTTTTCACTGATGGAAAAAAGTTTTGAATTTTACATTGTTTGTGATTTTTAAACGTTCAAATTATCGTATCATTTATTTTATTCATTTTTTCATTGATTTTCCATAGCAAATTAAAATAAAAATACGTATTATAAAGTTGATTTTAAAATCAGATAGAAAAAAGCTGCATGTCCCCATCTAACTGATTTCAAGTAATTAGAGTACGAAAATAATAGTAGAAACTTTCAGTAACTATTGTACAGTAAACAGTTTTTAGGTGTATACATAGTTCACAATAACATTTATTGTTAATACAACATAACCAAGAAACAATACGATTTTGTTGTGTATGGTAATTTTGATTTTTATATCTATTTTCAGTTTCTATTTGTTAACGTTCAAAGGCATAGAATATTGTTTACAACTTTTAATTTATTTAATACCAATTACCTTCTTTTCATTCTTCAACTACTGGTTCAATTCTCCGTAACAGTGTCAAAGTGTCAACACTGTCAAACATAAATTTCCTTAGAACGTTAATATATTTCTGTGACACAGGGACAAGATGATGTCACTACGAGTTATAAACATGGGCAAGTACGTCAATGACATCTCAAGCGCATAACGAAATTCTAGGTAATTAATTACTAGTGTCGTTGTAGGTATTCTTAACAATGTAAATTTCCTGCGAGTTTTCATGTAGGTGGAAATGATAATATTTTCATATTATTATTTGACAAGTGTTAGTAGTTTCGAATGTAAAATAGCCTATTTCAGGTATAAATATGGTCATTCGTGATTTTTTTAAACTCTTCGCAGTGAGAGTAGAACTAGAACAATGTTGTTAAGTTTACCGTAGGTCTTATTACTTTACCCTCATTTTGTATGAAGCTGCTTCTGGTATTTTTAAAACGATTTTCACTGTTTCACTCAAAGAAAGTTTGCAACGTGAGTCTCGTCAATAACTTAATTTGGTCTGTCTCCCATCTCAGTCATCACAGAACAGTTCAAACATAATGGTGATCGTTTGTTTGTATTCCTAAAAAATATACACCATAGTATTTAAAACATACCTGGGGCAACACACGTGGAACAAGACTGAATGATCTATCCAACGTGGTTTTTGGTCACTTTCTCTGTGACTAGATGACATTTGCCGGAAAACTATGATCTAAACTTGGTGGCATGCACTCTATTACATGTTTAGCACAGAAACAAACCAATCACCCCATAACTAATATTACAAATTATTTTGGAGCAACAGTCATAGAATCTGAAGCAGTAATCATTACGCAGCCTAATTCACATAAAGAGATAAACTGCTGAGAAGTTGGTGCTCCCGAAGTATGCGAACCAAGATGGCGGACATCGGAACGTAACATGGGTAACAGGTTAGGGTTAGGCGATAATTTCATTTCAATTTTCCTTATTTTAGTCCTATTGTCAGTTCGAAGACTAGCCAAGAGCCTCCCGTAGTATTCATAACTAAAATTATGGCCTAACCCTAACCTATACACATATTACATTCCGATGTCCGCCATCTTGGTTCGCATACTTCGGGAGCCCCGAGAAGTTTGTACAATTGTAAGACGTTTACTTTGCAATCGAGCGTGTGGCATTGCGTCATAGTCGAAAAAGAGTGTATATAAGACTGTTCACTAATTAATGAGAAATTATTCAAGATGTTTTTGTTTACATTTCAATTGTTTTGAATGAGTGTACTACAATTAAAATTGATATAACAAAAGTGCAATGCTACGGTAGATTTTGCATAAGATTCAGAATTAGCGTCAACATATCTTGAAGCAAAGAATATGCAGCAGATAAATGATAATATTTGAATTGTCCTATTTTTATCGTAATGCTGCTGTTTTCAAGATGATCAATGGTATGGAACGCTTTTAAATTAAGAGGCTATAAAATAGAATAACAAACTACCTTTCTGATTTTTTATATAATTTTTTGCATCGAAGATGAAATATCAGATTATTAGCACTTATAGAGAGGTACTATCGAATCCATTACAATGATGAATTTGAATAAGGCACTCGGTATACCTGTGTTTACATTCGAAAACGTTATGACTTTTGAGTCATGACAAGTGAAATTGGCAACTAAATTTAACGCGAAATTTTGGCGATTTATAGTATCAAAAATAGCATTAGGACAGCATTTATTATCTGTCACTTAGCTCGTAAAAAAAATATGATACTTTTTTGTTTCATTTTTTGCGTGTATAATATCGTTTCAATCTGTAATTGAGTGTGATACCTGTGCGAATTTCAACATTTTTGTCGAAAATTCGAATATTGACATGGTAGTTACAGTATTATTACATTTATTGCAAATTATATGTTTTAATCATCTTTAATTTCATCGACTTACCGCTGATAATAACGCAACAATGATGCTTTTATCTCCCAAAACGTACAACCCTGGGACAAATATGTAAATCCTATCCCAACTCATCCTTGTTTGCATTAGTGGCACTGTCTTACACTAGAAAAAAAACTAAAAACAAGAATTCTGAGTAGCTTGTTGGAAAGTTTTTCCCAAAACGTCGAGAGTGTACCCAAAGAAGAAAAGTTTTTCCGAAAACGTCGAGAGTTTCGACAAAGCTTGAAGAAAGGAAGAGTCTTGTTTAAGGTTTCTGCAAAACCCCAAAAATGGGCAAATGTGGAAATATGCAAGTTACTCTGAAAAAAATATATCCACGACTTTCCATTGCAATTTCAATTCGTGATTTTTTTGTCGTTACATTGATATTCAATCGGCCTATGATTTCACGTTAATGCTTTTTTTCCTTTAAAAATGTTAGTGAATAACCATGTATTATTTAAAGATTCGACTAAAGTTTGAATGACACTCTGTTGTAGTATTTTTTTTAAAAACAGTAGCATAATATCTGTCAAAAATACGTTCCATTGTTATTCAGGATTTCATCTCTTTGTCAGCGGATGGTCCTCTGAAACGTTTGTCATGTTTTATAAATACATTTTTCCTCCCGTTCCAACGTACTAGAACTTTATCTCCCTCTTCCAACGAAACAAGACAGAAAATCTGAATCCAAACCAGACATGAGTTATCAAGCGCAAAAGTCGCGCAGTTGTAAACACACCTGCACATACTACTCGCAGAATTAAACGACGTTTCGCTGTAATTTTGGATTTCAAGTGTTAACAATTTCCAAGCTACCAACTTCTTTATTAAATCAGCCAACTGTTTACAGTTTTCCCGACGCATAAGATGACATAATTTCTCATTTTGGTAAATCACACGAACAGTTGAATTTTTTTCAGTACACGCATATAATGGGATGTAACCTCGCTAAAACGTGGCGAACCGTCAAAAACCATCAATAAAATAACTGCATAGGCCCCCGAGGAAACGTTTATTCGACAATTGTCGAACTTTTCAGTTTGAGAGCCCCGAGAACATTGGCGTTTATTTATGTATCCAGCACGAGCTTGTGACCAACATTTTACAAGCAAACGAAGTCATAATTTGCGCATAACCTTGAAAACTGTAAAACATCATCCCATAGTTGAGATCGTTCAATAAATTGAAATTTTACTTATACATTTGCTTTTTGACTTGCATGTAGCTATATTTTATATCAGTATTGGAAACCCATACTATCACAAAATATGGGAGCGATATGGGAGGCATCGTCATTCGAATACCAATACGAGATAAAGTATACGGTATTATTGTACAGCTTATTAAAGTTGCAAAATTGATGTAAAAAATGCGACGTGACTGACTTCCAGCAAATCAAAGTTTTGCAAAGTAATTTAGTTTATGCCCTACTGGTGACTTGGCTTCCACTCAGACTCTACGGTTGGTAACGTGAAAAATCACTGCAATATATTTGAAAAATGGTGAACTATTTAGATTCATATTTATAATAAGAAACTCATTAGTGGCAGAAAAAAGGTCACACACAAAAACAGAAAATACCTAAACTTCAGATGTGGTTCAAACTGACAGCACTGAACAAGCAATCCCAAAATGTAGGTGGAAAAACACGATACGATTTTCTTATTTCGATGGTACAACAAGGTGTTACACCCTTTTGAAATTTTACATGCACATGGCCCGTAGCGGTATGAATCCTGCAAATCAGAAACTTAAATCCACATAATTCGTATATTTATTTTCTTTTTATCTTGTTCTAAATTCACGGGTTTGTTACATTTTTCCAGAAAAGGAGGGGTGGCCTTGATTGAGATAAATAAAATGTTCGTTACATCTAGTAATCGGCTGAATTCGGCTGAAAAACACAAAAATGCACGAGTACCAGATTTGAAACCCAAAGTCGATGAACTTCTTGGAACATTGGTGAGTGAAAAATGTTTTGTGACCTCCTACTCCCGCTTCCATGTGAATTTAGTTTAAAAACGAAAAATTTTCAAGTTTGTTGTAAAACGGATTCTAACTGACAAAGCGTACTTCAATTGTTGCGGTAACTACGGATTACCTTAAGTTTACTTTTATAATACAAAAGTGGTGTCTTCATATTTATTAATACATTGGATATCACGATTGTTTGACATTTTTGTGAGGTAGCCTACTATGAACATCGGCAATCTGCTAATCTGGCGTTAATCCAAATCTGGTCCTAAACGACATCTGCAATAATTCCGGCATTCTCGAGAACTGCCCTAAAGACAGTGACAATGAAACAGTTTTTGGAGGGAGATTCAGAAGAACACAGTCTAACTATATGGAAAATAGGAGAGCAATGCTCAAATATGAGGTCAAAACGAAGTAAAATCAAAACTCACAGATCGCTGAGGTGCAATCACGAAACAGCAGCAAAGTGTATTCGGTCTAAGCGTAAATATATACTACTACGGTCTAAGCCTTAGACGCGAAGGGGTTTACTACGCTCTCAGGAGCGCCAATCCAAATATGGAAGCAGTAATTGGACACGTCAGTGGACATAACGATCGTTTCAATATTATGTTGTTGTTCTTGTCATTTTTCGGGATGATCATCATTATAAAATCGCTTTTCTCTTCGAATACTGGACCAATTGCTTTGAAATTTTCAGTGGTTAAAGTTTGATTTTTTTTCCAGAAGGTTATTACTTTTATTTATTCTTGAAATTTCCATGAATCCCATGAAATCTGATATTTCATTCAAAATTTTGCTGTTCCAAAAATTTCTCATGGAAACATTGTTTTGAAACCTATTTCAAGCGGTTGCGTGATCAAGCCTGCAGGTACGGTACTGCTAAGTTACCGTACCGCAGTGAAATTGATTTATTTCTTTCGCGATCTTACTATTGCAGGTATGTAGGTTTTCTAGCAAATCTACCTTATTGTATTTGTTAATTTTGATAAGAGCAAATTGAATTGGGTTTTTATATGCCAGAGAAGAGCGGTTCCACGATCGAATAGCAGGCGTAAAGAAACGGGTACGGGTAAGGTACCGGTACCGTACCGCAGTGAATTACGCTCTCGTCTTTTCGTTACAGTTCTGATGTAAACAACATAAATTTTGTAGCCTACCTTATTTTTTTTTTGATAAGAGGGAATGAATTGAGTTTTTATATAACAAGGAAGAACCGTTTCGCGAAGGAATATTAGGTACTGGTAAGTTACTGTACCGTACCGCATATGATTATCGGGGAATCCATATTTTATTTTAATTTTGCCCTGGTACCGTAAGAGAGAAGTGACTCGAATCACTTAGTATTTCCATTCACGTTAAAATTGGATGGAAAAGAATAGATCATTACCACAGGACATGGAACAGCTATGACAGTCCCTGTACCGTTATCTGTACCCCGAGGCTGGTAAGTTGAAGCATATGATTTTGGAAAGTTTTTATGAGAAATGTTTGACAGCGTTACCTGATCCGGAAATACAGAAGGGACTCAGATCATGTGATATTTCAATTGATGTTTAAACACAATCAAGAAAATGGATCATTGTCACGGGACCTAAAAAAAGCTATGACAGTTCTTGCACCGTTGAGGTACCCCGATACAGGTACTAAATAAGTTACCGCAAATATACGAGTTTTGGGGAATTGGTCTGCGTTTTCATATATTTGAGCATTGCTCTCTTGTATTCAATGCATTGGCGTATTCTTGATTTGTACAAGTGTATGCAGTCACGGGGAAAATATCGGCGAGCACGGTGAAGAGATTCAGCTTTTATTGACGCGTTTCGAGCTATAATGGCGTTATTGATACACATTTCAACATTTCAACTGAACATTTCAACTGAAATATATGAAGATGGTTAGTCCAATCAGACAAAATTTAGATTTTAGATGATTCATCTAGTACTTTCTTTGACTTCAGAATTGAAACTGTGTCAAGAATTATATATTTATCAAGATTGTGTCTTTTTAATATTTCTTAGAGACGTGTTACTGATGTCACGCCATTCGAAAACCCAAATCAAGTTCTCTGTTGCATTAGAAGAACACCCAGAGCATTAAATACTCAATGTATATTCCATAACATTCAGGAGAAAGCTTTAATGTTTGAATTATCGATTGGAATTAGGAAATTTATTTCAACAATTTAGTAGGCCTACTCAAAGAATCTTGGCATCCCTAAATGTGTAGGAAAATGATTTGTAGAGTAAGCTAAACAAACATCATTCAAATTTATCAAAATTCAAATGGAATTAGAATACACAAAACTTTTTTTAATGCATATTTCAAAGTACTAACCGCATCGAAATAGCATTCCAAAGTTTTTTACATGACGAGACACTTTGCACGTGAATACGTAAAGAAAAAATTGAAGTTCAGTAAAACCAGTTCAACTCGTTGCGATATAAACATTCCCAAGTTTCTACAGCGCATTGCCAAAACAAATTGAAAACCGGAGTTTTATCGCCCCTATCACTTGCAGTCTCGTTTTTTCATAACTGCCCATTCTGATTCATCGACTAAAAATCACATGCTTGTTTGTATTAACAAGTAAAATTGTTATGTTTGTAATTAGAATGAATTCGATGTGGGGAAAGTGAACAAGCAGGTGGTCTAGTGCAACAAATATTCAATGGGCACAACTACGAAAAAACATACAAATAAAAGTAAAACAATGAAATAAAAATATTTTTATATTTCGAAAAGTATATCTTTAAAATTATATGACAAACTTTAATTTATTTTATATTATTGAATTTTGATCAAATCAAGGATGCCATTAAACAACTTCCCTCTTAATTTTTTCCAACAAAAAAATTATAAAGTGATAAAAATAACACAGTCATATAAAACGTATATTAAGTAGAATAGTTAGCTCGAGTACAAAATCATTATTATATCATGAAATTACAAATGTCAATCAAATGTTTAAAGCATTCTTGATTTTGCAATCTATGGTTGTAGCCAGAATCCAAATACCAAATATTTTTACCTGCTAGTCTCTTCATTGCAAGGAAGTTTGCAACGCCATTCTTGTCACTAACGTAACTTGGTCTGCCTTCCATCTCAGTCATCACATAATATTCCAAAGCAATAAACTATGGCGTGAAACAAAACTGAATAATCTATCCGACGTTGTTTTTGGCTATTTTCTGCATGACTAGATCCCATTTGCCATAAACATGGATTTAAACGTGGTGGCACTCTATTACATGTTTAGACCAGAAGCAATCCAAACTCCGTATAACTAATATCACACAATATTTTCAAGCAACAGCCCTAGAATCTGAAACAAATAATAATAATCAAGCAGCACAATTCACATCAAAACACAAACTGCGTCATAGTCGAAATAAAGTGTATATAAAGTGTTCACTAATTAACGAGAAATTTATCAAGATGTTTCTATTTACATTTCAATTGTTTTGAAGGAGTGTACTACAATTACACTTGATATAACGAAAGTGCAATGCGACGGGGAATTTTGCATATGATTCAGTACTATCATCAACATATCTTGAAGCAAAGAAGATGCGATTTAACATGCAACAGGTAAATGATAATATTTGATTTGCCTAATTTTAATTGTAATGCTGCTGTTTTTAAAATGATCAATGGTATAGGCCTATCAAATTAAAATGCTATAAAATAGAATACCAAACTACCTTTCTGATTTTTTATATAATTGTTTGCTTCGAAGATTATAAATTAGATCATTAGCACTTATAGGGAGTTACTATTGAATCCGTTACGTTACTTGACATACCTGAAGTAAGTAACGATATCACTTTTTAGTCACGACACACAAAATCGGGTTTGAAAGATCCTACAAAAGTTAGGGTAAGAAGAGCATGCATTTAGAGCAGTGGTTTCTTCCCGTCAGTCCTTGAGCTGATGTTGGTCATCGCAGTGTTTTGATGTTGGTCCGAGAGAATTTTTCAGCTGGCGCAGAGGCTGGTTACCAAAGATTACACCGTTCACAGAGTAAAAAACATTTCGTTGTGTGGAAAAGGTTCGTCACCGACGTTTATATTAAATATTTACAATATTATGATTTACAGACGGTGTATTGATGGTCCGACCAGCAATAAGTCTTTTCCTTTTGCAATCTGTCTTTTCGTGTCATAATCCATTGCCGCGGCTATTTGTTGAATCTGTCCAGTGTTGAAAATCTACACATATATACATATTTTAACTCGCGAAATGTTAAACGCATTCAATGTAAGGCATCCACAGATTCCTCAACACAATACCCTCTATTTCCGCAAGGCGGACAGAGGGGGTACTTTCGCATGTATAGGAATGGCGGGAAACGTGTTGACAGAAACGTGCTGCATCGTAAAAACGAAAACAGCAGTCAAGAATATGAACGCCTTTATCCCAGGTGCAATACTGATTATCACAATTACGGTGAAATATAAGATTGATTGAACATATATTGCAATGAATATATTTCATTTCATCATAATCCGTAATAAATTCGATCATGAAAATAATTTGATAGGAGTCGCATGAAACCGTCAATGTATAATGCAACGTATTGTGCAAAGTTAACGTTTTTCATTTTCAGTGCTATGGTTATCGCTGCCGTTGGCAACTAAATTTAACGCGAAAATTAAATTTATTCATAAATTTTGCCGATTTATAGTATCAGAAATAGAATTAGGCCAGCATTTATTATCTGTCGCTTAGCTCCTAAAAAATTTGTGATACTTCTTTGTTTTAATTTTTGCGTGCATGATATCGTTTCAATTTGCAATCGAGTATATCACCTGGGCGAATTCCAACACTTTTGTCGAAAATCCGAATATTACCTGGTAATAACAAAATTAATATTTTTGTTGCGAATTCTATCTTTAAATTATTTTCAATTTCATCGGCTTACCGCTGATAAGAGCGAAACAATAATACTTTCATCTCGCAAAACGTAAATCCTATTCCATCTCAACCTTGTTTGCATTAGTGGCACTGTCTTTACACTGAAAAAAATTTAGAAAATAAGAATGCTGTGTAACTTGTTGAAAAGTTTTTCTAAAAACGTCGAGAGTTTCGACAAAAGCTTGAAGCCAAAAAATGGACGGATGTAAATCTCCTTGGTTGCTAAAATTGTACATGGTACATTTTAACATGGAAACATGTTTGAATAACTTATTTTTTAAACCATTCATACCAAAATACGATTTAAAGATGAAGTTTCAACTCACCAAATGTCATAACTACAACAAATATAATAAGCCAATCTGATTTATAAATACTTCGTTGTCTAAAACTCTGTAACAAAAACGCAGAAATATCGTAACTGTTGGGTAATAACACAAAATTTTAATATAAATGACACCTATTATACGTTTACCAATCTAAAATTTCAAAGGGGACATTCTAAAGAATTCTATAAACAAGTATCATCGTCACACCAGATATAAATATTCTCTGCTATGGTGCAAAAATCCTTAGTGTGACCACCTAGCGCCAATCATTCTTGCTTTTAAGAAAAATCAAGAATATTGAAGGTACAAAACATTCGCTCGTAAAATAGGTTACATAGGAAAGGGGCAAATCAAAACTCATCTCAAACTCACATACTCATTTCTCACTCGTCTTCTTTAAATTTGAAATTGAACATGTCCCTTTAATTAATGAATAAAATCGTTCATCTTTCAGAACTACTTTCATGTATGTGACTGTAAAGAGTGTAAACAGCTTTGCACTGTAATTCTGATATTATATTATGTACATTAAATACTAAATAGTGTTAATATCGACGAGCATAATGAACGGTGGTCCACTTGTAGATCACATCTATAATATTGCTTATCTGCCTTGGTTTGTGCTGGTTAACCGCTTGAACCCGGCAAGCCGGTTTACCGGCTTGTTTGAGTACGCTCTGTGCCCCGGCAAGCCGGTTTACCGGCTTGTTTTTCGTGTCGGAAGGAATCAACTTTATGATCTCGTATCTCAAGAACCACAACGAGTATTTAAATAAATTTTATATTGCCTGAAAGCTCGTTATTTGGACTACTTATATTGTAAATATCGGTGCTCTAATATACGATGTTTCAGTGAAATTGGCAATTTGAAAGTGCGTATGAAATTATTGTATGATAACAAATATTTAATATAAAGAATTTCGACTTCTTGCCTAAATAGCCACATATTCAATCGAGATATGACTCCAAGATATGTGGAGAATTTGAATAGCTTTTTAAAGACGTATCCAAAACGATTTTACGATGAGCCATTCAAATTTTATGGCCAAGTATATTAGATTATCTGTAGATTTAACAGCGACGCTGCGTCAAAATGATGTTCTCATTGAAGAGAGGCTACGTCTCGTCACGCACAACTTTACGTATATTACGCAAATGCAACTAAACGTGACGATATCCGCAATAACGTTACGTCGAGATGTTATTATTCAAATGTCCGCAGGAAGTAATTAATTAACCCGATGCTACGCATTCAAAATTCTCACTACGCTTTGACTTTGACTGCCCGCTCAAGCCCCATTAAGTTGTGGTTACGTATACGCAATATGAACAAGATTGTGATTTTATTAGCAAATAACGGAACAATAAACACCATGAAAAATGTATGTACATAAAAGACTGCTTGCTAAAATTTTAAATTGAATATTGCACTTTGTTGTGCTCGGAACAATGAAGAACATGAAAATATTATGAAGATAAAAGACACATTCTAAATCCAATATTGCACTTTGTTGTGCCAGTTATACCAATGGTTGTTGGTTTCGTTACCTATACATAGGTACTCATTACAGTATTTGTACTTATATACTGTCTCGCATCGTTTCAGCAACGCTTTCTCTTCAGCAGCGAGATTGGTTTTTTGGCAATAATGTAAATTGTGCTGCATACGACGCATCTATTATTAGAACTGGCGTTTTGCGGTAGGGTATCTAGTTCTGGCGACGCATATGATCTTGTTGGAATAAGAGTTGCTCTTTCTGCATTATCAGTTCTCTCAGATATTGATCCATCCACTTGTTCGCCTAACATTCGTACAATCAGATATTTTGATCTGCAGAGGAGGCAAGTACTTATTTTGGTTGATATTTGAACAAATACTGATGGGCGAATAAAACATTTTCCACGTGAAATTCTATATGACGATATTAACTTCCCTTCACTTCGCTATTACTGCACGCATTACTCGACGTCGGTACTTCAATCCATACAGGGTTAATATAATATCGAAATTCGGCGACCGATGTCCCGCTGAGAACGTCGTCGTGAAAGTTATCTTGCGCATTTTGCCACGCAATACGTTTCGATCGTACTTATCAACATCTTCATGACCGTAGTCACGTGATCGGCTTTTGCGTAGCTGCGTAATCAGTGCGTCATAGCCGCTTATCGAAGTTGTTCACCCGACACAATGATACACAATTAAATATTTAAATATAAAATTGGTTATATGGCAGCCACAATAGTAATTCGAATATCAACAAAAAGCTTATAAAAAACTCTTCATGAACATCAAATATTGGCAGTATATTTTGTACCAAAATAACAAAATTTCAAGCCAAAACTCACATACATGTAGAAAAATCACTGTTAGATTAGGGTCAATTTTATTAATTTTTACAAAATGTATTTCGAAATGGAAAATACATTCTGAATGCACGATAAAATTTCCTTTCGATTGAAATATCACACAACGTGCTACCTATAATTGGTAAAAAATTATAAGCGTGCCAAATAGCCAGTATTTAGACTTATTTTATTGTTCTACCAATACGGCGCCGCGAACCTTCAGGGTGAGCGAGTAACTTCGCTCAGAGCCGTCAGAGTTCAAAGAGTTAATAACAAAATAAACAAAGCAAAACGAAGTAATTAGGGTTAAATTAGTCATTAAAATCTGGCTTATCGGTATTGATTGGGCGATAGAAAATGTAAACAACATAGCACTTACATCTGTTGACATCTCTGCTGCGAGGATGAACCCGTGAACAACATATTGTCAGCATCTAGTTATCATCCTGCAATATCACTGTCTATGCTTGAGACTTTCAAATGGATAAATGTGAGTATGTTATTATACATCATTTTATTTGTGTTAGGTACATGTTTGGGATGAGTCTGAATTACCGTGTTTTGCCAAGTGGCAATAATTATCGTTATATGAGTTTGTGAAAACAAGTTACTGTTGTTAGTGGTGGAATTTGAATTAAAACAATTGAATATTTTTACCATTACATCTCGCAACTATATTCGGGCATGTTCATGCATATAGCGAATCAAATGCCAACACTTCAAAATGGTATAATGGCAAACATTGAGTTTTGTCAATTGTATCTATATATATTTGTTGCATATTCAGACTATAGTACGGAGTTTTGCGATATAGGTAGCTGAATATTAGACATTTGGTTAACGTAAGATATCTCTGCAATCATGATTTTTAGAAATACAGACGAGAAGTGCTGAAGATTACACCCACGAAGAAAAGCTACATTCAGTTACGCATAAAGAATGTCTTTATAGTTGAAAAGTGCTTCATAACTTTATATTTATAGGACGATTGTGCGATGTCATCAGGAATTCTGTTTCAAACACTTGTACTAGGGTTTCTATGGAACTGCGTCTGTACTAATTCTTGACGTATCTGAAAAACAAGCTTCTCCATCAACCAAGCGAGCATTGTATTCATGCGCTACACATAAATTTGCGAAAAAGCTGTCAACCACTTCCGTCAACATGCCATGTTTGATCTACATTCTACAACATGATATAAATACAAATCGGAATTGACTGTGACACAGACCTGAGACGCTTGTCAAAACCAGTTTACAATTTAGGAACATGATTTGACTGCAATGTTCCATCAACTCAATATTGTAAAAATGAGAAAGGGGTTATCAAGACAACCAAGGACAACACTGTGATATTTTCTTTTACCTTGAGTTAAATTATGAAGGATAGTTTGTCACTTAATTGTGAACTCTTGGTTGTCTGAATTATGCTGCAATAAAAAATACAAATACTCAAACTTCGAGCAGTCCAGTCGCGTCGCTGAATCGAATGCTTGAATTGTACGACGCACTTGAGGATTTCTGACATATTCAGCTAATCCCTAAGATAACTAAATATCAATCTGATATTGCACCGCATGCTTCCCATAGAGTCACATTTATTGGATACAAGTTAAAACAGTTGTACATCTTCATAACTTGCTATATAAATTAGAATTATATGAATTTAATTTGACCAATAATCCATTAGTTATGGTACCATGCCGAATATTCATCTTCTAGTTAATAGATAAGACTAGAAAGAATTATCTAATATAAGAAACCAAAGTGTATAGAAATCGGAAAGTTGTGCAATATTGTTCGTATTGTAATCCAGCGGTAGCATTGCCAACACGAAGAATCACGATATTGGCATATTTATAGTATAGTTTAAAAGATTTATTATATATACGAGTCTAATATTCGTTTAAATCTGAGCGATTACTCTGGTAGAACTACAGCAAAATCTATTTTAATTATCTTTAGGAATCGATGGTTTAAAATCCAGGCATAAATAATGCTAATCTCATACCTACCTGATTGACGAATGCACAAGCTTAAATATTTTGTTCTGTGAATATGAAATACCAAGGTCCTAGGATAATCAAGTTCAAGATATTGATGTGACCAAATGGAGATTTATAGTGTATTATAATAAATAGCATTGAACAAACAATTGAACGAAAGGTGTTTGCCTTGTGACCAGTTAATTTTTTTTATACCTCGCAATTTTTGTTATCGACGTTTGGCGGACTTACGTATCGCAAAGAGATGCACACACAGCTCTTGTGTTAGGAACTGCCCTATAAACTTCACAATATACAATCTAACGAGACACATTAAGACACAACGTTTATCAGGACTTATCAGGAAGGAATTCAAGCAAACGACTTCATGAGGTAAGAAAAGTAATAGCATATGATGAAATATTTGGTGATAGGATGTGGTTGAAATAATCAATAGAAATAAATGGTTTCAACATATTGCATTGCGAAAATGCAATTTGAAAAAATCTATATATTCTAAATTAGGTCAAGACATTGTAGTCAAATCTTTAGTTATATTCCTTTCTACCAAAATGGTAAAACACATACGCGTGGAGAATGAATAAAATATTATATATATTTAGACAAGCTTAACTGGCTTCATCTCTGTATCCGAAGATCTATCGCATTTCAGCTTTTTGTGATGTTCATGAAATATGATCAATATTGACGCGATAATTGACCACATGTACGAGTACAGCATCTCCAAGATATATTGCACAGTTTATACTTCATTTTAGACCCAAGTTGGAGGTTAATAATAATATCATCGTGAGTTTCAGAATGAGTGAACACAGCAACATCAGCCCCGTCAGAAAGACTTTTTTCAATTGCGGTTAACTTTTTTACGGCAAGAAGAAATTTATTGGGTTCAGAAACTTTTCGCAGTCTAATCTTCATGAAGTGCAATCCAACAGTTTTTGAGCAAGGGAAAATGTAAATACGAACCAAAATGTTATAACTGTATATGTAATTTGATATTTTTTGCATGGAGTTATTGTAAATATAATGTAATTGAAACATTTAAGGGAGTAAGTGTAATTGAACTGAATTAATGTAATTGATCCAACTCTGGTGTACACATAAGTCATATCGTAATACCGTATAGTAGCAATTACATTATATTCGGTGATATACAATTTTACTCCTAAATTATTATTTCTTGAAACGCCTGCTTACTTTCCTTCAATTTCTTTCGCTTCCGTTCATTGCTGTGGCAATTTGCAAAACATCAGGTCTGTGGTTTGTTATATATTACTAGCTTTATATTGTATATTCAAACAGTAATGCAATCTAGAATCTAGATTATAGACCATTTTTTTCTATTGCGGGCTCCAATGGTTTATGATCATAATCAATATTTACAAGATTCAGTGTATATAAGTAGTCACGAAAACAGTAGGAGTAAACGCGGAAATGAATTTTTCAATTCGTAACATGTCTTTTCTTCACGCATATGTATCAAAACAGTGTATCAAACTTGTATCAAAACAGTTCCCATATACACTTGAAGCTGGAATCAATCGATGGTGTTGCTGTTCACAAATATCTCTAGTCCTACAATATCTAATTTTGTTTAGAATATGTTTTAATGCATTTATCAGTTGGGAAATACGCCCACTAACACTGACGCTTGTTTTTGTCTAATTTCAAATTAATTTACAATGTGTATTAAATGAGTGAATTTATTTTTGAAATTCGATACCTTGATAACTGTTAATCATAACGCAACGCGGCATGCATAACGACAACGCACTTTTTCAATTGGGTGCTACTGCCAAGCGTGACAACAAAGCGAACGTGGATAACATATGGATCAGATAAATATAGTTCCAAATGCGGTATTCACGTCCATGTATCAAGCAACATCTATATTTGCATAATGCTTTATTGGGTTATGCGCTCACGAAGACTTTGAATCAACAACTGTAAGTATGGGAATGCCTTTCAATTTTGTCTATATCTATAAAATTATATTGGTGATGAGTTGGGATTGAACATTTTGAATGATATGCCAACATTTTAAACGCTGATTTACTGAAAACTAGGCTGATCAATACTTGAGTTTATTTTTTCAAATCTTCCATGAAATTGGGGTCTAGTGACAAGCGATAGTGCATAAATTGAAGCACTTCCCAGTAAAAGTTGTGCTGTGGTAAACAAAGCTATATAACTTTATTTTTTAATGCTAACAGAACTAAACGCATGAAAACAAGTTTCTTAATAATCATATCACGACTTGGGTGATTATTTTCCTGACATTTTGTAATGCACCAAACTTACCGAATATGATTTGTGATAGCATTTTTATCGTGAATAATCGCTGTTACAATCAGAATCATTGCATCGGATTTATTTTTATATACATTAGTCAATAATACTGCTTTTTATCATTTTAACAATTGAAGTAGGCGCGGCTCAATATAACAAAAACCCTGTTATAGAGAAATTCTGTAGGTATATGAATAAACAGTTTACTTTGATGAAATCCAAACTATTGACCCTGTGTCTGGTTAAAGACAATGGCAGGCATTTCATTGGATCAGCTTCCCCGGTATATACGTTAAACCATATCAAAAACTATGTATCGAAATTGAATTTTGTGTCCCGCAAGCCTCAGCCTACCCTATACGTAATGGTAAATCCGGTCCTGAGTATGAAAAATAGCACTTGCAGTAGTTCAATTTCAAACAGGATTATGTCACAAAAAATAATATTCAGATTTTTTCAAGTTGGGCACTTGTCTGTTTATTTCCCCTATAATATACACAAGAAATGGTGAAAAAATATAACTGTTAATGTGTTACTAACACTAATGCGTAAATCGATCTAAAATATTTTCGAAATAAAACAAAATCAACATAGAAACCGTATCGGTAAATCTATCCATGTAACAAACTTTTACACAGACAAGTAAATTTATTCCATTTTTCAAAAGTCATATCAACACTGTAATAACATTGATATATGATTTTCTGAATAATAATAATAAAAAACATTCATCGAATTTGACCTTTCTGGAATAATATATGACACATTTCTGATTGATTTGTTTGTTATTTCTCATGACACTAATATATTTCAGAACACGTAGAGGCATAAAACTTGGCAAATATTCCGATTTCATGAAGAGCATTAATGAAAGCTGCAACCTGTGACAAAGTAGGATTTGGACTTGGAAAAAATCCACGAATCATACGATGCTCTGAAAAACGGAAAATGTAAGTATTAATATTTGTATGCCCTACTCCGTTCAATCTATTATATATTTTCTCACATTGCGATCTCATTATGTCATTGAAAAATTAGTTTCTGCGATAATACCCTGATATCATCAGACGATACATACACGAAACTTAAATGATATAGATTTATTTCCAAGATAGATAGAGAATAAAACGTTTTGATTCATCGAGCGTACTGTTCTCCTTCAAGTATTTCGTCTGTTGGCTAACGCGGAACCGAATAATTTGAGCTGTTGATTTGATTTGCAATAGGTACGGGTACTTCTATCTTTGTCACAGAATGTATTTTATATTCCTATAGGATGTCCATAAAGTCTTAAAAAAATTTAAAATTGCAGAGGGAATTTATCGATGTCATATATTGTCTTAGCCCACACAGATGTATTGAATAAAGTAAAAACATTTAAACAATTACTAATTGAAAAACAACAAACTGGTTAAAATATATTGAGGAATGACTCCATAACAAAATTAAAATTGTAAAGTGACTTTATGGACACCGATTATTTCTACGATTTTTAGGTAGGATGACCCTTTTCATACCTTTATCAGCTATTCCGTTCGACGGACAAAGGAAAAGTGTCAAATAATTTTCGTAGTCAGTCAGGTAAACAGAATTGCCATTGGTTAGGAAGTTGTCTGATATAAAAAAAAATCGAAGTAAATTCACTTTATTGCAGCATAAACAATGATTCAGTTTTAAAATTATATTAAAGCTGAACATGTTTTTATATATTTACCCATATCCATGACGGTTTCGCTATCAAGTCCGTTCATTTTTACGTGCCCTTCGTGAAAGTATTCTAAAAATGCATGTGTGTTTAATAAAGCAACAAATGTTAATAAGAAAAATGCGCGAAAAGTCAGATCAGGGCTTAGGGCTTTATTTTCTGTGGTGATTTAATATGTGTCTTAATTAAAATTAAATTAATTAAACACTTATGAAAAAAAAAAAATTAACACGATCTAACCAAGCCGCTAGAAATATAAATTTGGGGGTATTTAAAACTTAAAAATGTATTAAATAATTTTGATTCAGATAGTAAATATATTTATATATACATATCTCGAAAATATATATATATACACACAAAATATTGAATACTTTGTAAATATTGAATATTAAAATTAATAGCTTGTATATCATTCCAAATTTTGCATACATTAATTAAACAATTTAAGCAGCGTAACACTTTTGCAACAAATCAATTTTCCTTTTTCGCGTTTATTGCAAATTCAATTGAACCTTCTTACCTGACACCCTGTTCCTCTGTAATAACCTTGAACCCTGATTCCGTGGACGTGAAATTACTGAATCTGACACAAGAAAGCATAGACGCTATATCATCCGTTCGCAGTCCGGAATACCACGTAGTTTGTATTAGCTATAAAATAGGAAAAAATACAGAGATGAGTTTACTTGGGTTAATTTATTACACGATACACAAAAATGGCTTTGACTAATAACGGATTGAGAGGTATTGCAGTTCAATATTTACCTAACATAGGCCATGTTTTGCATAATTAGAACAACAAAAACAGATAGCCGAATAAAATCAGTCTAAATTCTAGATTTATCTCTAATTTACCTTTTCAACGTTAAGTTCCATAGCCCGGGGAAGATAACATATCTGTGATTCGGCTACAGTTGATGTCAATGCTATGGATACCATTAGTATAAGTAATTCAACGCTCAAAATCATGCTTACATGTACGAAATATGAGTTTTACTTTTATGCGAATGACTTATGTTCTGCACTAACAAATACAGCAGGGTGTCTCAAAAGTAAGTATACACTTTTAATTTAGATTTGATTTTAAGGTACTCATCATAAAGCATTCATTTCTTTAGAAAATATAGTATATGTAGTAAAATTTAGGTATTGTTTGCATTTTTTAAAAACTCACAGAATGACAAGGGGATTGCCCAAGAAATGAGGTGCAAAGTGCTGTTTGGCGAAAAGCATATAAATAAGACGAACCCAGTGCTTCTTTAACAGAGAATTTGTAATCAATTCGGCTCCTACACGACAAAAAATTTGTGCAATTCATCATAAATTTATGGAAACTGGATCTGTAGTTGATGCACAAAAATCAGAATGACCGAGGAGCGGATGCTCTGAGGAAAACATTCAGAGCCGAATTAATTCCCAATTCTCTGTTAAAGAGGCGCTTGGTTACTTCTTTCCAAACAGTAATTTTGCACCTATTACCTGGGTTAATCTCCTTGTCATTCTGTGGGTAGTTGAAAAATGCAAACAATACCTAAATTTTAATACTTATTCATATATATACTATGTTTACAGGAGTGTTATAATGATTTGTTACACGCTTTGTTATTATGCTGCTGTTGTTGTTCTTGTTGTCATTTTTCTTGCGAAATAGAAATAAAAAAACCTAACACAAACACGGACGACATTAGCACAATTTGCGAACAGATGATTTGGATGACCACCATTAGAAGATTACGTGGAATCTATAACGGACCGGCATGAATCAACCAGACATTGCGAAAAATTGACTGATCACGGAATTCGATTAGCGGTGCTTATCCTTTGGCTTAACACTACGCTCCAAAGAAGTTTGCGCATCTTAAATCGCGGCCAAGCGTTCGAACCATCGCAATTTAGTTTTCCAGGTAATTTGAGAGCTATCAAGAACCTTCGACATCTTGCCCGAGATGAGCATTCCGCTGTGCTTATTTATGCTTTTCTTACATAAATAAGAAATCCGAACGTGACATGAGGAAAAATCACACGTCAAATGAAAAAATAAATTAATATGGCGACAGTGTAGCGCAACCGTGAACTTGTATTTGACAACGTTTGTCGTTGGAAGGATCGTTTTTACTATCAGAAGCAAAGCTTGTGGCTGTCTGTTTTTCAGGCAATTTTACACTTATATAAGTAATATATTGTAAATAGGAAAGGGGCAAAACGCTAGTTACAGAATATGCAGAATTTCTACTATGTGAATTAAAACCAATATCTTCTACAATTTCAAAAATAAAATAACAAGAGGATTGAGTGAATTTGCGTCTGCGGTAAATTCAGAGTTCACGCTAAAATTGAACGCGCATGGTTTTCATCTGTGACCACTCTATCATTTCTTATCTTGCTCCGCAATCAAAAACAAACAACATTTCAGTTCAAACTACATGGGAGCGCAATACAAGTCAGCGCATTTAACGACTTTCCCAGCGATCTATAACGGGAGTGTGCAACCTTTAACACAGTAGGGGTGAATACAAACAACTGGGTGAAACCACTGGTCGCACCTTTAATTAACATAAGCTTTCTAGTAGTTGCACTTGCAGGTACGAAATTTTTGGCTATTGATCTTATCACGTGCGTTGTTCGCCTCGAACAAGCTAGTTATTGGGGATTTGTGACGTCATGGACATGGATAATTCAGCAGCCGAATGGCTTCTTACCCAAACGTCGTATTCACAGATAATTGGTTAAGCAAATTTTGTAGTCCAGCAAACCTAGTTGCGTCTGCGGGAGGCTGCCCTGGTGATCAAATTTGAACCAGGACTTTCAGAGTCAATTTTAATATTCACAAGGTGATATATCCCACCATTATACAGCATTAAGTAATTGTGGAAATAGGCCTGGGCAAATTCTATCGGAAAGGGGGCCGGCCTATACTCGAAAAGCATACACCACTGGTGTATATACAGTCTGTAATTCTGATTTTTCGTTATTTCGAGAATTAGAATTTGAAATATTCGTGACAGACGTCGAAAATTGTCAAAATTGTTTGTTTACGCTTGTCTATCTGAAAGAAATTGAGGAAAAAAGTGAGAGCAAAACGATGTTTACATTTGTGATGATTTCCAAAGTCTGGCAGGTACTACTCGGATTCTAATTCCTGCAATACCTAAAAATCAGAATGTCTATGGACCTGATATGGGAACACTACGGCCCGCGACTCAAATCCGACCCATTGGGTAATTCAATCTGGCCGCGCCTGATGCTGCCGCTATCGAACAAAAACCAAATTTTGATGTTTTAGCTTAAAATAGCTCAAGACACGAGAAATATTGTTTTTTTTACGTTTGCCTTTGTGACACTGTATATACTGTTCATAGAATTTAACCTTTTACGTATACTTGCGTATACTGGCATACTTACTGAATGCGTATTGTGTTTGTTTCGTTGTTATCCCCATATATTGTTAGCGAACGTATTACATAAATAAATTAAAATCAATAAATTATAATGAAAGATAGGAATTGTGATAAAAAATGAGAATTGTTTCCCAGACCATTTTTTTAATTTCATAAAAAATTCCCATACAAGAGTGAACAGTATTTAATATAAAGACAAAAAAGATTTCGCCAAGCTGAATATAAATGGAGTCAAATGCCAAATTGCCCAACGAAAGTTGAGTGCACGGAGAGTTGGAATAAATCGATTCATTCACCAATGAAATGCCAAAATATTGCCAAGTTATTAAATGCTACCGGTAAAAAATCTAAATTTGAATTATAAGTATCGTTAAACGTCAATTCCTTCCTATTTTTGTGAACTGAACCGGATATTTGGACAGAGAATATGCGCATGAACTTTCGATGACAGTTATGGTCAATGAAGACAGCCGGGATATCTTTAAATGTAGGCGTATGTAATAAAATCGGAAATGACAAAGTTACAAAATCACATCTAATAGGTCGTTATCTTTGGAGGCGTCCCGTTTCGAAGTTACAAAAATATGGTAACCCTCCGTATAAGTATTATAGTAATAAAAAAAACTAAAAAATATTAGTAGTACTATAGCAAATGCAAAATTCCTCTCTGAAGGGGTGGTGTGGGAATTGTTCCCCGGTTGGAATAGGCGATTTCTTAAGACTAACAAGACAAGTTGTGACTGAGATAAGCTGGCTGTAGTAGAGCAATCCCGTATTATAATGGCCAAAGAGAGTATTGTATTTAGTGGCAGAATTACTGCTAAACCTGAATGAAGTCCCGCATTACATATACTTTGTAATGCAGCATCGTTATACTGTATTATGTGACGGCATTTACGGGACAGGCCCAAAGAAAATTCAGTTTGTAGGCTGTCTGATTTTTCATTATTTCAGGAGTTGTAACTCGAGAAATTCGTGCGAGACGTTGAAAATTGTCACAAGTGTAAACATCGTTGTGCTCCCATTTTGCTCCTTAAGTTCTCCCAGGCGAACGGGTGAAAACAAACAATATTTTGAAACGAGTGCTGCAATTCCACAATCTGAACTTCAATTAAAGTGTAGTTGCAGCATTATAAAACGTATTTCCATTTATCTGCTACATGCCTATCCAGCATTTATCAAAATACTTGAACTGACGTTCGGGATTCCGCAAAACGAGCGAACGCCATGAGACCTATACTGACATCATAGTTACAAACCAAGGCACCAATATGTTTTCACAACCTCCTGGTAAATACTTTTTATCAACTCGTTGTTGCCTCGATTATATTTTGTCTAAGCGGTGCCATATGGCTATGCTTAACATACGCCCCTTTTTTTACCCTGGACAGTCCCACTTTTGAAAAACCTTGTACCGGCGTCCCGACCGGTCAGAAAAAAGTCCCGCATTGGCGTTCAGCCAGTCAGCATGATACACGAACATTACCAATTAACATGTTCTTGATACTGTTGTTGTGTAAGCCCCGTACGCCAAAAGAGTGCTTAACGTTTCGAACTTTACCGATATTTAGACAGACAGCGTCTCGATGACAAAATGGCCAATGAAGACAGCCGTGATGGTTTTAAATGCCCCCCTAATGTAAAATCGTCAAATTTAAAGTTGAAAAAAATCACAGCTGTGGTCTTTGAAGGTGTCCCGATTTAAGGTCACAAAAATATGGTAACCCTATTTATGGGTAGAGGCTCTAATACCAGCCCCTTAGGTTGGTCAATTCGAATGACTGATTTGCTAGAAATGATATTTTACAACCTCCTTGATTGCTACGCGCACTCATTACGTAATAACAGCAAATTAATTGACACAATGACAAAACAATAGCCTACCGGCCAAAATCAGTTCGTGTAACCTGAATCAAAATACAACTTAAAAGTGAGATGGAACAGGTTGTTTCTAGGAATAAAGAACTGCTGGAGGAATCCTTTCTAGGCAAAGTATTATTAGACACGGGTTGCACTGGCATGAATACATTTCGTTCGTTCTTATCTTATTATCATGTTTCCCCTGATGTCCTTATTTTGGGGTTCATATCGATGGCAGCCCTGAATAGAAAGCTAGTAATATATAGCAAACCACAGACATTTTGCAAATTGTCAAAGCAATGAAGTGTAGTTGCAGCATTATTAAACGTATTTCCATTTATCTGCTACATGCCTATCCGGCATTTATCAAAATACTTGAACTGACGATCGGGATTCCGCAAAACGAGCGAACGCCATGAGACCTATTCTGACATCGTAGTTACAAACCAGGGCACCAATATGTTTTCACAACCTCCTGGTAAATATTTTTTATCAACTCGTTGTTGCCTCGATTATATTTTGTCTGAGCGGTGCCATATGGTTATGCTTAACACGAAATAAATTGAAGAAAACAAAGGATACGTTTTAGGTAATATTAGTTTAAGAAATTGTATATCACGGGATATACTGTAACTGCTACTATACTGTATTACCATATCATTTCTGTAGGGTACACTTGAAAATTTCTGTGGTCAATACTGAAGCTGTTTATTGTCTTATATTGGCTCTTTTGATTTTTTGACTTAGCGAGATATCTAAATTGCTAATAATCTGTTTTATTTATGTATTTCGTGCTTATACCAATTCCATCACGAACTCAGACAAGCACCAACCGATAACTGCTTGGAGGTATTAGATAGAATGAACGTTGCTTCGAAGCGTTTAAGGAAAGTAAAAGTAGCGGTCGCAGCGTATCCAGCAGCGTATCCACTTCATATTTAGGAACAGATAGGCCAAAATATATCACCCAGCAATGCCGTAAATTATTGATAAGCGGGTATGTAGTATAGTTGATATATATTTTATTTTAAACTCATTCATGGCAAGAAAAAGGGGACCTCCAGAAGTATATATGTGTACCAAGATGGCGCACAACCTGAACATAGTAGTTGTACCTAGAGATGTACCGATGCATCGGCATCCGTAGTGTATCGGTATCGGCTAAATGAATACCGATATTTCCGATATGTTTACCTTTTTGATATGACTCAGAATGTTTTAAAAAATAAGTTGGAATACTGATGTTTAAATTATTTTTTGCTTGGGGGAATCGTGAACTATATGCCATACACGTCCCCACCCCCGCGAGTAGAAGCGAGAATGGGATTCTGACCTGTTCTCAGTTATTTATCAGCCAAATGCTCAACAAATTTGGCTATTTTTACTGCCAAGATTTTATATTGATGTTTTATTACATAGTAATTATATATGAATAAATATATCAATCGAATATATGTGGATTTTCTAATGTGTAAAATACAAAATATGTCGTTATATTGGAACAAAATCTTGCGCACGTAGCCTAACTCAATGTATCAATTTGATAAGGTAAGCAGGCTAAACATTTATTTATTTCACCACTCTGGTAGCAAAATCTTATGAGCAGAGATGGCCATACCCATCGACTATTTCGAATACATTCTAAAAATATTTTCGATACTGAAATTCCGAATAGATTGTAAAATCCTCCTCATAAATAAAATCAATCCACTTTCCCAAAATCCAGGGACATATAAATTAGGCTTTGATAATGTTATCATTGTAAAGCAGTCATAAGGCATGTGTGATATAAATGAAATTGCTCTGTGAAAGTAGTTTTAAATCATAGTGTAGAAACGTCTTTATTAACAGCATTGCTGCATACGCACTTTTCGGCACGGTTATTAATTCCGACTGTTTATCGTTAAGCGCTAGTGTCATTTAGTCCATCGACATCTTTGGGCTAAATTTC
This sequence comes from Styela clava, assembly GCF_964204865.1. Lineage (NCBI taxonomy): Eukaryota > Metazoa > Chordata > Ascidiacea > Stolidobranchia > Styelidae > Styela > Styela clava. Next base: position 1,544,534 of record NC_135264.1, on the reverse strand, counting down.
GACTCAATTATCTCTCAAGGCGCGGCGGTGTGGCTCAACGGGCTAAGCGTTAGGAATACGCTCGCCACCGCACCTCTAATCACTCTGCGTGGCTTCGCAGGTTCGAATCCCATGCAGGGATGGTTATGTGCGAGAGGATTGCTGGACTCCTCGCCGTCGTTGGGTGGTTCACGTAACCGCTGGTCGGTTACGGCTTCCTCCACCACCAAGTCCATGCTTCCGAAAAACAAACAATACAGTAAAAACTAATCCCATACCCGACTTGGAATGGTAACCGGACGAGAGGCCGTGGTTCGCCATATGGATAAGCCGTCTTATCGGCTTTCCTCTCCCCCGGGATAAATATGTAAATCCTATCCTATCCTATCCTACACAGGTATTAAATATTGTGATTCCAATAATTTTAATTTTGTTTAACTATACAATTTCCTCATATATTTATTGCCTAGGCCGCCCAGACTATCTCAAAATATACGATAATATTTGCGATATATTATGAAATATTAAAATCAGAAACATCCTCGACGTGTTATAGGTATTCTAGCCAGCGCTGATTGAAATCCTCTAATGTTGGCTGTAATTTATTGTCGCGACGCACGATTACGATAAAACATAAAACGAAATATATCGTATGTGAAATGTTTTCAAGTAAAACGTGGACGGCGGCTCTACGATGTGTGGGCGATATTCGAAGGTCGCGTTATTAGTATCAAATTCAAATTGGACATCCCTGGCTATGAGTTTTCTAATTGAACACCGAGATTACTAGCTTCAGTACACAATGCATCGAAATTAATTAACGCATCTGAATCCCAAACATCAATTTCTTATGATGTATTATATCCTTTTTTCAATCTGAAATAATGTGTAACATGAAGAATTCTCAAAGACTAGTGTTTTAACCCGACTGCCCTGCACACTTGAGGTAATATTTACATAGTATCGGAATATCAGTCGTTTTGTGATATCGGCGTTTTTAATTGGTATCGGTACATCTCCAGTTGTACCAGGTTAGGACCACAAACGAGAAAAAACAGGATAACCTCTCTTTTCGATGGTAATATACACTCACGAGCAGTAGATACTAGATATACGACCATCAAAGTGTGGCATACACACTATCGAAACTTTTACATGCTTTACATCGTCATTAAAACCAAATCAAAATATAACAAACGTAGTGTATGTAATTTTATTCAAACCATAAAAAGAAGAGTGCGGCATAAAAACACTTATTGTTTGATTTAACCGGCACTTACTAATGTGTATTATATTTTTGCAATAACTTCCCGTGTCGTAGGTAGAAAACAGTGGTTCCCAACCGCAGATTACTGTCGGTTCAGGGAGAATTTTGTTGCTTTTCTGCGAATGTTAACCGCTTAGTTGAATAAAATGTAGTAAAAAAATGTGATATATGATTAGTTTTCCGTCGATAAGTTGCGTGTGTTAAAAGTGTGGTATTGAAAAATACCGGCTTTAAATCCAATGTTCTTCACCTCACCCAATGTGTAATAGATTGGCTGGGTAATGCAGATCTGAAAAGATAATAGATCCCTATATATCAATGACTGCCTTTATTTTAGATTGGGTCATCATGATGCGAGAATAGTATTTTATATAAGCTGTCCAGATACAATATCTACTCTATTCCATTTGCATTCAGAGCATCACGCAGATTCTGGAAATAGTTCAAGTCAGGATATCCATTGCTAAAAAAAACAAAAAACCAAGATTAAATTTAGAGGTATTGCATCAGTTATTTATTGATTACACAGGTTAGATACGTTAGATCTCCAGTCAGATCAGAGTCCATGTCAATCCTTTCAGGCTATTGAAAAATCACATTGAAATAAAGTAAAAAAAAGAGCAAATTAAATTACCTTTCCAGGACTAGCTTAGTTGGTTTAAATTTACCATTTGACAATATGAGTAATATACAATAAATAGTATTCTAGTCTGACAGGTATCAATCAGATGGTGCATTATTATTTAAGCCTGAATGCACAAATAATATGTAAGTCATTGTTATGCTGAGGATGTGAAATAACATTATATACGAGTGCCAGTCTGGTGGGAATGGATAAAATTCAAAGCATTGGGAGCTTTTTCTACTAAAAAGAAACCACACTATATTTTCTTCATATTCAACTTCGTGGTTTTGAAGTGCATAGATGCGGCGGTCATTATCTTCATTATAAATAAGCATGTAGTTTAGTTCATAATATCTGGCAAGTTTTACATAATTTTTATTAGTCTTCAATGACAATTTTTATTATTATGTAAAACAGTAAAAAAACTTACTTTGCAATTCCTCCTGTTTTGTTGGTTTTGCTGGGAATGTCAGGATTCCATATTAATCTTCCATCTTGTTGTGAAATTTCTTCAACTCCAAAGAGTATTCCAGCTTGAAAAGCTTTGTTTATGAGATAACGAACTTTCCATCCTTCATGCGAGTCAGGTAGGTAAGAAACAAACTCTTGAGCTTTGTATAGCTTCCCCTATGAATAGAAAGTTATTTTTACAATTTATTTGGCTTGATATTCATTCCAATTTGGGGGTAAGGGAATTCAAAGATATAGATCAATTATATCAGAGGTCTCGAACTCGCGGCCCGCAGGACGATAGTTTGTGGCCCCCGTCTTGGTATGAAAGTTTAATGTTAGTGCGGCCCGTAAGTCACTCAGCTCAGTAAGAGTGATCGATGCATTTAATATATAACCAGGACACGTAGAGCGAAACAAAATATTTCATAATCTATTCCCCGGAAGGCATATGCGGTACGGTAACCTACTAGTACTGTACCTGTAGGCATGATATTCCATGGACCTATTCCCGACCTTAGACCCCCAAAAAATTTTCTTTTACGTCACCATTGCAAATTTCTTGGTGCTTAGTTTAAAGGTGGCTTCGCGAGTTGAAGTCTATAAACTGGGGTATATGTTTCACATAATCATTTGGATTCAAAACATTCAACAACCTGTTTTTCAATAGTACTGGTAGAGAAGTTTAGCCTAGGTATCACTGCTATTTCTAGACTAATTTTTGATTACTGCAATTTTAAGCTACGACGCCCAAGTCATCAGAATGATCATTGGGTTCTTTAATTCATACTTGAATTTCTGAAACACAACCGAAAACTAACAAGGTCCATCGCGGAACTACTAACATTTATGTTTTGCGTATAGAAGAATAGAGAAAGAAGATTTAACTTTCTAAGCTATGCTTTTATTGTGGAAAACCTGATGCGACCCGGACTCACTCAGACTCCGTCTCCCAGGTAAATTGAGTTTGAGACCCCTGAATTATATGGACCTTTGGATCATGAAAGAAGAGAGAATGGAAAAATTATCAAATATTAGTGGACTAAATTGTTTTTTTACACTTTTCTTTGCAATTGATAATGGTAATTGGTAATGCTGACTCATTAATTTTATCAATAATATAACAGACAGATCAAGAATAAAAATATTGCCCACTCATCAATTTCACTAACAATAAAACAGAGGGACTAAGAATAAAAATAGGACTGCATTTAGTTATTGCATAAACATGAATTTACAATTAAGAGATAATATAAGTTGAGAATTTTCGGTGCTCCAGAAGTATGTGCACCAAGATGGCGCACAACCTGAACATAGTATGTGTACCAGGTTAGGGTTCAGGTTGTGTACCATCCTGGTGCACATACTTCCGGAGCGCTGAATTTTTAAATTTTCTCACCATCATTTCCCCAGCTTGGAAAGAGAATACAAGTTCCCGTGTTGGCCATTGCTTGTAGCCGGGAAGCGATTCTCCCAAAACTCTTTCCAACATGACTCCATTGCTTGGCTGTCTTTGAATGATTTTCAGGCTATTGGAAGGCGTAACAGTTGTGAAAGTGCCTGCAAATGTTGATTTCCAAAAAATAACTTTGTAAAATTAACCACCAAAGCTTATATTGTAAGATTACCAAGCTTTTTAAAATAAATCATTGACTAAATTGAATTAAAGTCATCATGACTTAGTGTACCTTGAGTCATCTAAATGAAAGCGCGCAGCAGTGTGGCTCATCGTGCTACACGTTAGGGATACGCTCGCCACCGCACCTCTGATTACCCTACAGGGGTTCGAATCCCGTGCAGGGATGGTTATGTGCGAGGATTGCTGGACTCCTCGCCCCCGTAGGGTGGTTCACGTAACCGTTGGTTGGTTACGGCTTCCTCCACCATCAAGTCCATGCTTCCCAAAACAAGTAACTGACTAATCCCATACCCGACATGGAATGGTAACTGGACGAGAGGCCGTGGTTCACCATAGGGTTAAGCCGTCTGCTCTCAAATTTCCTCTCCCCCGAGATAAATATTTGAATCCTATCCTATCCTAAATGACTCAGATTTGTACTCAACTAATTATCACTTAGATCCGTGATTGACTCAAGTTGAGGGACTTCTATTCATCATTGCTTTCAAATATGCCTGTGCTCAGTAGCAATAAGAAGGCTGTGTAACCAGCCAATGATATGTAATCAATGTAATTGATATTCAAAAAGACCAAAATCTTCCGTTCCGGCATTCAGGCATTGCCTATGCAATTTATTGCACCCTGGTTGAGGTGGTGGGCATGTGACTCATATGATCTTCACCATCAATGAGTTTAAATTATTATCTATAGATAATATTTAAAAATGACATTTTTGAATTCGTAATAAATTATGAATATATGTTATTATTTTAAATTAGGTCAAGTTCAATAATCAGCGCATCAGCACTCAGGCCTGCAGTACACAAATGTCCTTCATAGGTTTACAAACTATTTTCCTTTTCGAATAGATTTATCGTGTAATAAACCTTTCACATTTCTAGTGATAATTTTGTTGAAATGATAAAGGACATAATATCCAGTACGATACATCTGATTCTAGAAAATAAGTTATTATCATTTCGACCAAATTTGTTTGTATTCTAATAGAACTAGGGATGGGCAAAATAGAATACCGAATCCGGAGGATTCGAATCCCAAAGTATTCGAATCCAACGGGATCCGATAACAGGATTCGGTTTCCGCCTCTCCGGCGCCAATCGTCAATTTTTGTATTTCGGGTTTCTAATTTATCAATTATAGACGAGCGTTTTTCTCGCGTGGAAATCTCTCTCGTTTAATTAAACTTGCGTCTGCTCGCAAAGAACCCGTTAATCGGTAAACATCAAACACTGTAATTTCAATCGGCATATTCAGGACAAGAGGTCGGTAATATAACCTCACGGCGAGGACTCACCATTTTTGCGTTTTCCTTCGTTGCTATCTAGCTAGCGTTATTTGTGCCGACTTACTGGTGATATTCCGATAATCTGAATGCAACAATTTTTGTTTACAGACGTGCCTTGCCTCATTTTAAATTAAATAATTTTTCGCGACCTACGAGTTTTCCCAAAAAAATGATGCACGTAAACCAAAAGCCAGGAGTTAAATGTTATAACATTATTCGCCATTAATTTAGATCAAATATTATTTACGAATAATTTTATTATACCATTTTCCGAAATACAAAGTTATATCGCAAAACGCAAACAACTGTCACATTTAAATTTCACTCTCAAAAGATTACATATTTTTCGGTCCGTTTCTATCGTTCAAGATAGACGCACGTTTGATCGAGTGTCTGTAGTATTTTAGTCGCCGATAAATTTTGAAAATAGTTGCCACATCTGGCGAAGATAGTGACGTATTGAATTTGAGTAGGGCTAAGTCTGGGTAGATAATGATTAATGATAACATTTCTATCGTTTAAGATAGACGCACGTTTGATCGAGTGTCTGTAGTATTTTAGTCGCCGATAAATTTTGAAAAAAGTTGCCACATCTGGCGAAGATAGTGACGTATTGAATTTGAGTAGGGCTAAGTCTGGGTAGATAATGATTAATGATAACATTTCTATCGTTCAAGATAGACGCACGTTTGATGTTCAGATGTTATTACCTAATAACTAAGTACGAAATCGCGTTTACGGGAACTTGGTTTTACGTGTCTTGCTCTCACAGATTTTAATTGATAGTGGTTAAATTTAATATTTTACAACGGCGCATAGGTTGCAGTGGCCACACGCTGGTTCAGCATCTAATTAATTCTCATCGGGTATGTTTTAGTATACTCGGCAGACTTACATTAATAATGATTTAACGCCGTTTCATGTCTATTTTGTATTTAACCGCTTACTATTAAAGTGTGTAAAGCGTGTCTTAATTTAGCATATCAGTATTTATTAGTATTTAGGGATTACATACATTTGGAATAATTGAAGGCAAAAAATATTGTAATATTCCTAAATTTCATTGTCCTGGGAACTGCCTGTTTAGTATCAAATGAAATCCAATGTTCAGGACTTTCCAAATAGATAATACATTTATACTAAGTAATACATTTGTAATTTTTCACCATCTAAATCCAGCAATGTAGAAATTCCCACTATTTGAATAAGTATGAAAATAGAATAGGATTCGGTATTCTGGATTCGATTCAACTATTCTAGAATAGTAAATTATTCTACATTGCCCATCCCTAAATAGAACTTATTCTTAGAACTTTCATATTTTAGTATCGCAACCCTACCTGCCCCAGCGTTCTGCATCTGAGAAGGGTTCTCTCTGGGTTTTGTAGTCAGGCGGCGTATGAACTCATTCATCAGTAGAGCATTACATTTTTCAGACTTTTGAACCAGATTTTCAAATCGTATACTATCTTTTAGATATTCCAGCGAAAAGCAATGCATTCTCAGGAGACTGGAAAGTTCATGGAAGTATTGCTCTCGGTTACGAATGTCATGTCTAACCCATTTTAAAGCGGCTTGCCATTTAACAGTCTCAGAGGAATATTTCGTGTTTGCTGATTTGAAAAGTGTAATTATATCATTTTTTTGAATATCACAGAATTCCCCTTTCTCAATGAGTTGTTCAAAGTTGATTTCCATGAATCTATTTAACACATAGCTAACTGCGTTTATATTAGGAACTTGATGAGTTTCAGTCATATTCTTCAGCGATGACTTTCAGCCATATTAGAGAATAATACAGTGATGACTGAATTCTTTGCAATGTTATTACTTTTCACCAGTGGTTCTTCTAACACTGTCTCCAGAAGAAACTTGAAAGGATAAGTCTGGATATTGATGACTGTTACAAGATCGCCAAAACATCTCTCTGCATGTTCATCTTTTGCTCTTGCCCATGTTATCATAGCTTGCCATGATGTTTGATAACTTACATTTGAAACTTTTATGTAACGCAGGAGATCTGGCTTGATAATAAACGGGAACATCTCGGAGGAAATTACTGATTTGAAATTAGTGATCAGCACATGTTCTGCTTGTTCTTTTACATCATGACGATCGTATGCTTGAGCCAAGTTGATGACAGAAAGACAATTGATTCGAGACAGATTGGTTTCCAAGTAATGGAAGCAAAAGTTTGTCAAACTAACCATTTGTAACAGGTTGGATGCTTGCAGGATTTGTTGAACGTATTCCATTTTCAAATTTGCTCCTCCTTTATCAGTTTATACATGAACTCTATACATTGGGAAATCCCATTTTGATCAACATCTTTCATATTAATAAAACCATCACGAGATTCCTTCATTTTTCTTGAAAACATTGCTTTAAAGTATCCTGATGAGGCTGCCAAGACACAGCGATGAGCAAGGAATGATTTGTCACCAACTTTGACATTGAAATCGCAGAGAATGTTTTGCTCTCTCAAGCTATCGAGTGATGTCATAAGCAAACTGGCTTGTGTTAAATTTGTTTGTTTTATGTAATCTTCATTCATAATCAGTCACGTCAACCTTGCTCAGATTAGTAACTAAATACTCAAATATAACAATTCTAATGCCTGTTTAAATATAAACAATTTTTATTATATCTTTCTACAGTTCTATACCAATATTCTGATACCGTATTCAATAAAAATATGCAAGATAAATTAAAAGGAAAGATAGACATAGACTACTAATTACTAAATAGATAGATATAGTTTATTTGAATACTCCATAATACTGTAATATACAGAAATTTTGAATGGATAATTCTGGAGGGCGAGCAAAACCTTTAAAAAGGTTAAAAACATGAGAAATATCATGTGCCCGCCCACCCTGCCACCAGCACACACACAAAAATAAATTACAAAAAAACTAATTCAAAAAAGGTTTAGGCCAAAAATAATCAAACAAAAGATACTCGAATGTAACGGGCCAATAACCAATTCAATATGTGGCGGTGGCGGCGCCGCGGCGGTGTGGCTCAACGGGCTAAGCATTAGGAATACGCTCGCCACCGCACCTCTAATTACTCTGCGTGGGTTCGCAGGTTCGAATCCCATGCAGGGATGGTTATGTGCGAGAGGATTGCTGGACTCCTCGCCGTCGTTGGGTGGTTCACGTAACCGGTGGTCGGTTACGGCTTCCTCCACCACCAAGTCCATGCTTCCAAAAACAAACAATACAGTAAAAACTAATCCCATACCCGACTCGGAATGGTAAGCGGACGAGAGGCCGTGGTTCGCCATATGGATAAGCCGTCTTATCGGCTTTCCTCTCCCCCGGGATAAATATGTAAATCCTGTACCTATCTACTGGTATATGCCAGCGATACGCTGTTAATAGACCTTTCCCCGACATCAAAACTTCCGTATTCTCAACCAATCACAAGCGAGCAGATGTAAACAAACCTTCTCCGCTAAAAAGTCGCTCAGACAACTTTGGACGCGTTCCGCACAGGTTGCTGGCGGTTTAGGCAGATCTTTGTCCCCTTTTTTCGCTTTTTGTGTTCTTCACGGGGCTGCGAGAATTAGAAAGCTGTAATACTGTATGTTACTTGTTGCAAGTCACGTTCACGAAATCTATATATCTATACTAAAAGGATGTAGCCTACAAGTTGAAGGCATCTTACAGTTACCGTAATGTACCGTACGGGTCAACCAACTGCTATTTCGAACCAAAAAATAGTAGACAGTCATACCGGTACCGATGCAATCAAGGGTACCGGTAGCCTACCGTATGTCAGTACGGAAGAATTCGCCTTGGATACAATGTTGCATTTTTATTAAACAGAATCTATTAGTGAATTATTTTCGTAGACTAACTATGTTTAAACGCTGCACATATGGTATTTGCCGGTCTGACAACCTGTACGGTACCCCCGTCGTTCGAATGGAGTAAGATTTGCGCCATTTCCGAAGCCACACATTGACCACCAAAAAGCAATGAGGTGGATAAAGCAATGCAACAGACCTCACAGTCGATTTACCTAGGAAAAATCACCAGAAATACCTACGTGTGTACCAAGGTAGGCCAACATAAATATTGTTTTCGATACCTATGATATATTCAATATGTTAATTTTTATATGAAATAAATTTTCATACAAGCAATGTGTTCCATCATGCATTTTCATGGAGGCGATTGACCAACTGATGAATACCCTGACCCTATATCAGATTCTTGTCGCCCAAAGCACCATCAAATAGTGAGGTAATGGTATCTTATACCATAATTTAACTTTGAATCATACTTTAACAGGATCTGTCACCAGATAATTCATTTGATACAGAGATATGCAAATCTGACAAAAGTGAGAAAGGATTGTCAGGGATCCAACCAGATCTTCCCCCAGACTGTTTAGTTGAAACTACCTCAAGTGCCTCTAATGAAAATGACAGTGCTTTGTCAGACAGCAGAAAATGTGAGCAAGCATCATCGTCATTTTATTTTGGTTCTCTGGCATAAAACAACACAAAAAGTCAACATACAAACAAAATGCAGAGAAAACTGGAAGTCGAGCATAACTTAAAAATAGATTTCAAAAAGTAGGCGGCTACCTACAAGAAAACGAAATAATGATAATAAAAGGGCACGAAAGAATTAACAAGATTCAAAATCGGGAAACACTTTCAACATAATTCAAAATGAGAAAACACATACTTCTTCCAGCATTGGTGTCATATTTGCTAACTGTAAAAATGATGAATGAAGAAGGAAAATTAATATTGAAGACTCGGGACTTCATGCAGAATTTTTTACAATCTATTGGTGATAAAATGATGTTACTTTATGGAGGATGCTTCGCATGCAAGCCATGTCCGGTGTGACCCTGGTGATTGCAATATCATTTTTATGCGGACTGCAAAAGTCACACCAAGCTGCTTCTGATACCAGAAGTTGGCCCTGCACTTGGTAGTATCTGTGGTGTGTGATAAATATCCTTATTTTGTTAGGTTGTTTTGCATTTATCACTGTCATATAAATTACAACTTGTTCATAATCCCCTGATAACTTTAGAACCGAACCAAGTGGTGGGTGTTTGCCCATCTGACTATGGGCTGACTATATAACAACGAGAATATCGGTTGGAAACCGAAGACTTATCGATCGATAGTTAGGGGATCCCCCAAAACAGAAACTGCAGTTTCGATTCATCCGCTCTTGTAACTTGCGCACTGCCATCGCACACACACCCTCGGCGGGTTTCAAAATTCTCTCGCTTTACAAAAATCTAGATCACTGTATCAATAATTGATTAATAACTCGCTAATTATACGACATAATTCGCCCAAAATCAATAGGCTTCTGGTCCGAGATAAGATGAATGCACATGCAAAATCTGGAGCAGATTCAATCTCGCTTTCGTGAGATATCGCGTGCATCTAACAGACATACAGACAAATACCTATCAATATACTTACCGATATTAAGATCGATAAGTAATGAGGTAGTGCTCGGTGAGCGCAATTCTTCCATATTATCAGGAGATAAAACCAGGCAGCTTCAATAAAATAACTCAGCAGTAAAATCTTTGTGATGCATTAAGTCTGTGAATGGAATTGTGAAATGAATTTAATTTTATTATTTTGATTTTTTTTTTTTTGGCGGATCAGAAGTTTTCCAGACTCGGATCAGCGTCTTGAAGACACGTCATATCCGAGTTTTATCGGTCAATCGCTTCATAAGCATGCCACTGCATGCAGTAGTCATACACTTCCGGGGGCCTCAGTATGTGCCGCGCATCAGCAAAGCACAGACTTCCACCATAGGCTTCTACTTATGCAATGCATATGCTTCAACTTGGGGCTTCCGTCCATGCCATGCAGGGCACAACTTCAGCCCCCCCGGCTTCCGTACATACCGCGTATAACGCAGCATGACATTCACCGAGAAGCTCCCGATTCATGACCCCCAACAAAAAGGCACCATAAAATTGTGAGGTAAGGATTACGTATAACCATAATTTAACTTTGGATCATAATTTAACAGGATCTGTCAACAGATACCTCATTTGATACAGAGACGTGCGAATCTGACGAAAGTGAGAAAGGATTGTCACTGATCCAACCAGATCTGCCCCCAGACTCTTTAGTTGAAACTACCTCAAGTGCCACTGAAGAAAATGACAGCGCTTTGTCAGACAGCAGAAAAATGTAAGCAAGTATCATCATCATTTTATTTTGGTTCTCTGGCATAAAACAACACAAAAATTCAACATGCAAACAAAATGCAGAAAAAACTGGAAGTCGAGCATAACTTCAAATAGATTTCAAAAAGTACGCGGCTACCTACCAGAAAAAGAAATAATAAAAGGGCACGGAAGAATTAACAAGATTCAGAATCGGGCAACACTTTTAACATAATTCAAAGTGAAAAAACACATACTTCTTCCAGCATTGGTGTCATATTTGCTAACTGTAAAGATGATGAACAAAAGAAAATTAATATTGAAGACTTGTGACTTGATGCAGAATCTTTTACAATTCATTGGTAATAAAATGATGTTATTTTATAGAGGATGCTTCGCATGTATGCCATGTCCGGTGTGACCCTGGTGATTGCAATATCATTTTTTGTGCGAACTGCAAAGTCACACCAAGCTGCTCCTGATACCAGAAGTTGGCCCTGCACTTGGTAGTAACTGTGGTGTGGGATAAATATCATTATTTTGCTAGGTTGTTTTGCATTCATCACTGTCATATAAATTACAACTTGTTCATAATCACCTCATAACTTTAGAACCGAACCAAGTGGTGGGTATTTGCCCATCTGTCTATATAACAATGAAATAGTGCTCAGTGAGCGCAATTCTTCCATATTATCAGGAGATGAAACCAGGCAGCTCAATAAAATAACTCAGTAGTAAAATCATTGTGATACATTATGTCTGTGAATGGAATTGTGAAATGAATTTAATTCTAATATTTTGACGTTCCATTGCTTTCATGGTTTTTGTTTGTTGTGCCTAAAAGCATATATCTGGTGTGTATTATTATCCTATACAACACAATATCTAGAAAACTGTATAATTTGTAGTCATTTGCTTGGATTTACTTGCTTGTTCCTTCATCATATATTTTTTATAATCTGTTATATTCTATTTCTACACTGAATGAATAAACTATATTGTAAAATCTATCAGATACCACACTGTTTTTGGTTAAAACTGTATGATTGGAACTCTGGCTCGATCTAACTTTGTGGGCTTAGCACCAACTACAGACGACAAAACTGTTGGATGTTTTATACTGTTCCCTTCATATAGGTTGTTACCAATGCTGGGGAAGGCCTGTACATGCTTGGCTCAGCAGAAAATCTTTTATTCCCATCAATTTCATCTGTTGGATAGTCTTGGTTAGTCCAACGATATGGCAACAAGCACCAGTAGTTCTGATGAATATGTAACAATTTTTAAACCATGTTTATCACTATAACATTATTGGTCCTGTAACTTTATGTGGTATGTAATCAATTATAATACCTCAATAAACCTGTTGAATCTAATCTTTCAATAGTATATTTGCACCCATCTTACTGAGCTAATAAATCTGTGTTTCTATGATACGACATAAACTCAAGTGCCTAGCATGTACAAATTGCATCAGAGACTTGGTGACTATCCAGCGACACCACTATTTGAAGATGATGTGGTGGCAGAGACTCCTGAACTTATCTATAGCACTTGGCTTTGAAATCTAGCGTTGAACCAAGATTGACGACTAACCCATCATGAATGTATCTGAAAAAAATATTCATCTGTTCATAATTACAGATTGCTGTAGTTTGTGCAATGTTTCCAAGAATGTATTCAAAAGACTTTTTAAACTGCCCCTGCATTTCATTTGTTTCTATACTAAACCCACCAATTCAGTCCTAACTTGGACGGTACCGGTACCTATTAGTCTATGAACCATGGGATGTGGTACCGGTAGTCACGCAGGTCTCCCAGTCCTCTGACATTCTTCAACCATATAAGTTTAAATATCACCTTTCAATGAAAAGTTTTGTATCCCTCTCCAGCTGGGGCAAAGAAAAGGAGAACCAGGTCATAGAAAAGCCATCTCTGAGTGATTCCATTTTTGTATGTTAAATAGGCTTTTGGAACTAAGTTAGGTACGATAACGGCAATGTGAAGGCGGAATAACGTTAATAATAGATCACTTGACGATATGTTATAACTTTAGAAGCACGAAACTACCGCCATCACCAGTGAAATGCCATTCGAAGGCCTTTGAAACGAGCAATGCACCACTCTATCGCCCTACACAAGCCTGAATATTTGCAATGTTTGTCTGAGCAATGACATTAAACAACATGATAGGCAACTCTGACGTCACTCCATAAGACTGCAGGCGGAAGATTGTATTTCATGATACGCTCCAATTCAGATATTTCTCGTCGCCTTTCGCGACCGTTTTCCGCTCGCTCTTGCTACTCGGCGTCTTTTTTACGTGTAGTACCTGCCTTTTTGCGCCTGTAACAAAAGAAAATAATCTCTATATCTAAGAAGTTTGTGAAGAAGAAGTTATCTAAGAAGATTTGTGTGGAACATTTTGCAGATAATGACAAAGTTCAAAGTTAGTAATTTTGATGTTTGCGCTTAAACATTGCATTTTCATTTAAAGAGGGTGTCATACAAAACTGTTTTTACTTCTCTTAACGATGCTGTGATACAAATCTATAACACAAAGTTTGCACCTATCGAACTAGGTGAATTTATTAGACATATTACATATTCAGTTTATCGTAGGTAACATTGCTGGTACATAATGCATCGTAGATAGGTTTGTGTCTAAATTTAGGAATTTAGCTCATAGCCCACTAATTAATATTATCTTCTATGCAGGAGGTTCCAGGGCTGAATTCAACTTGCAGCCTTACCGATCACTTGACGATGCTCATTTAGTTTGGCTCGAGCAAGTCTTCTTGAAATGCTTGTGTGAATGGAAACTACCTATATGTTTTGCCTTCCTCCGATATTAGACAACTTTATTCTGAGGGATTTCGCATATAATTCTCATTGATCGTTGGCTGTTTATAATTCCTATTAATTGTGAATTCTGATTATAACAAAGAGTTGAAATTTTTTTTACCTAATTTACTGGCACCTTTTTCTTGTCAATACTCCAAGCTGAGGTAATAAACAAGACAATACATTTATGTCATCTGGAAGCAAAATATGCACACTAATTGATAGTTTGACACATCGAGATAATACATCATGACAGAAAATACAAGTTAAAGATAAGTATGACCATCACATGGTAATTAAAATTAAAAAAAATGAACAGGGGCTGTGGAGTATGAAAAGTTCAAGACAACGAAAAGAACAAATGTTCATAGCTAATGAACTCTCAATTTTGCCTCCATTGCTTTGTGAAGGCCAAGATATTTCGAGTGGCTGAATTGGTTTACCTTTATGATAGCAACGATTTTGTATTTAATATAGCGAGGTTTTTTTCAATTTAATTGAAGTGATATTCTTTCCCAAAGCTATGCTTGAATCCTCTAGAATAGATCAGTGATGTCAAACTCATGGGTTTTCGAGAGCCGCATTGCATTTTGGAAATTGTAAAAAGGGCCGCAAACAGTTTTTGATAATGTATACTTGAAAGATATTTTTAAGATAGTTTTAGTTTGTGACCTATGTTGTGATGCAACTAAACAGTTGGATTAAGTTTTATTATTTTCTTCAATTTCAAATGCAATTACATATTAATATTTGCATTCCACTATTATTGCAACATTTGCAAGTTACTGTATTTATTATAAAAAATCATAAAATTTCATGTACAACCATCAAAATCATTTTTGAACAAGCTTTGGATAAGGAAAAAATAATACATACACTAAAAATGACTTAATCTAAATATATGAACCTAAAATTAACAAAAATACTACAGTATATACTCAATGTTTTTTTAATTACATTTGTTCTGACGTTTGGCATCTTTTTTGTGTCACCAGCATACTAAGGCCAGGCTGAAATGATTTTATAGTACCAACTCTAACTAACGAGGTCACATGATCATGGGTTAATCTGGATCTTTGCGAATGTATAATTAATTCCAGTAATGCAAAAAAGTTACTCATTTCATGTATAGATCAGTAAAAAAACAAATGACAGATTTTTTCGACAAGACATTTCGCACCACATTGCGTGGCATAGGATTGCTTGAATTATTATTGATATTGATTTTTAATAACTAAGTCGTTGTATAATTATATTAATATACAAACACATGGAAATTTTCTGTTCGAAGTTGGTCTTCGAATTTGTCATATTGACTGCTGAGCTTATTGTGTTTTTTCATTGTATTGATGGAAATATCGCCGGATGAGAACAGAACAGGCCTAAGTCACAATTTTGAGTTTTGAGAAAAACGCAAAAAAACAATTTGAAATTTTTTTATTTTCGAATTTCTAGATATTCACACTTAGTAAAGTCCTGAGCTCTGGTTATTTTAATGTGGATGAGAATATCTTTGTAATCAATATTTTTTGGCACTTCAGTTTCAATTCTTTCCTGCTTTTTTACCCCCATAAGAAACTTGGCCCATTCTGTTCTCAACTTCTGAAATTTTTTGTATGGGATGCAAGGTAAAACAAGGTGACTTAGGCCTAAGTTGCACTGAACAAATTTTTAGGGATGTAAGTTTCGGACATTTAATTTTTGATGTTCATGCCCATCATATTGGAATTTAGGACTATCTTTTTTCAATATTTTGGGGTTTTGAGCCATGCTCTACAAAGTGGTTGTCTTGAAGTCCTGCATTTCTCAATAATAAAAATTTTAGCTGGACTTAGGCCCATTCTGTTCTTAAATATTTTAGGCCTAAGTCCAGCTAAAATTTTTATTATTGAGAAATTCAGGATTTCAAGACCACCACCTTGTAGAGCATGGCTCAAAACCCCAAAATATTGAAAAAAGTCAATTTTCCAAAAATGTGACTTAGGCCCCTTCTGTTCTCATCCGGCGATATGACAAATTAAACAATGTGCTTCAGAATTTTGTGAAATGCAGAAATATTGCAACTCCCATTTTCTTCGAAAATTCCACCTTCTTCATGTACTTTGCGTTTAATTTAATCACTCAAGTGCTTTATTCAAGTATTCTTTGGCTAGCTTGTTGTGTATTCTTAATTGGGTCAAAATGGGGACAAAAAAAAATTAATATTCCAAAACTACTTTCAGTAAATTGTTTTCTGTGTGAATAATCAATTTCACTTTTAAAGGTTTGAAAAATATATTACATTTAGATAAAAAAAAACTTCCAAAATACTATTACAATTATTGTTAAGCGTTCTAGGGCCGCACTTGAAGTTCTCTGGGGCCACGAGTTTGACATCCCTGGTCTAGATTGAAGTTGTCCAAAATATATATATAAACAGTATTTTATCATGAATGATGATTATACCCCTTCCGGAATTTCTTCTATAATACTACCAAAAGTTGATGAACCAAATATAACACTGGTGCAGTGAGTTACCCGTAATCCTCATTTTCCAAAGCTGTTTTAAGTATGTCTGGCGTGTTTTGTGCCTTTTTACAAAGAAGACCGCCTATGCAATCCTACGCTTTGGAATTTTTAGTTATTTTCCTCAAGCCCTGCAGGATGTGGGGGCCATACACAAATCTACCGGATGGTCGAATCTCGAATGTCTTTGCATGCTTCCATAGGTTGTTTTTCTATTGCAAACATTCATGGAGTACTCTAATTATATTTCTTGGAATCACACTGTCACTGATATGTCCTGTGAATAAATAATGGGAAATTGAGATTAGGCGAATAGTTGAAAGTTTTGCTTTATGTCGGCTTAATTTCTTGATTGATATACTTACTATTTTTGCTATTGCCTCTTGTGCTGCAGGAGTCTCACAATGCTTAGACAGGTTGGTCCACAATTTTCACATCTAAAGAAAGAGAGGAGATTTATTAATTTTCGCTAAGAATAAATAAAGCAGTCTATATGATTTAGAATGGAAAAGCTAATAAATCCAATATCTCATGTTTTATGTAAAAAATGTTTTACTGAATTTGGTATATAAACCAGCTAATAAAAGGGTTTAGTCAGAAAATTACAAGCATTGGTGGCTCCAAATACTTGAGAGATCAGACTGTACAATATAGACCGGTATGAGTGAAATGTTAGGTGAACTTGTCAACACTTTGATTCAATACGCAAATAAAAGTGAATGTGAAATAGTATGTTACAATGAACAGCAATCAGCAATGAGTATATATCCTCACTGATTAAAAAAATCTAAACGGAGGTGCATGAACTATTTGAAACCATAAGGGGTAAGTAAATATGCAATTTCGGCAAATGGGCAACTACGTACCGTACTGAATTAATAACTTCGTAGTATTTGACAAATGCTGGCTTTCCACATGTACTTAACAGTGCGATGCCCGGGTGTGATATACAACAATAGTATTTACCTTACCTTTTTCCGATTTCTTTTTACCTCAACTTTCCAAAATATCATTAAAATCGACAACAACTGTCAAAGCAGGCGCGAACACTATTCGTGCTATGCCTTGAAAGCAGCACACATCCGCTAGTTTTCGTCTCGCCAAGTATGTGCATTGGAGCGTGCTATCGGATACGATCTTCGGCCAAAAATGCCGGAGTTGCGCATCATGTTGTTTAATGTCATTGGTCTGAGCGACCAAAATCAAAACAATAAAGGTCAAAGGTCGGGGAAAGGTCCATAAGTTCAACCACGAGCAATATATTTATAATAATGATAAGAGAATATAGAATTGAATACGAAAATTTGCTTTTACGTGTAGAAGGTAATTGAATTGGAAAATGCTGCTTAACTGCTCAGTTGTCTGGACACTCGTGCGATGCCGGTACGGTACCGTCTGACCGTACCGGTACCCATGCAATCACTCATGAAAGAATGAGAGATACGGATAGTCTCGTAGAATATAGACTACTGAAACACTCTCTGCGCCTGCCCCATACCGTACAACCGTAACGTACCGATCCAGACAAATGATAAATAGCCCGTGCTCAACCATTTATTTCAATACATACCTCGACTCACTATATTCTACTAGGATCGAGGTATGGATTGAAATAAATGGTTGAGCACGGGCGATTTATCATTTGTCTGGATCGGTACGTTACGGCTGTACGGTATGAGGCAGGCGGAGAGAGTGTTTCAGTAGTCTATATTCTACGAGACTATCCGTATCTCCCATTCTTTCATGAGTGATTGCATGGCTACCGGTACGGTCAGACGCAAAGCGACTATAACCGACTATCGGTATTTGGTAAGACGGTACGGTACCGGCATCGCGAGTGTCCAGACAACTGAGTAGTTAATCAGCATTCTCCAATTAAATTTTCTTCTACACGTAAAACAAATTTTCCGAATTTTCGTATTCAATTCTATATTCTCTTATCATTATTATAAATATATTACTTATTGTTTAACTTGTAGCATGGAGAATTTATAGAACATTTTCATATTAAATATTGCTCAAGAAAATCAGTAGTGAGTTAGAAACCCAGGGAACACGTTTGTGCGCGTAGGATTATGCCTGACAACGTTGGTCCCAAGCAGAAGCAAATTTTCTAAAAATAAAAACGCGTGACTACGATGGGCCACGAGGCGGACCATCGTTGTCAACCTTTTTATTTTCTTTTTATTCAATTTTTATTTTTATTTTTTTTTCATTTTTTTTTTTTTAATTTTTTTTTTTTCGTTTTTTTTTCGTTTTTATTTTTCATTTTTTTTTTAATTATTTTTATGTTTTTTCACAACTATTTTTTTATTTAAATTTGAGTTGGGTTGTCTTTAATTGGATAGAATATTTTTTTTATTTTCGGTTTTTTATTTTATTTTTTATTTTCAATTTTACGCGTGACAACGATGGGCCACCATACTGTAGTCATAGCTCAGACATAAAACCCGGGTGTGGCGTCTTTGTTATCAGTAAAGACTTGTCTGGAATGTAAAATTCGCACGAAACTGAGTGTACTGATGGCTAATTTGGGTTGTTATCAGACGAAGTCTTTTTTTGCCATTTGCTTTCCGAAGAACTCGCCATGACCATCATAAAAACAAGCAGTAAAAAGAAATTCTCAAAGTAAATTGAAACGGAAAGGTAGCCATGGATGAGATTTCAACACTTACAAATGATGAAAGTTAAGTATCTTCAGTCGCTTGTGATCAAAGTCTTTTTTAGAAATAAAACAAAAACTGAATGTTCATGTAAACTCCACTTCTTACGTGTGTGACATCTTGATACACATGCAATTTGCATTATTTACAACTTGATTTAATCCTTTTATGTTGGACAAATCTTTACATGCTTGTACAAAGATTAAAACTTTTCTAACGAATCTATATTTTAGCAGTGTGTTTTGGTTGAGAAGTCCGGATTCATAACTGTTTACGTTCAATGTAAATCATGAGGCGTCTTTACGTTTTACTATTTAAAACAACTCAATTCATTTTTGGGAAGATGAGTGAAAATACGTTAGGTATTTGAAGTATCGATGAAGCTCAATTTAGTTACAGAACGATGAAGGGCTTGGTTGGAATTCGCCACGCAATGGCTGAAATTCGATATCCATTGGTTGAAAGAATTAATTCAAGACAACGAAAGTACATAATCACCTAAATTCTATACCGTTAGGGTTGCCGACGATACACATTTTTTAAAATAAAAGCACTTAAATCCGTGATTCAAAGTAAGGCTTAGAAATTTTCAAGCCAGAGTGACAACTGGATCAGGGGATATTGGAAAACGTCAAAATTTGTTAGCATTGCAACGTTATCATCTTAAGATATGATATTGTGGGTTGAATCTTAGATGTCTCGTGCTGGTGTATTGTTGAATTGTAATATTCATCACCATTCATTCATCAACTTATGAATGACGAAACAATCATGACGACATAGCATTGAAACGTTAAATGTGTTTAGTACAACCAACCATGATGTATTTTGTCAGCAGGGTTAACAAATTTGGTTATTGAACTTTAAAATAAATCTCTTGATGTGGCTGACTTAATTAAAGACTATACCACGCTGTGCCACTTCACTTATTTGAGCTAATCTAGCGGGCGGTTTCAAAGACTTTGTAAATACTTTTCAATTTTAAATAAGGATAATTCATTTTTCACTTTGTCCGTGTACAGTTTCGACCTCTCATAAATTTTTGTATTAAATGAAACCAGAACATCTTATCGATTGAAACATTTCGGCTTATTGTAGTGAAAATTAATAACGTTGATTCTCGGCCTCTTGAATATAGTGATTATTTCAATTTAATGACCACAACCTTAATATATAAGTTCATGCGCACATATTAGGAATAAATCAACAAGCGCATTGATGAGCTTTTTCCGAGATAATAGACTCCTATTTTATTCGATGTAGTCCAGTTCGTGTCAGTTGTTTTATATGGCTTAAAATTATCTTCGATTACATTTCAAATGTGACGTCAAAGATGGTTACTTGTTTATGTGCGGGATCTCTAAATGAGTATAGCTGTGACGTCTTTTTGGCACAAAAACACCAGACCGATGGTTAAACAAGATTCTTCGTTAATTAGTGCAAATTAGGAATCCGAATTCACGATCCAGAAATTCGTTAAAAGCACATCGATGTAAAATTAAAATTGACGTTTTCTCTCCGAGTACATTAAACTCGTTTAGATTATAAATAATATATCCATTAGATCAACACTAAGTGGGTATTTGGACTCGAAAATACCAAACATAATTTGTTCACAACTTTGTTTTTGGTCTTGCTCGTGAAATGAATCGAACTTGAAACCTACCGCAGTTTAAAAAAGAGTGTAAACAGCTTTGCACTGTAATTCTGATATTATATTATGTACATTAAATACTAAATAGTGTTAATATCGACGAGCATAATGAACGGTGGTCCACTTGTAGATCACATCTATAATATTGCTTATCTGCCTTGGTTTGTGCTGGTTAATAACAAAATAAACAAAGCAAAACGAAGTAATTAGGGTTAAATTAGTCATTAAAATCTGGCTTATCGGTATTGATTGGGCGATAGAAAATGTAAACAACATAGCACTTACATCTGTTGACATCTCTGCTGCGAGGATGAACCCGTGAACAACATATTGTCAGCATCTAGTTATCATCCTGCAATATCACTGTCTATGCTTGAGACTTTCAAATGGATAAATGTGAGTATGTTATTATACATCATTTTATTTGTGTTAGGTACATGTTTGGGATGAGTCTGAATTACCGTGTTTTGCCAAGTGGCAATAATTATCGTTATATGAGTTTGTGAAAACAAGTTACTGTTGTTAGTGGTGGAATTTGAATTAAAACAATTGAATATTTTTACCATTACATCTCGCAACTATATTCGGGCATGTTCATGCATATAGCGAATCAAATGCCAACACTTCAAAATGGTATAATGGCAAACATTGAGTTTTGTCAATTGTATCTATATATATTTGTTGCATATTCAGACTATAGTACGGAGTTTTGCGATATAGGTAGCTGAATATTAGACATTTGGTTAACGTAAGATATCTCTGCAATCATGATTTTTAGAAATACAGACGAGAAGTGCTGAAGATTACACCCACGAAGAAAAGCTACATTCAGTTACGCATAAAGAATGTCTTTATAGTTGAAAAGTGCTTCATAACTTTATATTTATAGGACGATTGTGCGATGTCATCAGGAATTCTGTTTCAAACACTTGTACTAGGGTTTCTATGGAACTGCGTCTGTACTAATTCTTGACGTATCTGAAAAACAAGCTTCTCCATCAACCAAGCGAGCATTGTATTCATGCGCTACACATAAATTTGCGAAAAAGCTGTCAACCACTTCCGTCAACATGCCATGTTTGATCTACATTCTACAACATGATATAAATACAAATCGGAATTGACTGTGACACAGACCTGAGACGCTTGTCAAAACCAGTTTACAATTTAGGAACATGATTTGACTGCAATGTTCCATCAACTCAATATTGCAAAAATGAGAAAGGGGTTATCAAGACAACCAAGGACAACACTGTGATATTTTCTTTTACCTTGAGTTAAATTATGAAGGATAGTTTGTCACTTAATTGTGAACTCTTGGTTGTCTGAATTATGCTGCAATAAAAAATACAAATACTCAAACTTCGAGCAGTCCAGTCGCGTCGCTGAATCGAATGCTTGAATTGTACGACGCACTTGAGGATTTCTGACATATTCAGCTAATCCCTAAGATAACTAAATATCAATCTGATATTGCACCGCATGCTTCCCATAGAGTCACATTTATTGGATACAAGTTAAAACAGTTGTACATCTTCATAACTTGCTATATAAATTAGAATTATATGAATTTAATTTGACCAATAATCCATTAGTTATGGTACCATGCCGAATATTCATCTTCTAGTTAATAGATAAGACTAGAAAGAATTATCTAATATAAGAAACCAAAGTGTATAGAAATCGGAAAGTTGTGCAATATTGTTCGTATTGTAATCCAGCGGTAGCATTGCCAACACGAAGAATCACGATATTGGCATATTTATAGTATAGTTTAAACGATATATTATATATACGAGTCTAATATTCGTTTAAATCTGAGCGATTACTCTGGTAGAACTACAGCAAAATCTATTTTAATTATCTTTAGGAATCGATGGTTTAAAATCCAGGCATAAATAATGCTAATCTCATACCTACCTGATTGACGAATGCACAAGCTTAAATATTTTGTTCTGTGAATATGAAATACCAAGGTCCTAGGATAATCAAGTTCAAGATATTGATGTGACCAAATGGAGATTTATAGTGTATTATAATAAATAGCATTGAACAAACAATTGAACGAAAGGTGTTTGCCTTGTGACCAGTTAATTTTTTTTATACCTCGCAATTTTTGTTATCGACGTTTGGCGGACTTACGTATCGCAAAGAGATGCACACACAGCTCTTGTGTTAGGAACTGCCCTATAAACTTCACAATATACAATCTAACGAGACACATTAAGACACAACGTTTATCAGGACTTATCAGGAAGGAATTCAAGCAAACGACTTCATGAGGTAAGAAAAGTAATAGCATATGATGAAATATTTGGTGATAGGATGTGGTTGAAATAATCAATAGAAATAAATGGTTTCAACATATTGCATTGCGAAAATGCAATTTGAAAA
Organism: Styela clava; assembly: GCF_964204865.1. Lineage (NCBI taxonomy): Eukaryota > Metazoa > Chordata > Ascidiacea > Stolidobranchia > Styelidae > Styela > Styela clava. The sequence continues at coordinate 1,521,058 of NC_135264.1, read as the reverse complement.
AATCTATATATTCTAAATTAGGTCAAGACATTGTAGTCAAATCTTTAGTTATATTCCTTTCTACCAAAATGGTAAAACACATACGCGTGGAGAATGAATAAAATATTATATATATTTAGACAAGCTTAACTGGCTTCATCTCTGTATCCGAAGATCTATCGCATTTCAGCTTTTTGTGATGTTCATGAAATATGATCAATATTGACGCGATAATTGACCACATGTACGAGTACAGCATCTCCAAGATATATTGCACAGTTTATACTTCATTTTAGACCCAAGTTGGAGGTTAATAATAATATCATCGTGAGTTTCAGAATGAGTGAACACAGCAACATCAGCCCCGTCAGAAAGACTTTTTTCAATTGCGGTTAACTTTTTTACGGCAAGAAGAAATTTATTGGGTTCAGAAACTTTTCGCAGTCTAATCTTCATGAAGTGCAATCCAACAGTTTTTGAGCAAGGGAAAATGTAAATACGAACCAAAATGTTATAACTGTATATGTAATTTGATATTTTTTGCATGGAGTTATTGTAAATATAATGTAATTGAAACATTTAAGGGAGTAAGTGTAATTGAACTGAATTAATGTAATTGATCCAACTCTGGTGTACACATAAGTCATATCGTAATACCGTATAGTAGCAATTACATTATATTCGGTGATATACAATTTTACTCCTAAATTATTATTTCTTGAAACGCCTGCTTACTTTCCTTCAATTTCTTTCGCTTCCGTTCATTGCTGTGGCAATTTGCAAAACATCAGGTCTGTGGTTTGTTATATATTACTAGCTTTATATTGTATATTCAAACAGTAATGCAATCTAGAATCTAGATTATAGACCATTTTTTTCTATTGCGGGCTCCAATGGTTTATGATCATAATCAATATTTACAAGATTCAGTGTATATAAGTAGTCACGAAAACAGTAGGAGTAAACGCGGAAATGAATTTTTCAATTCGTAACATGTCTTTTCTTCACGCATATGTATCAAAACAGTGTATCAAACTTGTATCAAAACAGTTCCCATATACACTTGAAGCTGGAATCAATCGATGGTGTTGCTGTTCACAAATATCTCTAGTCCTACAATATCTAATTTTGTTTAGAATATGTTTTAATGCATTTATCAGTTGGGAAATACGCCCACTAACACTGACGCTTGTTTTTGTCTAATTTCAAATTAATTTACAATGTGTATTAAATGAGTGAATTTATTTTTGAAATTCGATACCTTGATAACTGTTAATCATAACGCAACGCGGCATGCATAACGACAACGCACTTTTTCAATTGGGTGCTACTGCCAAGCGTGACAACAAAGCGAACGTGGATAACATATGGATCAGATAAATATAGTTCCAAATGCGGTATTCACGTCCATGTATCAAGCAACATCTATATTTGCATAATGCTTTATTGGGTTATGCGCTCACGAAGACTTTGAATCAACAACTGTAAGTATGGGAATGCCTTTCAATTTTGTCTATATCTATAAAATTATATTGGTGATGAGTTGGGATTGAACATTTTGAATGATATGCCAACATTTTAAACGCTGATTTACTGAAAACTAGGCTGATCAATACTTGAGTTTATTTTTTCAAATCTTCCATGAAATTGGGGTCTAGTGACAAGCGATAGTGCATAAATTGAAGCACTTCCCAGTAAAAGTTGTGCTGTGGTAAACAAAGCTATATAACTTTATTTTTTAATGCTAACAGAACTAAACGCATGAAAACAAGTTTCTTAATAATCATATCACGACTTGGGTGATTATTTTCCTGACATTTTGTAATGCACCAAACTTACCGAATATGATTTGTGATAGCATTTTTATCGTGAATAATCGCTGTTACAATCAGAATCATTGCATCGGATTTATTTTTATATACATTAGTCAATAATACTGCTTTTTATCATTTTAACAATTGAAGTAGGCGCGGCTCAATATAACAAAAACCCTGTTATAGAGAAATTCTGTAGGTATATGAATAAACAGTTTACTTTGATGAAATCCAAACTATTGACCCTGTGTCTGGTTAAAGACAATGGCAGGCATTTCATTGGATCAGCTTCCCCGGTATATACGTTAAACCATATCAAAAACTATGTATCGAAATTGAATTTTGTGTCCCGCAAGCCTCAGCCTACCCTATACGTAATGGTAAATCCGGTCCTGAGTATGAAAAATAGCACTTGCAGTAGTTCAATTTCAAACAGGATTATGTCACAAAAAATAATATTCAGATTTTTTCAAGTTGGGCACTTGTCTGTTTATTTCCCCTATAATATACACAAGAAATGGTGAAAAAATATAACTGTTAATGTGTTACTAACACTAATGCGTAAATCGATCTAAAATATTTTCGAAATAAAACAAAATCAACATAGAAACCGTATCGGTAAATCTATCCATGTAACAAACTTTTACACAGACAAGTAAATTTATTCCATTTTTCAAAAGTCATATCAACACTGTAATAACATTGATATATGATTTTCTGAATAATAATAATAAAAAACATTCATCGAATTTGACCTTTCTGGAATAATATATGACACATTTCTGATTGATTTGTTTGTTATTTCTCATGACACTAATATATTTCAGAACACGTAGAGGCATAAAACTTGGCAAATATTCCGATTTCATGAAGAGCATTAATGAAAGCTGCAACCTGTGACAAAGTAGGATTTGGACTTGGAAAAAATCCACGAATCATACGATGCTCTGAAAAACGGAAAATGTAAGTATTAATATTTGTATGCCCTACTCCGTTCAATCTATTATATATTTTCTCACATTGCGATCTCATTATGTCATTGAAAAATTAGTTTCTGCGTTAATACCCTGATATCATCAGACGATACATACACGAAACTTAAATGATATAGATTTATTTCCAAGATAGATAGAGAATAAAACGTTTTGATTCATCGAGCGTACTGTTCTCCTTCAAGTATTTCGTCTGTTGGCTAACGCGGAACCGAATAATTTGAGCTGTTGATTTGATTTGCAATAGGTACGGGTACTTCTATCTTTGTCACAGAATGTATTTTATATTCCTATAGGGTGTCCATAAAGTCTTAAAAAAATTTAAAATTGCAGAGGGAATTTATCGATGTCATATATTGTCTTAGCCCACACAGATGTATTGAATAAAGTAAAAACATTTAAACAATTACTAATTGAAAAACAACAAACTGGTTAAAATATATTGAGGAATGACTCCATAACAAAATTAAAATTGTAAAGTGACTTTATGGACACCGATTATTTCTACGATTTTTAGGTAGGATGACCCTTTTCATACCTTTATCAGCTATTCCGTTCGACGGACAAAGGAAAAGTGTCAAATAATTTTCGTAGTCAGTCAGGTAAACAGAATTGCCATTGGTTAGGAAGTTGTCTGATATAAAAAAAAATCGAAGTAAATTCACTTTATTGCAGCATAAACAATGATTCAGTTTTAAAATTATATTAAAGCTGAACATGTTTTTATATATTTACCCATATCCATGACGGTTTCGCTATCAAGTCCGTTCATTTTTACGTGCCCTTCGTGAAAGTATTCTAAAAATGCATGTGTGTTTAATAAAGCAACAAATGTTAATAAGAAAAATGCGCGAAAAGTCAGATCAGGGCTTAGGGCTTTATTTTCTGTGGTGATTTAATATGTGTCTTAATTAAAATTAAATTAATTAAACACTTATGAAAAAAAAAAAATTAACACGATCTAACCAAGCCGCTAGAAATATAAATTTGGGGATATTTAAAACTTAAAAATGTATTAAATAATTTTGATTCAGATAGTAAATATATTTATATATACATATCTCGAAAATATATATATATACACACAAAATATTGAATACTTTGTAAATATTGAATATTAAAATTAATAGCTTGTATATCATTCCAAATTTTGCATACATTAATTAAACAATTTAAGCAGCGTAACACTTTTGCAACAAATCAATTTTCCTTTTTCGCGTTTATTGCAAATTCAATTGAACCTTCTTACCTGACACCCTGTTCCTCTGTAATAACCTTGAACCCTGATTCCGTGGACGTGAAATTACTGAATCTGACACAAGAAAGCATAGACGCTATATCATCCGTTCGCAGTCCGGAATACCACGTAGTTTGTATTAGCTATAAAATAGGAAAAAATACAGAGATGAGTTTACTTGGGTTAATTATTATTTATTACACGATACACAAAAATGGCTTTGACTAATAACGGATTGAGAGGTATTGCAGTTCAATATTTACCTAACATAGGCCATGTTTTGCATAATTAGAACAACAAAAACAGATAGCCGAATAAAATCAGTCTAAATTCTAGATTTATCTCTAATTTACCTTTTCAACGTTAAGTTCCATAGCCCGGGGAAGATAACATATCTGTGATTCGGCTACAGTTGATGTCAATGCTATGGATACCATTAGTATAAGTAATTCAACGCTCAAAATCATGCTTACATGTACGGAATATGAGTTTTACTTTTATGCGAATGACTTATGTTCTGCACTAACAAATACAGCAGGGTGTCTCAAAAGTAAGTATACACTTTTAATTTAGATTTGATTTTAAGGTACTCATCATAAAGCATTCATTTCTTTAGAAAATATAGTATATGTAGTAAAATTTAGGTATTGTTTGCATTTTTTAAAAACTCACAGAATGACAAGGGGATTGCCCAAGAAATGAGGTGCAAAGTGCTGTTTGGCGAAAAGCATATAAATAAGACGAACCCAGTGCTTCTTTAACAGAGAATTTGTAATCAATTCGGCTCCTACACGACAAAAAATTTGTGCAATTCATCATAAATTTATGGAAACTGGATCTGTAGTTGATGCACAAAAATCAGAATGACCGAGGAGCGGATGCTCTGAGGAAAACATTCAGAGCCGAATTAATTCCCAATTCTCTGTTAAAGAGGCGCTTGGTTACTTCTTTCCAAACAGTAATTTTGCACCTATTACCTGGGTTAATCTCCTTGTCATTCTGTGGGTAGTTGAAAAATGCAAACAATACCTAAATTTTAATACTTATTCATATATATACTATGTTTACAGGAGTGTTATAATGATTTGTTACACGCTTTGTTATTATGCTGCTGTTGTTGTTCTTGTTGTCATTTTTCTTGCGAAATAGAAATAAAAAAAACCTAACACAAACACGGACGACATTAGCACAATTTGCGAACAGATGATTTGGATGACCACCATTAGAAGATTACGTGGAATCTATAACGGACCGGCATGAATCAACCAGACATTGCGAAAAATTGACTGATCACGGAATTCGATTAGCGGTGCTTATCCTTTGGCTTAACACTACGCTCCAAAGAAGTTTGCGCATCTTAAATCGCGGCCAAGCGTTCGAACCATCGCAATTTAGTTTTCCAGGTAATTTGAGAGCTATCAAGATTCTTCGACATCTTGCCCGAGATGAGCATTCCGCTGTGCTTATTTATGCTTTTCTTACATAAATAAGAAATCCGAACGTGACATGAGGAAAAATCACACGTCAAATGAAAAAATAAATTAATATGGCGACAGTGTAGCGCAACCGTGAACTTGTATTTGACAACGTTTGTCGTTGGAAGGATCGTTTTTACTATCAGAAGCAAAGCTTGTGGCTGTCTGTTTTTCAGGCAATTTTACACTTATATAAGTAATATATTGTAAATAGGAAAGAGGCAAAACGCTAGTTACAGAATATGCAGAATTTCTACTATGTGAATTAAAACCAATATCTTCTACAATTTCAAAAATAAAATAACAAGAGGATTGAGTGAATTTGCGTCTGCGGTAAATTCAGAGTTCACGCTAAAATTGAACGCGCATGGTTTTCATCTGTGACCACTCTATCATTTCTTATCTTGCTCCGCAATCAAAAACAAACAACATTTCAGTTCAAACTACATGGGAGCGCAATACAAGTCAGCGCATTTAACGACTTTCCCAGCGATCTATAACGGGAGTGTGCAACCTTTAACACAGTAGGGGTGAATACAAACAACTGGGTGAAACCACTGGTCGCACCTTTAATTAACATAAGCTTTCTAGTAGTTGCACTTGCAGGTACGAAATTTTTGGCTATTGATCTTATCACGTGCGTTGTTCGCCTCGAACAAGCTAGTTATTGGGGATTTGTGACGTCATGGACATGGATAATTCAGCAGCCGAATGGCTTCTTACCCAAACGTCGTATTCACAGATAATTGGTTAAGCAAATTTTGTAGTCCAGCAAACCTAGTTGCGTCTGCGGGAGGCTGCCCTGGTGATCAAATTTGAACCAGGACTTTCAGAGTCAATTTTAATATTCACAAGGTGATATATCCCACCATTATACAGCATTAAGTAATTGTGGAAATAGGCCTGGGCAAATTCTATCGGAAAGGGGGCCGGCCTATACTCGAAAAGCATACACCACTGGTGTATATACAGTCTGTAATTCTGATTTTTCGTTATTTCGAGAATTAGAATTTGAAATATTCGTGACAGACGTCGAAAATTGTCAAAATTGTTTGTTTACGCTTGTCTATCTGAAAGAAATTGAGGAAAAAAGTGAGAGCAAAACGATGTTTACATTTGTGATGATTTCCAAAGTCTGGCAGGTACTACTCGGATTCTAATTCCTGCAATACCTAAAAATCAGAATGTCTATGGACCTGATATGGGAACACTACGGCCCGCGACTCAAATCCGACCCATTGGGTAATTCAATCTGGCCGCGCCTGATGCTGCCGCTATCGAACAAAAACCAAATTTTGATGTTTTAGCTTAAAATAGCTCAAGACACGAGAAATATTGTTTTTTTTACGTTTGCCTTTGTGACACTGTATATACTGTTCATAGAATTTAACCTTTTACGTATACTTGCGTATACTGGCATACTTACTGAATGCGTATTGTGTTTGTTTCGTTGTTATCCCCATATATTGTTAGCGAACGTATTACATAAATAAATTAAAATCAATAAATTATAATGAAAGATAGGAATTGTGATAAAAAATGAGAATTGTTTCCCAGACCATTTTTTTAATTTCATAAAAAATTCCCATACAAGAGTGAACAGTATTTAATATAAAGACAAAAAAGATTTCGCCAAGCTGAATATAAATGGAGTCAAATGCCAAATTGCCCAACGAAAGTTGAGTGCACGGAGAGTTGGAATAAATCGATTCATTCACCAATGAAATGCCAAAATATTGCCAAGTTATTAAATGCTACCGGTAAAAAATCTAAATTTGAATTATAAGTATCGTTAAACGTCAATTCCTTCCTATTTTTGTGAACTGAACCGGATATTTGGACAGAGAATATGCGCATGAACTTTCGATGACAGTTATGGTCAATGAAGACAGCCGGGATATCTTTAAATGTAGGCGTATGTAATAAAATCGGAAATGACAAAGTTACAAAATCACATCTAATAGGTCGTTATCTTTGGAGGCGTCCCGTTTCGAAGTTACAAAAATATGGTAACCCTCCGTATAAGTATTATAGTAATAAAAAAAACTAAAAAATATTAGTAGTACTATAGCAAATGCAAAATTCCTCTCTGAAGGGGTGGTGTGGGAATTGTTCCCCGGTTGGAATAGGCGATTTCTTAAGACTAACAAGACAAGTTGTGACTGAGATAAGCTGGCTGTAGTAGAGCAATCCCGTATTATAATGGCCAAAGAGAGTATTGTATTTAGTGGCAGAATTACTGCTAAACCTGAATGAAGTCCCGCATTACATATACTTTGTAATGCAGCATCGTTATACTGTATTATGTGACGGCATTTACGGGACAGGCCCAAAGAAAATTCAGTTTGTAGGCTGTCTGATTTTTCATTATTTCAGGAGTTGTAACTCGAGAAATTCGTGCGAGACGTTGAAAATTGTCACAAGTGTAAACATCGTTGTGCTCCCATTTTGCTCCTTAAGTTCTCCCAGGCGAACGGGTGAAAACAAACAATATTTTGAAACGAGTGCTGCAATTCCACAATCTGAACTTCAATTAAAGTGTAGTTGCAGCATTATAAAACGTATTTCCATTTATCTGCTACATGCCTATCCAGCATTTATCAAAATACTTGAACTGACGTTCGGGATTCCGCAAAACGAGCGAACGCCATGAGACCTATACTGACATCATAGTTACAAACCAAGGCACCAATATGTTTTCACAACCTCCTGGTAAATACTTTTTATCAACTCGTTGTTGCCTCGATTATATTTTGTCTAAGCGGTGCCATATGGCTATGCTTAACATACGTCCCGTTTTAGGCGGGACAGTCCCACTTTTGAAAAACCTTGTACCGGCGTCCCGACCGGTCAGAAAAAAGTCCCGCATTGGCGTTCAGCCAGTCAGCATGATACACGAACATTACCAATTAACATGTTCTTGATACTGTTGTTGTGTAAGCCCCGTACGCCAAAAGAGTGCTTAACGTTTCGAACTTTACCGATATTTAGACAGACAGCGTCTCGATGACAAAATGGCCAATGAAGACAGCCGTGATGGTTTTAAATGCCCCCCTAATGTAAAATCGTCAAATTTAAAGTTGAAAAAAATCACAGCTGTGGTCTTTGAAGGTGTCCCGATTTAAGGTCACAAAAATATGGTAACCCTATTTATGGGTAGAGGCTCTAATACCAACCCCTTAGGTTGGTCAATTCGAATGACTGATTTGCTAGAAATGATATTTTACAACCTCCTTGATTGCTACGCGCACTCATTACGTAATAACAGCAAATTAATTGACACAATGACAAAACAATAGCCTACCGGCCAAAATCAGTTCGTGTAACCTGAATCAAAATACAACTTAAAAGTGAGATGGAACAGGTTGTTTCTAGGAATAAAGAACTGCTGGAGGAATCCTTTCTAGGCAAAGTATTATTAGACACGGGTTGCACTGGCATGAATACATTTCGTTCGTTCTTATCTTATTATCATGTTTCCCCTGATGTCCTTATTTTGGGGTTCATATCGATGGCAGCCCTGAATAGAAAGCTAGTAATATATAGCAAACCACAGACATTTTGCAAATTGTCGAAGCAATGAAGTGTAGTTGCAGCATTATTAAACGTATTTCCATTTATCTGCTACATGCCTATCCGGCATTTATCAAAATACTTGAACTGACGATCGGGATTCCGCAAAACGAGCGAACGCCATGAGACCTATTCTGACATCATAGTTACAAACCAGGGCACCAATATGTTTTCACAACCTCCTGGTAAATATTTTTTATCAACTCGTTGTTGCCTCGATTATATTTTGTCTGAGCGGTGCCATATGGTTATGCTTAACACGAAATAAATTGAAGAAAACAAAGGATACGTTTTAGGTAATATTAGTTTAAGAAATTGTATATCACGGGATATACTGTAACTGCTACTATACTGTATTACCATATCATTTCTGTAGGGTACACTTGAAAATTTCTGTGGTCAATACTGAAGCTGTTTATTGTCTTATATTGGCTCTTTTGATTTTTTGACTTAGCGAGATATCTAAATTGCTAATAATCTGTTTTATTTATGTATTTCGTGCTTATACCAATTCCATCACGAACTCAGACAAGCACCAACCGATAACTGCTTGGAGGTATTAGATAGAATGAACGTTGCTTCGAAGCGTTTAAGGAAAGTAAAAGTAGCGGTCGCAGCGTATCCAGCAGCGTATCCACTTCATATTTAGGAACAGATAGGCCAAAATATATCACCCAGCAATGCCGTAAATTATTGATAAGCGGGTATGTAGTATAGTTGATATATATTTTATTTTAAACTCATTCATGGCAAGAAAAAGGGGACCTCCAGAAGTATATATGTGTACCAAGATGGCGCACAACCTGAACATAGTAGTTGTACCTAGAGATGTACCGATGCATCGGCATCCGTAGTGTATCGGTATCGGCTAAATGAATACCGATATTTCCGATATGTTTACCTTTTTGATATGACTCAGAATGTTTTAAAAAATAAGTTGGAATACTGATGTTTAAATTATTTTTTGCTTGGGGGAATCGTGAACTATATGCCATACACGTCCCCACCCCCGCGAGTAGAAGCGAGAATGGGATTCTGACCTGTTCTCAGTTATTTATCAGCCAAATGCTCAACAAATTTGGCTATTTTTACTGCCAAGATTTTATATTGATGTTTTATTACATAGTAATTATATATGAATAAATATATCAATCGAATATATGTGGATTTTCTAATGTGTAAAATACAAAATATGTCGTTATATTGGAACAAAATCTTGCGCACGTAGCCTAACTCAATGTATCAATTTGATAAGGTAAGCAGGCTAAACATTTATTTATTTCACCACTCTGGTAGCAAAATCTTATGAGCAGAGATGGCCATACCCATCGACTATTTCGAATACATTCTAAAAATATTTTCGATACTGAAATTCCGAATAGATTGTAAAATCCTCCTCATAAATAAAATCAATCCACTTTCCCAAAATCCAGGGACATATAAATTAGGCTTTGATAATGTTATCATTGTAAAGCAGTCATAAGGCATGTGTGATATAAATGAAATTGCTCTGTGAAAGTAGTTTTAAATCATAGTGTAGAAACGTCTTTATTAACAGCATTGCTGCATACGCACTTTTCGGCACGGTTATTAATTCCGACTGTTTATCGTTAAGCGCTAGTGTCATTTAGTCCATCGACATCTTTGGGCTAAATTTCGACTCAATTATCTCTCAAGGCGCGGCGGTGTGGCTCAACGGGCTAAGCGTTAGGAATACGCTCGCCACCGCACCTCTAATCACTCTGCGTGGCTTCGCAGGTTCGAATCCCATGCAGGGATGGTTATGTGCGAGAGGATTGCTGGACTCCTCGCCGTCGTTGGGTGGTTCACGTAACCGCTGGTCGGTTACGGCTTCCTCCACCACCAAGTCCATGCTTCCGAAAAACAAACAATACAGTAAAAACTAATCCCATACCCGACTTGGAATGGTAACCGGACGAGAGGCCGTGGTTCGCCATATGGATAAGCCGTCTTATCGGCTTTCCTCTCCCCCGGGATAAATATGTAAATCCTATCCTATCCTATCCTACACAGGTATTAAATATTGTGATTCCAATAATTTTAATTTTGTTTAACTATACAATTTCCTCATATATTTATTGCCTAGGCCGCCCAGACTATCTCAAAATATACGATAATATTTGCGATATATTATGAAATATTAAAATCAGAAACATCCTCGACGTGTTATAGGTATTCTAGCCAGCGCTGATTGAAATCCTCTAATGTTGGCTGTAATTTATTGTCGCGACGCACGATTACGATAAAACATAAAACGAAATATATCGTATGTGAAATGTTTTCAAGTAAAACGTGGACGGCGGCTCTACGATGTGTGGGCGATATTCGAAGGTCGCGTTATTAGTATCAAATTCAAATTGGACATCCCTGGCTATGAGTTTTCTAATTGAACACCGAGATTACTAGCTTCAGTACACAATGCATCGAAATTAATTAACGCATCTGAATCCCAAACATCAATTTCTTATGATGTATTATATCCTTTTTTCAATCTGAAATAATGTGTAACATGAAGAATTCTCAAAGACTAGTGTTTTAACCCGACTGCCCTGCACACTTGAGGTAATATTTACATAGTATCGGAATATCAGTCGTTTTGTGATATCGGCGTTTTTAATTGGTATCGGTACATCTCCAGTTGTACCAGGTTAGGACCACAAACGAGAAAAAACAGGATAACCTCTCTTTTCGATGGTAATATACACTCACGAGCAGTAGATACTAGATATACGACCATCAAAGTGTGGCATACACACTATCGAAACTTTTACATGCTTTACATCGTCATTAAAACCAAATCAAAATATAACAAACGTAGTGTATGTAATTTTATTCAAACCATAAAAAGAAGAGTGCGGCATAAAAACACTTATTGTTTGATTTAACCGGCACTTACTAATGTGTATTATATTTTTGCAATAACTTCCCGTGTCGTAGGTAGAAAACAGTGGTTCCCAACCGCAGATTACTGTCGGTTCAGGGAGAATTTTGTTGCTTTTCTGCGAATGTTAACCGCTTAGTTGAATAAAATGTAGTAAAAAAATGTGATATATGATTAGTTTTCCGTCGATAAGTTGCGTGTGTTAAAAGTGTGGTATTGAAAAATACCGGCTTTAAATCCAATGTTCTTCACCTCACCCAATGTGTAATAGATTGGCTGGGTAATGCAGATCTGAAAAGATAATAGATCCCTATATATCAATGACTGCCTTTATTTTAGATTGGGTCATCATGATGCGAGAATAGTATTTTATATAAGCTGTCCAGATACACTATCTACTCTATTCCATTTGCATTCAGAGCATCACGCAGATTCTGGAAATAGTTCAAGTCAGGATATCCATTGCTAAAAAAAACAAAAAACCAAGATTAAATTCAGTTATTTATTGATTACACAGGTTAGATACGTTAGATCTCCAGTCAGATCAGAGTCCATGTCAATCCTTTCAGGCTATTGAAAAATCACATTGAAATAAAGTAAAAAAAAGAGCAAATTAAATTACCTTTCCAGGACTAGCTTAGTTGGTTTAAATTTACCATTTGACAATATGAGTAATATACAATAAATAGTATTCTAGTCTGACAGGTATCAATCAGATGGTGCATTATTATTTAAGCCTGAATGCACAAATAATATGTAAGTCATTGTTATGCTGAGGATGTGAAATAACATTATATACGAGTGCCAGTCTGGTGGGAATGGATAAAATTCAAAGCATTGGGAGCTTTTTCTACTAAAAAGAAACCACACTATATTTTCTTCATATTCAACTTCGTGGTTTTGAAGTGCATAGATGCGGCGGTCATTATCTTCATTATAAATAAGCATGTAGTTTAGTTCATAATATCTGGCAAGTTTTACATAATTTTTATTAGTCTTCAATGACAATTTTTATTATTATGTAAAACAGTAAAAAAACTTACTTTGCAATTCCTCCTGTTTTGTTGGTTTTGCTGGGAATGTCAGGATTCCATATTAATCTTCCATCTTGTTGTGAAATTTCTTCAACTCCAAAGAGTATTCCAGCTTGAAAAGCTTTGTTTATGAGATACCGAACTTTCCATCCTTCATGCGAGTCAGGTAGGTAAGAAACAAACTCTTGAGCTTTGTATAGCTTCCCCTATGAATAGAAAGTTATTTTTACAATTTATTTGGCTTGATATTCATTCCAATTTGGGGGTAAGGGAATTCAAAGATATAGATCAATTATATCAGAGGTCTCGAACTCGCGGCCCGCAGGACGATAGTTTGTGGCCCCCGTCTTGGTATGAAAGTTTAATGTTAGTGCGGCCCGTAAGTCACTCAGCTCAGTAAGAGTGATCGATGCATTTAATATATAACCAGGACACGTAGAGCGAAACAAAATATTTCATAATCTATTCCCCGGAAGGCATATGCGGTACGGTAACCTACTAGTACTGTACCTGTAGGCATGATATTCCATGGACCTATTCCCGACCTTAGACCCCCAAAAAATTTTCTTTTACGTCACCATTGCAAATTTCTTGGTGCTTAGTTTAAAGGTGGCTTCGCGAGTTGAAGTCTATAAACTGGGGTATATGTTTCACATAATCATTTGGATTCAAAACATTCAACAACCTGTTTTTCAATAGTACTGGTAGAGAAGTTTAGCCTAGGTATCACTGCTATTTCTAGACTAATTTTTGATTACTGCAATTTTAAGCTACGACGCCCAAGTCATCAGAATGATCATTGGGTTCTTTAATTCATACTTGAATTTCTGAAACACAACCGAAAACTAACAAGGTCCATCGCGGAACTACTAACATTTATGTTTTGCGTATAGAAGAATAGAGAAAGAAGATTTAACTTTCTAAGCTATGCTTTTATTGTGGAAAACCTGATGCGACCCGGACTCACTCAGACTCCGTCTCCCAGGTAAATTGAGTTTGAGACCCCTGAATTATATGGACCTTTGGATCATGAAAGAAGAGAGAATGGAAAAATTATCAAATATTAGTGGACTAAATTGTTTTTTTACACTTTTCTTTGCAATTGATAATGGTAATTGGTAATGCTGACTCATTAATTTTATCAATAATATAACAGACAGATCAAGAATAAAAATATTGCCCACTCATCAATTTCACTAACAATAAAACAGAGGGACTAAGAATAAAAATAGGACTGCATTTAGTTATTGCATAAACATGAATTTACAATTAAGAGATAATATAAGTTGAGAATTTTCGGTGCTCCAGAAGTATGTGCACCAAGATGGCGCACAACCTGAACATAGTATGTGTACCAGGTTAGGGTTCAGGTTGTGTACCATCCTGGTGCACATACTTCCGGAGCGCTGAATTTTTAAATTTTCTCACCATCATTTCCCCAGCTTGGAAAGAGAATACAAGTTCCCGTGTTGGCCATTGCTTGTAGCCGGGAAGCGATTCTCCCAAAACTCTTTCCAACATGACTCCATTGCTTGGCTGTCTTTGAATGATTTTCAGGCTATTGGAAGGCGTAACAGTTGTGAAAGTGCCTGCAAATGTTGATTTCCAAAAAATAACTTTGTAAAATTAACCACCAAAGCTTATATTGTAAGATTACCAAGCTTTTTAAAATAAATCATTGACTAAATTGAATTAAAGTCATCATGACTTAGTGTACCTTGAGTCATCTAAATGAAAGCGCGCAGCAGTGTGGCTCATCGTGCTACACGTTAGGGATACGCTCGCCACCGCACCTCTGATTACCCTACAGGGGTTCGAATCCCGTGCAGGGATGGTTATGTGCGAGGATTGCTGGACTCCTCGCCCCCGTAGGGTGGTTCACGTAACCGTTGGTTGGTTACGGCTTCCTCCACCATCAAGTCCATGCTTCCCAAAACAAGTAACTGACTAATCCCATACCCGACATGGAATGGTAACTGGACGAGAGGCCGTGGTTCACCATAAGGTTAAGCCGTCTGCTCTCAAATTTCCTCTCCCCCGAGATAAATATTTGAATCCTATCCTATCCTAAATGACTCAGATTTGTACTCAACTAATTATCACTTAGATCCGTGATTGACTCAAGTTGAGGGACTTCTATTCATCATTGCTTTCAAATATGCCTGTGCTCAGTAGCAATAAGAAGGCTGTGTAACCAGCCAATGATATGTAATCAATGTAATTGATATTCAAAAAGACCAAAATCTTCCGTTCCGGCATTCAGGCATTGCCTATGCAATTTATTGCACCCTGGTTGAGGTGGTGGGCATGTGACTCATATGATCTTCACCATCAATGAGTTTAAATTATTATCTATAGATAATATTTAAAAATGACATTTTTGAATTCGTAATAAATTATGAATAGGTTATTATTTTAAATTGGGTCAAGTTCAATAATCAGCGCATCAGCACTCAGGCCTGCAGTACACAAATGTCCTTCATAGGTTTACAAACTATTTTCCTTTTCGAATAGATTTATCGTGTAATAAACCTTTCACATTTCTAGTGATAATTTTGTTGAAATGATAAAGGACATAATATCCAGTACGATACATCTGATTCTAGAAAATAAGTTATTATCATTTCGACCAAATTTGTTTGTATTCTAATAGAACTTATTCTTAGAACTTTCATATTTTAGTATCGCAACCCTACCTGCCCCAGCGTTCTGCATCTGAGAAGGGTTCTCTCTGGGTTTTGTAGTCAGGCGGCGTATGAACTCATTCATCAGTAGAGCATTACATTTTTCAGACTTTTGAACCAGATTTTCAAATCGTATACTATCTTTTAGATATTCCAGCGAAAAGCAATGCATTCTCAGGAGACTGGAAAGTTCATGGAAATGTTGCTCTCGGTTACGAATGTCATGTCTAAACCATTTTAAAGCGGCTTGCCATTTAACAGTCTCAGAGGAATATTTCGTGTTTGCTGATTTGAAAAGTGTAATTATATCATTTTTTTGAATATCACAGAATTCCCCTTTCTCAATGAGTTGTTCAAAGTTTATTTCCATGAATCTATTTAACACATAGCTAACTGCGTTTAGATTAGGAACTTGATGAGTTTCAGCCATATTCTTCAGCGATGACTTTCAGCCATATTAGAGAATAATACAGTGATGACTGAATTCTTTGCAATGTTATTACTTTTCACCAGTGGTTCTTCTAACACTGTCTCCAGAAGAAACTTGAAAGGATAAGTCTGGATATTGATGACTGTTACAAGATCGCCGAAACATCTCTCTGCATGTTCATCTTTTGCTCTTGCCTATGTTATCATAGCTTGCCATGATGTTTGATAACTTACATTTGAAACTTTTATGTAACGCAGGAGATCTGGCTTGATAATAAACGGGAACATCTCGAAGGAAATTACTGATTTGAAATTAGTGATCAGCACATGTTCTGCTTGTTCTTTTACATCATGACGATCGTATGCTTGAGCCAAGTTGATGACAGAAAGACAATTGGTTCGAGACAGATTGGTTTGGTTTCCAAGTAATGGAAGCAAAAGTTTGTCAAACTAACCATTTGTAACAGGTTGGATGCTTGCAGGATTTGTTGAACGTATTCCATTTTCAAATTTGCTCCTCCTTTATACACAGGGTTGCCATACCGTGCTTATTTCTAAGATTTGTGCTTATTTTCTAGCGCGTGTCTTATAAAGTAACGATGTGCTTATTTCTAAGAAAAGTGCTTATTTTTGAGTTACGTGCTTATTTTGTCTTAGAAACATGGATGACTCGTTCATGTTTTGCGTACAAAGCTTCCGTAGAAACGAGGAACCATGTCTTTTCATCATACGCAATGCATTCTCACGCTTCGCTACGTTATTATTGTGACGTAACAATTAACTACGTTCCACTTCACGTCTCGCTCACTCAGCGGGAACTGTTTCTGTGAATGGTAGGGTTTGTGGTATATCCAGACGAACACACAGTTACAATAGACCTTGCTTATCTTTATAGAGACAATGAGTAAGCGTAAGCATGAGTACCGTTACGAATATGAGAAGGAATTTGCTAATGTGAAACAAAGCCGAAAGGGTAAGAGCTATGCTCACTGCTGCTATTGCGACAGCGATATCAACCTAGAGGCCATGGGAAAAACAGCCATTAGTGCCCACAATACTACAACAAAACACAAGAATTTTGCAAGAAGGATTGTAGGAAATCATAGTATGAAAACCTTTTTTACAAGCAAAACCTTGCCGACAAAAATAGACTACCAAGCGGCGGCTTCTGAGGGTGCTTGGGCATTTCATACTGCAAAACACCAGCAATCATTTCTTTCCAACGACTGCACCACGCAACTAATCAAAACGATCTTTCCGGATTCCGAGATCGTTAAGAAATTCTCAAGTGCTAGAACAAAGTCTACAGCCATTGTCACAGGAGTTCTTGCTCCATATGCTCATAAAAAAGTGCTGTCAGAACTCGGAGATCAGCCATTTTCAATATCCGTTGATGCCTCCAACCACAACGAAGTGAAACTTTTTCCTTTGGTCATCCGATTTTTTAGCTCCAGAGTTGGAGTTAGGGTGCGTATTCTCGACCTGCGATCGATGCCCTGCGAGTCCTCTGAACAGATAATGAACTTTATTGTTTCTTCTCTTGAGGAAAATGGCCTTGAGTTGGAAAAGGTGACATCCTTCTGTGCTGACAATGCAGTAGTAAACTTTGGGGGTTGCAAAAAAAAGGGAAAAAACAACGTTTTCAATCGTCTAAAAGAACGAACTTCTGCACGGCTGATCCCAATTGGCTGCCCAGCACATATTTTGCATAATGCGGCCGAAAAGGCTGCCGAAAGGCTCCCAGTCGATATTGAAACAATTGTACTTAAAATATGTAGTCACTTCAAAAGCCAAACTGCCAGAGCGGAGAGTCTTAAGCAATTCTGCTCTCAACTTGAAGCCCAGTACACAGCTCTACCTACTCACACGCCAACGCGGTGGACTACATTAGACAATGTGGTGGAAAAGATCATAGATATTTGGGAACCACTCAAACATCATTTTTTGTCATTAAAGTGTCCGCCTCGAATTCTTGAAGAATTTTTTAAATCAGAACAATCGCTGATTATTATAACCTTCCTTCACAGCACTCTGCTAGTTTTCAAGAAGCCACTATTACTATTACAAAAAACAACTGCATTATTTCCTCAATTGGCTGATATAATCGATTCGTTCAAGGACGCAATTTCACAGCGTCGAAGTTCTGAGTTTTATGGGGCAACAACAGCTGAATTGTTAAAAGGGCTCAAGAATGACCATGCTGAGATGCTTAAATCAAGGTTTCAAGAGTTTTACACAATCACTATGGATTACATTGATAAGTGGTATCGACCAGAAGAGCACCCAGGTAACTTAGACTGGACATTGCTGAGAAATCGGAAAGTGAAATACGAAGAAGTATTAGAAATGGCTAAACAAATTGATCCCCATATAGCGATGGCAGATGAGTTGTTTGATGAGGTATCAGCTCTCAACAGCCTACTGGAAAATATTCCTGATGATGTGTTCGACAAGGATGATCCAGAGAAGAAGTGGATGAATATTTTATCTGAAACCGATTATCTACCGCTAATATACAAGCTAGTCAGCATCGTATTTTCTATCCCTGTTAGCAATGCCTTCGTGGAGCGGGTATTTTCTCTTGTATCAGCGCAATGGACCAATGAAAGAAACCGTCTACGCGAACAAGCTGTCAGAGCCCTGATACAAGTTAGGGTAAATTTAGAAGATTTCAGTTGTCCTGAAATGCACAACCTAATTTCCAGTGACCAGAGACTGCTGAAACAAATTGTTGGTGGCAATAAATATAAATGATTTGACCGGTGTTCAGCTCAATAAAGTTGATATTTAAAATTATGTGTTTATGTTATTTAGAAATTCATTTGTTACCTACATTTTGGGTTAGATGGCTGCGCAGACGCCCTTTGAGTTGTTGTTTCCTGTGCAAGATGTAGAATGCTGGATGCTTATTGTGTGTACCTACCTTTCTGTAGCTTATTACATTTTAGAGGTTGCGTTTGGCTGTTATTTCGTGGTTTTCCATGGCTTTGCGCGATTTCGGGACTGCATGCAACCTTGTTCAAAGCGAATTCGAATAATAAAAAAAATAATAATAATAAAAAAGTTGAAGTGCGGAAGAGACTTGTGTATGATTCCTTCCTCATTCTCATTCTGCGTTTCTGCCGTTGTTAAGTTCACCCCCCCCCCCCCCCGTGCTTATTTTTGGCTCCAGGTCGATGGCAACCCTGTTTATACATGAACTCTATACATTGGGAAATCCCATTTTGATCAACATCTTCCATATTAATAAAACCATCACGAGATTCCTTCATTTTGCTTGAAAACATTGCTTTAAAGTATCCTGATGAGGCTGCCAAGACACAGCGATGAGCACGGAAGGATTTGTCACCAACTTTGACATCGAAATCGCAGAGAATGTTTCGCTCTCTCAAGCTATCGAGTGATGTCATAAGCAAACTGGCTTGTGTTAAATTTGTTTGTTTTATGTAATCTTCATTCATAATCAGTCACGTCAACCTTGCTCAGATTACTGGATTAGTAACTAAATACTCAAATATAACAATTCTGATGCCTGTTTAAATATAAACAATTTTTATTATATCTTTCTACAGTTCTATACCAATAATCTGATACCGGTACCGGTATTCAATAAAAATATGTAAGATAAATTAAAAGGAAAGATAGACATATACTACTAATTACTAAATAGATAGATATAGTTTATTCGAATACTCCATAATACTGTAATATAGGTACAGAAATTTTGAATGGTTACCGGTAATTCTAGAGGGCAGGAGGGCGAGCAAAACCTTTAAAAAGGTTAAAAACATGAGAAATATCATGTGCCCGCCCACCCTGCCACCAGCACACACACAAAAATAAATTACAAAAAAACTAATTCAAAAAAG
This sequence comes from Styela clava, assembly GCF_964204865.1. Lineage (NCBI taxonomy): Eukaryota > Metazoa > Chordata > Ascidiacea > Stolidobranchia > Styelidae > Styela > Styela clava. The sequence goes on along the minus strand of NC_135264.1, from coordinate 1,501,070 downwards.
GTTTAGGCCAAAAATAATCAAACAAAAGATACTCGAATGTAAGGAACCTCCGGGCCAATGACCAATTCAATATGTACCTATCTACTGGTATATGCCAGCGATACGCTCAGACAACTTTGGACGCGTTCCGCACAGGTTGCTGGCGGTTTAGGCAGATCTTTGTTCCTTTTTTTCGCTTTTTGTGTTCTTCACAGGGCTGCGAGAATTAGAAAGCTGTAATACTGTATGTTACTTGTTGCAAGTCACGTTCACGAAATCTATATATCTATACTAAAAGGATGTAGCCTACCCGTTGAAGGCATCTTACAGTTAATGTACCGTACGGGTCAACCAACTGCTATTTCGAACCAAAAAATAGTAGACAGTCATACCGGTACCGGTACTGATGCAATCAAGGGTACCGGTAGCCTACCGTATGTCAGTGCGGAAGAATTCGCCTTGGATACAATGTTGCATTTTTATTAAACAGAATCTATTAGTGAATTATTTTCGTAGACTAACTATGTTTAAACGCTGCACATATGATATTTGCCGGTCTGACAACCTGTACGCCTGTACGGTACCCCCGTCGTTCGAATGGAGTAAGATTTGTGCCATTTCCGAAGCCACACATTGACCACCAAAAAGCAATGAGGTGGATAAAGGAATGCAACAGACCATCTGACTATGGGCTGACTATATAACAATGAGGTAGTGCTCGGTGAGCGCAATTCTTCCATATTATCAGGAGATAAAACCAGGCAGCTTTAATAAAATAACTCTGGTGTGTATAAATCTGGTGTGTATTTTTATCCTATACAACACAATATCTGGAAAACTGTATAATTTGTAGTAATTTTCTTGGATTTTTTTCTTGCTTGTTCCTTCATCATATATTTTTTATAATCTGTTATATTCTATTTCTACACTGAATGAATAAAACTATATTGTAAAATCTATCAGATACCACACTGTTTTTGGTTAAAACTGTATGATTGGAACTCTGGCTCGATCTAACTTTGTGGGCTTAGCACCAACTACAGACGACAAAACTGTTGGATGTTTTATATTGTTCCCTTCATATAGGTTGTTACCAATGCTAGGGAAGGCCTGTACATGCTTGGCTCAGCAGAAAATCTTTTATTCCCATCAATTTCATCTGTTGGATAGTCTTGGTTAGTCCAACGATATGGCAACAAGCACCAGTAGTTCTGATGAATATGTAACAATTTTTAAACCATGTTTATCACTATAACATTATTGGTCCTGTAACTTTATGTGGTATGTAATCAATTATAATACCTCAATAAACCTGTTGAATCTAATCTTTCAATAGTATATTTGCACCCATCTTACTGAGCTAATAAATCTGTGTTTCTATGATACGACATAAACTTAAGTGCCTAGCATGTACAAATTGCATCAGAGACTTGGTGACTATCCAGCGACACCACTATTTGAAGATGATGTGGTGGCAGAGACTCCTGAACTTATCTATAGCACTTGGCTTTGAAATCTAGCGTTGAACCAAGATTGACGACTAACCCATCATGAATGTATCTGAAAAAAATATTCATCTGTTCATAATTACAGATTGCTGTAGTTTGTGCAATGTTTCCAAGAATGTATTCAAAAGACTTTTCAAACTGCCCCTGCATTTCATTTGTTTCTATACTAAACCCACCAATTCAGTCCTAACTTGGACGGTACAGGTACGGTATCTATTACCTAGTCTATGAACCATGGGATGTGGTACCGGTAGTCACGCAGGTCTCCCAGTCCTCTGACATTCTTCAACCATATAAGTTTAAATCTCACCTTTCAATGAAAAGTTTTGTATCCCTCTCCAGCTGGGGCAAAGAAAAGTAGAACCAGGTCATAGAAAAGCCATCTCTGAGTGATTCCATTTTTGTATGTTAAATAGGCTTTTGGAACTAAGTTAGGTACGATAACGGCAATGTGAAGGCGGAATAACGTTAATAATAGATCACTTGACGATATGTTATAACTTTAGAAGCACGAAACTACCGCCATCACCAGTGAAATGCCATTCGAAGGCCTTTGAAACGAGCAATGCACCACTCTATCGCCCTACACAAGCCTGAATATTTGCAATGTTTGTCTAATGTCATTGGTCTGAGCGACCAAAATCAAAACAATAAAGGTCAAAGGTCGGGGAAAGGTCCATAAGTTCAACCACGAGCAATATATTTATAATAATGATAAGAGAATATAGAATTGAATACGAAAATTTGCTTTTACGTGTAGAAGGTAATTGAATTGGAAAATGCTGCTTAACTGCTCAGTTGTCTGGACACTCGTGCGATGCTGGTACGGTACCGTCTGACCGTACCGGTACCCATGCAATCACTCATGAAAGAATGAGAGATACGGATAGTCTCGTAGAATATAGACTACCGGTACTGAAACACTCTCTGCGCCTGCCCCATACCGTACAACCGTAACGTACCGATCCAGACAAATGATAAATAGCCCGTGCTCAACCATTTATTTCAATACATACCGTACCTCGACTCACTACATTCTACTAGGATCGAGGTATGGATTGAAATAAATGGTTGAGCACGGGCGATTTATCATTTGTCTGGATCGGTACGTTACGGCTGTACGGTATGAGGCAGGCGGAGAGAGTGTTTCAGTAGTCTATATTCTACGAGACTATCCGTATCTCCCATTCTTTCATGAGTGATTGCATGGCTACCGGTACGGTCAGACGCAAAGCGACTATAACCGACTATCGGTATTTGGTAAGACGGTACGGTACCGGCATCGCGAGTGTCCAGACAACTGAGTAGTTAATCAGCATTCTCCAATTAAATTACCTTCTACACGTAAAAACAAATTTTCCGAATTTTCGTATTCAATTCTATATTCTCTTATCAATATTAAAAATATATTACTTCTTGTTTAACTTGTAGCATGGAGAATTTATAGAACTTTTTCATATTGAATTTTGCTCAAGAAAATCAGTAGTGAGTTAGAAACCCAGGGAACACGTTTTTGCGCGTAGGATAATGCCTGACAACGTTGGTCCCAAGCAGAAGCAAATTTTCTAAAAATAAAAACGCCACGAGGCGGACCATCGTTGTCAACCTTTTTATTTTCTTTTTATTCCATTTTTATTTTTTTTTAATTTTTTTTTTTTTTAATTTTTTTTTTTTTTTCGTTTTTTTTCGTTTTTATTTTTCATTTTTTTTTTTCAATTATTTTTATGTTTTTTCACAACTATTTTTTTATTTAAATTTGAGTTGGGTTGTCTTTAATTGGATAGAATATTTTTTTATTTTCGGTTTTTTATTTTATTATTTATTTTCAATTTTACGCGTGACAACGATGGGCCACCATACTGTAGTCATAGCTCAGACATAAAACCCGGGTGTGGCGTCTTTGTTATCAGTAAAGACTTGTCTGGAATGTAAAATTCGCACGAAACTGAGTGTACTGATGGCTAATTTGGGTTGTTATCAGACGAAGTCTTTTTTTGCCATTTGCTTTCCGAAGAACTCGCCATGACCATCATAAAAACAAGCAGTAAAAAGAAATTCTCAAAGTAAATTGAAACGGAAAGGTAGCCATGGATGAGATTTCAACACTTACAAATGATGAAAGTTAAGTATCTTCAGTCGCTTGTGATCAAAGTCTTATTTAGAAATAAAACAAAAACTGAATGTTCATGTAAACTCCACTTCTTACGTGTGTGACATCTTGATACACATGCAATTTGCATTATTTACAACTTGATTTAATCCTTTTATGTTGGACAAATCTTTACATGCTTGTACAAAGATTAAAACTTTTCTAACGAATCTATATTTTAGCGGTGTGTTTTGGTTGAGAAGTCCGGATTCATAACTGTTTTCGTTCAATGTAAATCATGAGGCGTCTTTACGTTTTACTATTTAAAACAACTCAATTCATTTTTGGGAAGATGAGTGAAAATACGTTAGGTATTTGAAGTATCGATGAAGCTCAATTTAATTACAGAACGATGAAGGGCTTGGTTGGAATTCGCCACGCAATGGCTGAAATTCGATATCCATTGGTTGAAAGAATTAATTCAAGACAACGAAAGTACATAATCACCTAAATTCTATACCGTTAGGGTTGCCGACGATACACATTTTTTTTAAATAAAAGCACTTAAATCCGTGATTCAAAATAAGGCTTAGAAATTTTCAAGCCAGAGTGACAACTGGATCAGGGGATATTGGAAAACGTCAAAATTTGTTAGCATTGCAGCGTTATCATCTTAAGATATAATATTGTTGGTTGAATCTTAGATGTCTCGTGCAGGTGTATTGTTGAATTGTAATATTCATCACCATTCATTCATCAACTTATGAATGACGAAACAATCATGACGACATAGCATTGAAACGTTAAATGTGTTTAGTACAACCAACCATGATGTATTTTGTCAGCAGGGTTAACAAATTTGGTTATTGAACTTTAAAATTAATCTCTTGATGTGGCTGACTTAATTAAAGACTATACCACGCTGTGCCACTTCACTTATTTGAGCTAATCTAGCGGGCGGTTTCAAAGACTTTGTAAATACTTTTCAATTTTAAATAAGGATAATTCATTTTTCACTTTGTCCGTGTACAGTTTCGACCTCTCATAAATTTTTGTATTAAATGAAACCAGAACATCTTATCGATTGAAACATTTCGGCTTATTGTAGTGAAAATTAATAACGTTGATTCTCGGCCTCTTGAATATAGTAAATATTTCAATTTAATGACCACAACCTTAATATATAAGTTCATGCGCACATATTAGGAATAAATCAACAAGCGCATTGATGAGCTTTTTCCGAGATAATAGACTCCTATTTTATTCGATGTAGTCCAGTTCGTGTCAGTTGTTTTATATGGCTTAAAATTATCTTCGATTACATTTCAAATGTGACGTCAAAGATACTTACTTGTTTATGTGCGGGATCTCTAAATGAGTATAGCTGTGACGTCTTTTCGGCACAAAAACACCAGACCGATGGGTAAACAAGATTCTTCGTTAATTAGTGCAAATTAGGAATCCGAATTCACGATCCAGAAATTCGTTAAAAGCACATCGATGTAAAATTAAAATTGACGTTTTCTCTCCGAGTACATTAAACTCGTTTAGATTATAAATAATATATCCATTAGATCAACACTAAGTGGGTATTTGGACTCGAAAATACCAAACATTATTTGTTCACAACTTTGTTTTTGGTCTTGCTCGTGAAATGAATCGAACTTGAAACCTACCGCAGTTGAATCAATCAGCAATAAAGGCTGGGTATTTTTCCCTTCATGGATGATTGTGATCACTAACATATATAACTGAGTGGGAAGCGACATTAAAGCCACACCCCCTCGATACTGGAAACGGGTATTATGACGTCAAGCTTTCTGGTATCATGGCATTTTATCTTAGTTTTGAGCCACTTAATTTGTTTTAATATTTTAGTTATTACCAAATATACTTGCGCGATGAGTGCATGAATCTCACCTATAATTGCGATTCAAGCATTTCAAGGGAACCCAATATGCCGTCACAATTTATTTGTTATGTTGTATGCATATTTAAAATATTACGTTATAATAAGACGCCACTATTTTTTTATCAAATGAGAGGTACTTACTGCCTAATGGAATTTGGGCACTGGTTGTGATTAACGCCTTTTCGTCATTAAATAGTTAACATATTGAAAGTGTCACGTGTCAAAGGATACGCGAACAAACTGATTTGTTACTAGGGAAACTGATATGAAACTTTAACGACACCGTTTGATGGCTGATTCTCGAAAGAGTGTCAATGGCAAATTTTATCAAAGTGGTATTTGAGATTACAGATAACCAAAACAAAAGTAGATTTATACTAGATGGGCATCTGGGTATAGAAAAATAGAAAAACGTGGCAGTCAGATAATAGAAATATATACATATATCAAAAAGAACACATTTTGGGCTAATGACGGACACACCTCACCAATTCATGTACACGCATGAATAAACAAATAGAGATCCTGTACATTTGTTATACAGCTTTGCGGTAGAAAATCATCATTCTCTTATTTCGCTTTATATTCGTTCGTTCCTCTGCGGTGATCGTTTTCATTTTGCACCATATTGTGCCAATTTCCGTTCATCCATTTTTGACTAGCGGTCTAGCTAAACATAATTCTCCTTACGGTGAAAACTATCGTTCATGTTTCGTGTTATTTCCACAACATCTATTATTTATTATTTCATATCCAAATGTGGGCCATGAATGTCTTCCTTTATTTGGTGCACATCGTTCATTTTCATCTAGTTGTATCACAGAGCAATCATTTTACTGTCACTTGCAACGCACAGTTATTATTCATACCAATTGTTCCAATTTTCAAGTTACATCGAAAAGCACCGACTGATTCTGTTTCAAAATAAGTTTGAATAAACAAACTACTGGCTTTTGATTGTGTTTATACAGCGTGTTTTCAAGAATGTTTAAATCATTTTTTTGATTGTTGTTTTATTCCAGATTACATACGACTATAGAATATGCAATTCTGATTTATGACGGCACATATGGTTATGGATATATTTTAACTTTCGGCATATAATGTTGCATAAAAACAGGGTATTATGCTTTCAATAATTGAGCTATTATTAGAAGCAGTATTAAAACTCTCTATGTTTAAAGAAATCAATATATTCAGAAAAACCCTTGGGTGAAAATAGCAAAATTATTATTGGTTGCAAAAGGCTGCATATATGTATCATTCCTATTATGAATAAATAAATTGCTATGATAGAAGGTAAACGCAGTGAAAGGGTTGCAAGATGTAAAGAGAGAAAATGTGACACTTTACACTCATTCTCTGCTTTTAAGATAATAATATTGAATTAAATAATCAATTCAATTTTTATCCTGATTTTCAGGTGAAAAGTATTTTCTAATAGTGGGTGTTATGGCGTCAGTATATGAAACGAATTCAAAAATCCCCAATTCTGTGATTATGTAAATTGCCATTGTTTTTAAAAACTTGTGGATGTCTCGTACTATTCTCCCTAACGAACATTAAAATCTATAAAGCTTTGTCACAAACAATATGGTAATGCACGTTGCAATAGCTAGCAATAAAGCGCCATGCTATACTTTCACGTACCAATCCCCTATTTAACAGAGACTATCGCGACAAATATATATTATTCCACATATATCAGTCAAGCTTGTTCTTACATGAAATGTACTTACCGCTTGACATCTTACCACAGGGGAATCGCGAAATTGAATTAGCACAATTCTGTTTTTCTTTTTTGTGTGTGCTGATACGACCGGAAAATTTGAGGTATTTAAAAAAAAATTGAATTTGTGGTCGATCAGAACCAGTCAGACATGCTTAATGAAACGCTATTATTTGATTACGGTTGCGACGGAAACGCTATTGACATTTACATAGCTTCAAACAAAAAGTAAAGATTTCACTGCATTATCACAATTTAGATATTTTTATGTTAAAATGTGAGAAGATATTGTGAATTATTTACCTGACTATGTCTTAGGTTGTGGAACTGAAAGTCCAGAAAGCCCTGGTAATGAGATTATGTAAAACGCCTTTCATAAATGTTAGACATCCTATTAGTCCGGCAGATAAGGGGCCTTTTTGGCTCAACCTTGTTTTCAGACATAAAGTTTTTTTTATTTGTGATTATTCATCTTGGGGTTATTGCCCATCATTTCTACATGGGTGTGGAGTTTGCAGCCTTGAGCAATTTTTTTTGCGGCTCGATATATGTATTAGTGTTTTTCATCAAATCTGTGCACCATATTGGCGCACAACCTGAAACCTAACATGTTACAGTACTATGTTCAGGTTGTGCGCCATCTTGGTGCACAAACTACGGGAGGACCAAATTTACTAGGAAATAAAAATCAATAACTTTTAGGTATTTTTTGAACCCAGCTTTGGGTCGCGACCCATATATATGGAAATACTGTTGAAACATACGCGTAAAATAAAGAGTACTATTTCAAAATACCCGCTTTTGTTTCAATTAACAATACAAGCCTGCTAATGCAGTCGGTAGTGGTTCAAGTGGATATACACCCGGTGGAGAAGAGTCAATTATTTGCTAGCAAGGATTGTTATGCAGCGGGATGATCACGACGATGCAGTGAAAGATAATGCTATCACGAGAACAAAAATGAGAAAATTGCTACATTTTATAGTATATCCCTGGGAAAGTATGTGGTTCATTCTTATGTTCAATGCCAATGCTTTTCAAACTACCAAACACTTTCAACACTTTTGCTTCTTCTCTTCTATAAAAATACATTGTTATTATATATTCGCATTTCCATCTGTTTGTTCGTGCTCCCAGATAACCGATCAGTGGCTTCCAAGGAGGCCGGGGTCCCCTTTTAGGAAATCCTGTCATAAACTATAAGAGGCTACCGTGCTTCTCGTGCTTGTTGTCATGCTGTCCCTCGAATTCAGCTACAACAAAAAATTCACGAAAACGGGTTTTAAATTTTATGATTTCATTGTTATTCTCGACAATGAATGATATGCATACAGGTGATAAAATGTCGAGTTATTCAAACAGCATGATCATGTTTTGCAACTTACAACCAATATTTTATATGTAACTTTGTTTGACAAAGCCCCAAGGCCAAGAGATCTGAATACAAATATCAAAAATGTGAGGCCAAAAAAGTTACACTACAACATAGCCAAATGTGCTGTATTTACGATAGATAACAGGTTTACCAAAAATCATTACATGAAAAATGGTAACATAGAGATCAATTTAGCAATATCTACTTAGAACTTGGCGATATGCATCTGTTGATGATTTTATCTGTTTGTTTCGGAAGTTTAATGACAGAATTAATTGTGGTTGTTGGAGATGTTTCAAAAATAAAGGTTGAATGAAAAAAGGTCTGACAAAATGTCAAGGTTTGAGAGTAGTAGAGAAGTGGAAAAAATACTCCCGTGTGTTCTTCATTTGATAACCACGACACAGAACTTCTCCGATAAATATACGCAGCAATTGCAAGAGGCAGAAATGCCAAGATGGAATTCCATCGCATTGCAAACCAATATTAGCGATTCTCAGATATATTCGCGCATTCCCATCTCAACAGCGTGGAAAAGATTATACCTATCTACACACTTGAAAAACTATGTCAGATGAGCGTCATATTATTGAATATCAGTAAAGGAATAGTGCAATGGGAATAGACATATATAAGGCGTAACTTTCAGTAATATGCATCAAATAATCGTATTAGGGAATATATATTTAAAAACATTTCGTAACGCCAACCGCAGTACAAAACTTTTTGTCTCTGGCTGAGCTTAGATACCAATTGGCACTCATGTAAACTGGTAAGAGGCACGCGATGGAGCAGATAATCTGAGTATCCATCCCCCAGCTATCATTTGAGTAGGTACTGCTGTTTTTATTGCAGATGATACTGTTTTTTTTGTATTAAAGATTTACTGGCATCACCGATTTAAGGATGTCAAGTGATGGATATAAATAAACCATTTGAAAACCAACACGCAGTATTACAAAATTAACTTCCAACACGCGGTTTGAATGAATAAAAAAGCTGAAACTAGTATTCTTTAAAACAGCATACAAATTCTATTGAACGAAATCATACACAAAAGCTCGTCAAAAACCTATAGCTCAATAAACAAGTGGAATTTGATGCATGTTCGCAAAAATGTGCGCGTGACTATACGTACAACCAAAGCACGCAGGAAAATGGGTGTGATGTACTAGTGATTAAAATGTTTGACTCAACTATGTTGGCGTAACAGGTGCACATCTCGGTTTTGCATACGCTTACCTTTTATCTCCACAAGTATATATTAATTTGGCCAAAGTCAATGCTACACACCTGAAAGGTTCCGGTTCTTACAAAAGAAAACACGTTACACATCGTTAGGTACCAGTGGATGGTTTTACATGGCCTTGTTCGGAGTGAAAGACGAGGTCGAATATTCCAATCCATTTCAACTAATCAAATATTTCCCAAGTCCCTAAGCTTTAAGCAGGAAAACGAAATGCCCGCAGCAACACAAATGTAGTTTGACGAGCGCAAAGGAAAATGGCTATACACAAGATGCTGTCGATGGATCTTAGCTTATATTAGTGAAATAAACTACCATTTATTCTACTAAAATTGAATTTCTGACATTGTAAGGAGATGCAATGTTACTATGTATTCAAAACTAACCCATGTAGTTATGAAATAATTGTTTTTAACGAAAAGGTGCTCTCGAAGTATTCATACCAAGATGGCGCACAACCTGAACATTGCATGTGTACCAGGTTAGGATTCAGGTTGTGCGTCATCTTGGTACGAATACTTGAAATCCATTTAAAAAAAATTGCTCAACATTATATACTCCACATCCATTATCATTATTTTTGTCATCGACATTGTATCTAAACAATAAAAAAAACTTTATGTCCCAAAACAATGTTAAGACCCGATTCTGCCGGACTATATCTATGAGGATTATAAACCTTTTTATTCTGAGAATCTATCAAATTCCAAATTTCTTATATGCATGAGGGTTATTATTGCAGATCAAATACCGTGCGTACTTTTTCTAAAATATTAATTTCCTTATTATGATGTAGATGCGGTGTGAACGACTTTTAGCTGCAGGTTTGAAATTTAATGTACCGTTTAAAAATTGAGTCAATATGGTCCAATTTCCGAGAATTTAGATATACCGACACAAATTCATAGCAAAATCCAAAAAGTTAATAAACAGAGTGATTCATGGCGGAATTTCCTCTTCAGGTAAAAAACACTCGATTTGTGCTAGCATGACTCAGATACAATCATCTTCCTGGATTACCTTTTTAAGCGAATCACAACTCCATGCCAAACGGTCATGCTCATCTGTATTGAAATCTGACTTCTAAATAAGCACAGGCTGTCCACCTGCAAACATTACTGAAGCATGGACTCACGTGACTGATGAGCGGTATATTAGTCCGCAGAATGTGGCTTTATTCTCCAGTGGGCAACTGTCGAAAGTTAGCAATACCTCAGAGTCTGAAAGGTTGAGTAAAATTTTTATAGCATTAAAATAGCATTTTAATAAGATGCAAACGGTGCTAATTTTAAAATCATAAATTTCAAAAATAAATAACCATACATATTTATTTGTTATACGTTTGCGTAAAAATGCGTTTTGGTGTTTTATATAATTGTAATTCTACCAGAATTCGTGGAAAATGATTGTTCAAGAAGTTTTCACTGTAAAACATTTCACAATGTTACCACACGTTTAAGTTTTTACTGAATGATATTAAAAATGTGGTTGAATTATCCTTGATATCAATATCCTAAATGTTTTGTTTAAAAAAAAGTATTCAAGAAATTTTCAAAATCAATTTATTGAAAAATAATTATTGAAAATATCAGAATTTTGTTTTGTTTCATACAGTATATCCCATGATTATTTCTCCTGTTTTAAAACCTTGGCACTCTTCCTAAGGTGGAAAATATCGCACACGAACATCCTGTAAGTGGGTGTTTTTCGCTCATCTGATCTTGGTTATACATTCCAATCGCTACAAGCGTGTCAGGGTACGTTCAGTAAACACGCGAGATATCATACGCTTACAGCTGATCTCTACAAAAGGGAAGGTTTTTGTCGAGTTCCAGCAGTGCGTGAAGGACGTCTGAGCCGGGGTTATTGCGCCGAGTTCAGTGTGCTCAGACGAGGAAATGTGCAGGACTTCAGATCGTTCAAAATTTATCGTTTTCTCGATATTCTTTGTGATTTGTCGACTTTGCTTCAGCCTTTCAACAGAATGGATGTATTTGCCAACACATTTTAATTAGTCCAGTAGGGAATAGTTGCCTTAGAAGTGTTCTATGTGCGACCATATCGAACCAACGTAAACGAGTGTCGTAGCTGATAAACCGTAAAGATTTTCGATGCATTCATTCAAAAATTGAATATCAGAACTTGCACATTTACCGGAAAACTAGTCATCAACTAAAGTAACACTAACACTTATGTTCAGTGTTCGTATGGTCTTTAAAATTTAGTCAGAGTAGTAAGATTTTAATAATACGTCATGAACAACAATTTGGCTCGGGATTTGTAACGTTTTTATTTGGACGTATAATTCCAGAATACTCCATTTGCAAGCGTGTTACGTTTACGTTTACGTGCAACGAGACAGATATATCGATATATAGCTTGTTTCAAAATGAAATGAATTTACAATAATTAAGTGTAATATCGATTATTATAGTGAAGAAAAGTTGGTATTTATAAGAAACATGATTCATCAAGAATACTAGGTTTTTGTTTTGAAAGTTTGTTGGGTATGTCTTATAGATATCAAAGAAAGCATTAGAAAGTGACGCGTAGAGGTATTAATAATTCCCATGACTGTCCCTAGGATGTAAACTAGCAGCAAATAAAGGTATATAGTCAAAATGATTGTTGTTTGTGGTATATTATGAACAGTATATCTCTCATGGCTCTATGTATAAATACTTGGATAGAAATAATTGAAAATTTAAGACAATCGATTATCAACTGAAATATTCTGAGATATTGAACTGAAATATACGAGATTTGATATTCACAGAGTGTTTTTTAGATTATAACCTCAGCATACTGAGAAAATAATTATAGCATCGCATTCGAAGATCTTTGACACAAAACCTGGAAGTTAGTTCAAGCCAAACTTGCTTAATCTTGCGAAAAAAAGAATTAACTCATCTTCGGTTATACATTATTACTATACATTATTTACGACGTGATTTAATCCATAAATGGCCCGAAATGCATACTTCAGCGTTGAGCCCAAGCCAATTTCCCCCCAAAGGTAGAAGATTCCAAGTTTGTAGAAAGGTTCGCCTACTGTATTTCCCTCTAGATCAGTGCACTTTTATAATCTGTATTTTGTTCAATTTATATCTGTACATATGAATATACTTTATTAAACATGTTCAAAATATTTTGTACAGAATATTTAACGCATAGTATCACATTGCTAAATTAGTTCTGAAAAGAGAGCGAATATAATGAAACCGCCTGTTCGCTTTAGTTTGATATTTGGTATTTGGTGTTTGGTGTTCCGTGATTCATCTTCCAGTAGGCCACAAAATGATGAATGTTACATAAAGCCAGAATGTCAATACAAAGGAAAAATGTGCGACGTGAACCCGATAGATTGTGAATTTCAAAAATTGTATAAAGAAGGTGGGTATGAAGTTTTTCATTTTCGTCGAGGTTAGAAACTACGATTACTTTGAGGCATTCCAATAGCAAAACATTCATATTGTATTTCACATCCCGAATTATTATAATTTTAATTCATTCATTAAGGTTGCTTGGCAGCATGTAAGAGATTATCCTATAAACAACTTTACAAACCAAGACAAGATGTGCGATTCTGGGTAAATACGACAAGGCCTTCATGGTATGCCAAGAACCTAACATTTACCATCGTATCGTAAGTTCTTAGTTCATGTTTGTATTCTACATGTAGTATTTACATCCAAGTAACAGTCGAATATGTAATAAGATTTTGTTTTTGACCAACAATAACAACTTTTATTTTATTTTTATAATATATGAGGACGGTACATTTTAGAATTATAAAAAACAACTGGACAACAATTCCCGATTGTTGTGGAGTAAAATGGAACGAGTTTTGCACTTTGCCACGTATGGCCGAAGAAGAAGTATTCATGATCATCATACCACTCATTAGAGACACGTTTTGTTACTTCGAAATACAGGGTAATGTAAAGATTTTTATCACAAACCGCTCAACATACGCGATTCTATTTCAAAGAACGGTCGCCCGTAACATAAAATTTGATAAAATGAATATATATTGTAAAAGTTATTTTTAATTGTAAAATTAAATCTTTGCGGGGTTTTGTGATTTATATCTAAGTTCATCCACAGAATTCAACATCGAAACAACTTCGCATGAGTGGTGTGACGATGTGGTGAAGGTAGAATGTCTCTATGAAGTAAGTGGGGAAATATATTTCTTGAAAAAACATGAGGATGCCAGCACGGACAGGTTCCAACTCAAAGCAGAGTAAGTGCAAACTACTATGATGGGGCATATTTATTTGATAGAAATTAGTTAATTAGATTCAATAAATTTGATTGTTACATACAACATTAAACCACGCCATTAGCCTAACAGTCGTATTATTTGTACGGTAATTTGAATGACATCATAATGATATTATCACTCTTTAGACGTTACTGCTTTTTCGAAGCTGCGAAATCTTATCTTGCGTATGGTCGACACTATGAAGACAATGAGTTTGTAACTGGCATTAAAAATTTCACGTTGATTGAAACGACTGAAGAAGTTGAATGGGAAAATAATTCAATCAATTGTACAATAAATGGAAAAGTTTCTGATATCGAATCTTTGCTGCATAACAAAACTACTAAGAAAGGAAATGCTTTGTGTTGGTTCTTAAAGGTGTCTGGTGTGTGGAATCCTACTTCAACTTGCAAACTACTCACGGCGATATCTGGTATATATTGCTTTTTTTCTGCGGATTGTATTATGTTGTTTATATAAACAAACGTCCAAAACTAATGAATGAAAAACAACTCGTTCGGACAATCTTACAAGTGTTTATAATTTTCATCGAAGTGGATGATATTTCGAATCTTTTCACTGACTGATACACTATTTTATTTAGATGATGAAACATCAACAACCAAACTAATTATTGTTATTGGGGTTGTTGTCGCCGTTGCCCTTCTCATATTTATCATCATTTTCTTCTGGTTATATAAAACCAAAATACAGAAATGCTTTCCTTCCTACAAGGAAACTCAAAGAGAAATATCCGTGAGTACATTCGTAACTAGATTTATTTAGAAATAAACTCCTCTTAATCACTACAGTATAGTATTTTAAGAGGAAATGAGACAAAGTAAAAAAAGTAAGGAAATGAGACAAAGTAAAAAAAGTACTGTAATTGAATAGCATACGGCCAAGTTCTTACCGCAGCCCCCGATGTGACATCCAGCACCCTTGCATGTATTTTGAAAAGGATTTTTAGGTAGCAAAATAGAACAAGACTCAAAGAAACACCACTAGTCAAAATATTCAAGAACTATTAAAAAAATGGTTCCTGTTACTAATTCATCTAGTCATTATTCAAAGCAAGCAGATATTTTTAATTTGCTCCCGTTGTGCGAAACTTTTCAAAAATCACTGATTCTCATCTGCAAAGTTTAAAATCATGTATGACAATACTGTATCGCCATTTTTATAAATATATTCAGGAAAAACAGCTGTTCGAAATTGAAGAAAAGCAGAATTTCTTGCCAGATAATACAGTTATACGTAACCGTAGTGCAGGAGAGCAAGCTGACCAAATTTGTTTCGCAGGTATGCTTTCAAATATAAGATGATTTCTGGATTTTTTAAATGAAGTATACATATTTCCTGAACTATGAAGTTTATGAGGACTGTAGCTATATTTCACAATTTTTTTTATATGCAAACTCGAATTGTGACAAACTTCATTAGCTTATTATTTGGTTTGAAACGTTTTACTACTTTTTAGATCATCAACACGAAGAAATCTGCAAAATTACCAGAACAGAAGCAAAAACTGCGCGCCCTGCCAGCGATATTCGCAATGAGGTTGACTCTGGATTTGGCAACGACTTGGATTACATATCGCCAACAGATTTACAGAATGGAGTCTATTCTTTTTCGAATCGAAAACATAATACATCATTTGATCAGTCGAATGAGAGCACAGTTGCATTAAACCATGAAACTGGAAATTATATGGCTATCCATTCATTTAAAAACATATCCTCGCTGGTCGACGAAGGTGAAACTATATCCCCTTCAAATATGGGTAATTCTAATGACCAATATGATTCGGGATTCGATAATAAATATGACCAAATATTATCAAAAGAACCTCAACACAAACTAGAGGTGAATATGAACCTGGCAAGTACTTTTTCCAATGATGAAAACTTAAGTGTGCATGACAAAGGTTTTCAAATCATAACGGCACCGGACCAAAATAAGTTCGCGAAAGACATAGAAGCTTTTCAAATTTTGACCGATTGTGAAGAACAATACACTACAAAAAATGAATTTCGAAACAGAATTTCGGCGAATAGACCCGAGACAGAGATTCAAAAACGATCAATAACTGATGACTTTGATATTGGAAATACAGCTTCCAGTTTGCCACAACGAAGTTCCACTTCCAGCACCGACACTGATTGTGGATCAGAGAAAAGTAATAATATTTTATTTAAAAGAAAATGTTCGAGCGAAAACGACATTGTGCAATATGTGAAAATGTCAAGAGCAGATACTGGGTTTGAATCCGAAGATTTAGAAAATGAAGTGTATGATCAACAAGATCATGAGATACACCTCATTGACGATGGTTATATGAGCAAAGAAATGAAGCCATATGAAGTAACGTCATTCCGAGCTTAGAAAGTGAAAAAACCAAGAACTATTCAGTTTGATACAATAACTTAGCTTGTGGTTATTTGATTCCCGTTAACAAAGAAAATATGTTTCATTACAAATTCAGCGGTGATTACTTTATATTCAAACCAGAATAAGTGAGGAAGGCATTTGATTGTACTGGTTACCACTTCCTTATAATCTGTAAAATGTAGACGCATATCGAAATGCAAACGCGTGCATACTGAGTGAATTGCTAAAAAACAACAGTGAGTAACAAACAGAAAGACTGCATTGATCTGCGCACGTACAAGCAACGCATCGGTTGTTTTTGAATCACCGCTCAAAACCATCGGAAATGCGTCAATATCGTACTCTTCCCCATTTCTGTAGATTTTATTATTCCTAACACGTTTATAAACTGCTTGTAACTCAGTAAGTTTGATTGTTTTGGGGTGCGAAAGTAGTGTTTGGAACGATACTCTTAATGTGACAATGACATGAAGTGCGAAATTTAAAAATATCAGTCTTCTAATTCAAATTTATTATTTGGATCTGTTTTTGAGTTTCGTATATTTTAACCAGCAGAATTCCTCGAATTTATTATGCAAATTATTTTCAAGATGTAACAAAATGACTCCATGTAATAGTCTTATTTACGTGACATCAATCAATCATAATTTTTAATTGCTTTCATTCGTTCTGTATTTAAAATTGCATAGATAGATTATCCGTAAATTCATGAGACATGACATACTATCATCATTTTGCTCTGATAAAAGCTGAGTCAATGCAGTAAATTGTACCGGTGTATTATTTATTCTTCGTTTATACACACTTCAATGGAAATGTCTGGGAATTTTTCATTTCCCGTTCCAGTGGACTTTTCTCAAAATTTTATTCAGACAATACTTTTATTACAGTACATCGCCAGTGCATCACCTGCTCAAAAAGGCGGAAACAGTTACTCTCATGTTGGTGTTATACACAACTACCCGTCATCTAATACATTTGCGCAATGATTGATTGATAATGATTTTACAATGATATTTTTATTTGAGATTTCCCTAATCGCATTCCGAAAATATTGTTTGTTGACGCTCACGATTCAGACATTTTGTTTGTAGCCAATTTCTGAGTTATTTGTACCGTTTTTTTTTAACATTTTTGTGCACATAATGTGTGAATCATTATTATAAGGTGTGACGCGTGGAAAAGAAAATAAAAGCATTTACAATTCTTCAAGCCATTTTGTTTTGTTTATTATATCTAGATATTTAAAAACTTTGATATTTCAATCTTAGTGCAAATACCAAATTTTCCCATCGTGCTGACAAAGGTTTTTGTCGAATCGCTAATGTTGTTTTATATGGATGAATGATATACATCGTCGGGGACTTAGCTTAGAAACTATGACGCTCAAATATTATATTAATCTTTTTACATTTAATACACACGGTTCCACATACACTAATCAGTATATTCCTACTCTAGATTTATTTTATCCTATATGCACGTGTACAGTTGTGAGCGCTTCAAAACAAATAGCATGAAATGTAGATGTAATTTCATTTAGTTTATTTATTTTTTTGTTTGTTTTCAATAAAACACGATTTTAACAATAGTGATATCGAACCATCTGTTGCATAAAATTTTGCAGAAACACGTAAATTGGTCGAAATATTTAAATAGGTTATCAGGCTTTCATTACGTGGTAAATCAACAAGTTCTGATAATTCGAATTCTTCGGCCCAAATCGCTTATATTAGCAAACGTTACTAACAAACCTGTTTCATTCTCGCATATATTTATTTTGTTTCAAGTTCAAAAAACATGAACTTTAGCTAGGGTCCTAAATAAATAGATCGTGTGAATTTCTGGAAATAAATAATTTCACGCTTTTCTAAGAAATGCCCCCGCTGTAGTGTGTCATATGATTTACCAAATACCAAATGATTGTTGACCCATTTAAAATTGTTATAGGAATTTTAAGAGTAATCCATTGCGAGAACATGTATCTATTAACGATAGCTCAAATTAGGTTTTACAATCCCGCGATATGGTTTGTGACATTGCTCTGAATAGCATAAATGCTAACCATATAAGCAATATAGTCAATAAAACAAACCGCAAACGTGTTCCATATGTCAAAACCGGAAACCAACGAGAAATACCCTCTATGTTGTAGATCAGGATAAAACGATCAAGTCCACAGATCCATGAAAATAAATCTAATCTCTGTTCGCTTATTCGAATTTATTGAAAAATAGTCGGATGTTTTCATGGGTCGATTTTTCTGGCAGTCAAAATGTACAATTTGCATCGTCCTAAACACTGCCATTTATCAATTTCGTATTCTTCGTCTAAGGATAGTAAAAAGTAAGTATGCGGAGAACAACGTCCTTCGCCTTTATCAGAAACTACGACCGTGCACATGAAAGTGAAGATAGCGAGTTCATGATTGACATGTATTGTGTCACAAAAACAAAGAATGGGTATCGATAAACAACGAGTAATTACTAGATTATTTGCCTTTCATAATGAAACAATAGAAAACTTTATTGGTAACTGGATAATTCTGAAGCGTAAGTTCATGACACTGGGCTGTTTGTCAGTTGATAACGCACATTAAATTACATTGATGGATTATTAAGAGAAGTTTCTCAAATAACTTTATAAGTGTTAATTAGGTATGGAACAATAGGATGATTTATAGTCTTTACAAGCTTGATCTAATACCTAGTTGTAGCAGTAGCTTTCCTTTTGATATGAATTTAAAGTAACATTTTTATTGCTTTGATACGTTCGAAGTAACTCTCCAAAAACCAATAATCTATGATATTTTTGTCATCTTGCCAACCAAGTATATCCGGAATGGTAATGATCAAAAACTAAACTACGTTTCTGCGTCATAATACAAAAATACTTTGTTCGAAGAAATCATGAATTAAGAAAGAAATTTTAAATGAGCAGAAGCGTACAAAAGGGGTAAATCAGGCTTTTAGAATGAAAAACTGCTGACAAGCCAAATCCAGTAGATCGATCATAATCTGTTTTTAAAGACGAAAACGGATAACAAAAATGATAAATAGACGTTTCATCAGATCTATTTAAAACTATATTTTTTTTACTACTTGGACAATTGGCGGGGCATTGCGCCGCCTTTTTTATAGTATTTTAGGTTAGTAAAAGCAAAGTTATTCTTTGAAACATTTGTAGATTTGAATTTAGAATTCAGTAGCTAATGGTCACGCTTATGTTATTATGTCGTATCCTCATACAGACAAGAACAGCTTAGATTGAGACTGATTGACCCAATATACACTTGATCAAAATGCAATGTAAGTTCTTTGATTTTTAGTAAAAGCTGCCGTACAATTTCATACAAAACATATTAATATACAATCAGTAGAATTTGCAATCATGACTCTCTCTCTTGTCGGGCACTCCATTTTCAATTAGACGTTTTTATTACGCCTGGACTTTTGTGTATAGTGCAGGAGTAAGCGGTCTTGCACAATCAACACCGGTGCTGACTATACCAGCAATGTACCAGCCACAGCTTTTGCATTTTTGACACACCAAAGGACCGCCACTGTCTCCCTAAAACAAATATAAAACGTCTCATATTTTGAATATTTGTGCAAAAATGGGTAAAGATAATTGCCACTCACATAACAAGCATCTCTTCCACCTTCTAAAAACCAGCGCAAATTCGAGTTGTGTTATTTGTTTCGACGGGTTTATTTTTGAAAACTTCTTCGCAGAGTGAAAAGGGACCAATATAAATTCTCAACTTCTCCTAGATATCTCACCACACTTGACCCCTTTTCTTTGGCTGAAGCGTTAGAATATTAAAAATAAAAATAATAACATATTTCAATACTATCATACTGCTGTTATTATGATCCACTGGAGGAAAATAAATCGCAATTTGAGTTATTTGGGAATTCGGGGCCGTGGAATACAACATTCAACATATTTTCGCGATCTAAAACACCGTACAAAAAAAACTATTTTCAGGACAAAATCGATAAACTCGTTTATGTGGTGAATTTATGTTGCAATTGGTTATCGTGCACTGCTGTTGGCTATCACGTTTTCATAAGTTGATCTACGAAAGGAATCATATTATTTGAAATTCAATGCAATTGTCATAGTACCCAAGTAGTGAATGTTATATGATTTTAGCAAAGAATCTTATCAAAATTTTTGCATTTGATATGTTTTTCTGTAGATTCTTGTCCACTTGATTAGAAAAGTCGATATAAAATCGATAGTTGCTGCGACTTGCCTAATGCGAGAATTGCGGGAAGAGTTCGAGAAGTTGAAGGAAAGTGGTCTTGGATGGTAAGGGCTAATGTTCCAAATTTGTTTATACATATTTGTATCATACTCTGGAGTCGCAATCTTTTACAAGCTAAAGCTTGGGAGGCAATGTATGAAAAATTAGGAATATGCTTGTTGAGCATTAGTACAATATTCCATGAACAAATGAATTGAACTTGAAGTATACAACTGAAGTATTATTTTATCAACTCCGTGTAAATATTATCCCTAATACTCCCGGTTAAAAATTTCACACACAATACCTTCGATACATTTTGGTTTTTCGTTTTGACAGAAGTGACAACCCTTCTTTCTGCACAATTCAAAATTTCCCGGTGCGGTGCATCGAACTCTTTCTGTTGGCGCGGTTTGAATGCAATTATCCACTGGTGACGATTGACGATCAAAAAGTAATTTTGATTGAAAACAAAATAGGAGTATTGAAATTTAAAAAAAATGTCAGATAATTACCTGGCCGAACTCCGCCATAAGATAAAGGTATATCTGGAATTGAAAAATGTTTTGTTATTGTTTAAAGCTTCACATTAATTCAAATCAGTACCGTTAAAGTCTAATGAAGTCAATTCGTGATTACATTTTATGGCATCCATGACCTGATGACATATTCGACTGAGTAAAAGCTACAAATTGTTAAAGGCAATTGATCTTGATATATTTAAGGTCTCTGAAACTCTAACTTCCATGGCTCCAATTATCACTA
This sequence comes from Styela clava, assembly GCF_964204865.1. Classification (NCBI taxonomy): domain Eukaryota; kingdom Metazoa; phylum Chordata; class Ascidiacea; order Stolidobranchia; family Styelidae; genus Styela; species Styela clava. The sequence continues at coordinate 1,479,557 of NC_135264.1, read as the reverse complement.
ACCTCGCACACATCTGATAACAGCGTTTGTTCTGCACCACGTGCACCTTTTTTTAGCCATGCATCCTTCTACTGTAGGTTCTAGTATTTCGTCCCAACAATCGTCAGCTTCGTAGGTAAGTGATGTTCTTTTACATGCTAAACCTTATAAACAGTCGGCAAATTTGCATGAGTTGAATACATAAAAATGAAATCGACACATTCACACAATAAAATTCAAACCTTCTATACATAATGGCCTCCCTGTGTGTGGGCAATAATAGCATCCTTGTCTTTCACATAAAGTTTTATTTTCACCAGCAAAACATTGGAATCTTTTTTCGTTCCGCAGACAATCTTGCCCTCTGTCTCCCAAATGCAGCTTAGCATATTATTCATTAATAAAAAGATTTTACTTTTGATTTTGTTTGCTGTAGTTTATACCTCACTCAAAATCTGAAGTGCTTTCTAGTTAACGTGATTAAAATTGTTATTTAAATTCCCACTCTATTTACATTTTGCGAGTACACTAACCAAAAATTGATATCAGTTTCATCACTTAAACTGATTGAATATACTTGCTATCCAAGTTACTAATAGCAAAGATCTGACAACTTCTAAAAATTCTACATTCACTCACCTCCATTAATGTGATAATATAGAAAGAATGAAACTAGAACGCTCTTTTTAATAAAATACTGCATCATCGCGGTTAAATCTCCCGCGTGGACGTGTATGGGTTAACTATTCTTCTAAAATTTAATGAAGATTTGCTTCAAGTGAAAAGACAATCCTTACTAACTGTTTCGGATGAAGCTTGTGAACGTAACAGTTTTCTGCCCACTTGAACAATATTAAACCGAATAGGAATCGGTGTGTTAGTCAAAATACATTACTAAATGAAAAGGTATCGTTAAAGATTTGTTTAGAAGAAGTACTTAGATAAATAAGCAATATGTAATGTTAAAGGTTGTTGTTTAAATTGTACTTTTAACATTTCGTGGACACCTAAACGCACTATACACAAGTTAACGTGCTTCGTTTCATGCCACTTTGCAAACGTATGAATGACATACCACCAAACATCTCAATATAAACAATAGTTTCTACGTGAACAAATATTCAAATGTTTATGGGATCGACCCACACTGGGTGAAATACGAAACTCTAAGAAGCAAACATTTCGAAACGCTCTGACGATCATTTCGGGCCGAACAATCACCATTAGATGCAATAAGTTAATATTGTTTCTGACAAAATGACATCGTATTATATGCCAGTGCATTCTAGGTCAATCAGTTTCTGAGCTTTTGTTATCTTTATGGAAATACACGATGGTACCATAAAGTCATTAGCTACTCACTTCACAATTCCTACTATTACAAATAGGCCAAAGTATACTTTATTTTGACTGTCGTAAGATGGCATTATTAAGAAGTTTATTATCGTGATCAGAATAATGGATTCGATAATACAAAATATAGTAAAACAAAACAGTCCTAAACCATAAAAATGGATTTTTGTCGATCCCCTGTATCCGTATCTATATTTCATCTATTCGCCAAGTAGTTATGGCTTGGATTAATTCGATGTAACAGGATGTTTCAATGCATACCTCAGTCGCGGTGCTTGAAAGCATTTTTGTTGAAATTTTAACTGCGGTTTGACATCTGTATTTTGAACCCGAAACGCAAATTTCTGTGCATGCAATTTGATTACCACAACATACAAACTCAGTGGATTTGGCAAGCTGACAAAATATATCTTAGTTTGGGGGTCTCTATGACCTTACCTCCGTCGTATCACCGTATCAAAACAGAAAATTGAATTTGTATAGAGCAAAGCTACCGCTATACCTGAGAACTTAATCAAGTTTGAGTCGCCTATAAATTATCCTGTTTCCCCATATTTAATCAACAATGATGAAAGTTGTGAGAGCAATCCATCAATATAATAAACTATACATTGTTTACTGCTGACAAATTCAGTTCCTGACAACTGCAGTTCCTTCCACGACACGAACTCCTTTTAAATTGTTTGTTTATTTCAATAGCTGGTATAATTATCAAGTTGTCAATCAAGTTTTCCATTCATATTGCAAGGCCATTGTTTCACTATCGATATCCGTTCTTATTTTCAAGAATCAATACGTGTCAATCACGGTCTTGCCAATTATGCTTTCATGTTTGTAGGGTTTCCGAATACACTTAAATTTTTATAAACACGTTAAATAGGAATAACATATTCCTAACATGAAATAGCAAGTATATTTTTAAGCTTACCTTAGCTTAGATCATAGTATATATATATATATATAGTATATTTATAATTGCTTCGAACAAAACGTGATATAATCAAACATCTTGTGAATTTTAGAATCAAACAATATTAATAATATAAAGATTTTTTATGTTTCTATTTGGCATTATCAGCTAATTGATATGGTATCTATCGATTTGTCCCATTTTTCATGTCCCCATTGGTGATTTTTGAGCTTGTTTGTTTGTTCGATATTTTTATAGGCTACTGATTATCATTCCCATTCGTCCACGTATGTGCCACATATATATACGTCGTAGGAATTGAACAGGAAGAAATAACATGTAACTCAATAGACAATACCTTAGAACTCAATTTACAAAAATATTGCGAGATTAATTATAAAAATTTAGAGTCTATGGTTTTTTTTTTGAAATCAATTCATGCAAGGCTTATTTTGACGACTGGGAAATCCTCCCGCAACATCAACAATCAGTTTCTGAGCTTTTGTTATCTTTATGGAAATACACGATGGTACCATAAAGTCATTAGCTACTCACTTCACAATTCCTACTACTACAAATAGGCCAAAGTATACTTTATTTTGACTGTCGTAAGATGGCATTATTAAGAAGTTTATTATAATACAAAATATAGTAAAACAAAACAGTCCCAAACCATAAAAATGGATTTTTGTCGATCCCCTGTATCCTTATCTATATTTCATCTATTCGCCAAGTAGTTATGGCTTGGATTAATTCGATGTAACAGGATGTTTCAATGCATACCTCAGTCGCGGTGCTTGAAAGCATTTTTGTTGAAATTCTAACTGGGGTTTGACATCTGTATTTTGAACCCGAAACGCAATTTTCTGTGCATGCAATTTGATTACCACAACATACAAACTCAGTGGATTTGGCAAGCTGACAAAATATATCTTAGTTTGGGGGTCTCTATGACCTTACCTCCGTCGTATCACCGTATCAAAACAGAAAATTGAATTTGTATAGAGCAAAGCTACCGCTATACCTGAGAACTTAATCAAGTTTGAGTAGCCTATAAATTATCCTGTTTCCCCATATTTAATCAACAATGATGAAAGTTGTGAGAGCAATCCATCAATATAATAAACTATACATTGTTTACTGCTGACAAGTTCAGTTCCTGACAACTGCAGTTCCTTCCACGACACGAACTCCTTTTAAATTGTTTGTTTATTTCAATAGCTGGTATAATTATCAAGTTGTCAATCAAGTTTTCCATTCATATTGAAAGGCCATTGTTTCACTATCGATATCCGTTCTTATTTTCAAGAAACAATACGTGTCAATCACGGTCTTGCCAATTATGCTTTCATGTTTGTAGGGTTTCCGAATACACTTAAATTTTTATAAACACGTTAAATAGGAATAACATATTCCTAACATGAAATAGCAAGTATATTTTTAAGCTTACCTTAGCTTAGATCATAGTATATATATATATATATATAGTATATTTATAATTGCTTCGAACAAAACGTGATATAATCAAACATCTTGTGAATTTTAGAATCAAACAATATTAATAATATAAAGATTTTTTATATTTCTATTTGGCATTATCAGCTAATTGATATGGTATCTATCGATTTGTCCCATTTTTCATGTCCCCATTGGTGATTTTTGAGCTTGTTTGTTTGTTCGATATTTTTATAGGCTACTGATTATCATTCCCATTCGTCCACGTATGTGCCACATATATATCCGTCGTAGGAATTGAACAGGAAGAAATGACATGTAACTCAATAGACAATACCTTAGAACTCAATTTACAAAAATATTGCGAGATTAATTATAAAAATTTAGAGTCTATGGTTTTTTTTTTGAAATCAATTCATGCAAGGCTTATTTTGACGACTGGGAAATCCACCCGCAACATCCATTGCAATAACTATGCTGTAAATTGTAATTGGTGGGTCCTTTCCGACCATCCGTTCTCAATAAAACAGAAATAACGTATTTGTGTTTTTGCAGCCGCGCTGGCCGCATATGCATATATTACAATATCAATAATAATTTTGAAACAAAAAACTTCTCATTTTTAAAAATACGAATTGATCCGAGCAAAAAACGACCAGATTCTCAGAGAGATTCGGGTGATACTAGCTTCCGTTATCATAAAGGTTATTTCAGTTTTATGGATGATGCAACAACTATGGATGGGCACATCGTGCGCTATCGATCCGGATCTGTAAGTGAAAAACATTTACCCAAGACGCTGTCTAGCAAGTTGTGGTTTTGTGGTTCAGACACAGAGAACACGTTTGCTGTTTATTTAATGGATTACTGTAGAGTATGGTGTTTACCAGCTATTCGTAGCAATGTCACAGATCGATTACAGTAGAATTCTCGTAAAATGGAAATAAGTCAACGATACGTTGGGCATACGTTTCTTGAGAAAGAAATAGTTAAATATCAAATATTAGCCAATTCAGGTTCACCGTCTCTTAACAAGAGACAAAGTAAATATACCCAGGAAACTAAACAGAAATATTGATAACGTTTGCTGAAATAAGCGGTTTAGGTCGAAGAATCCGAGTTCTGAGAACTTAGTTGACTATTATCTACCACGTAATGAAAGTTTGTTACTTTAAAAATATTCTTCGGTTAATATAAATCTGAATGTTCCTCCAGCCAAAAATTTCATGCGAGGAATAAATCGATATCAGAACAGTTGGATTTGTTGAAACGACACCACCAGTCACCGTGGCATCAGTCAATGGATTAAATTTGAAAACTGGCCGTGGCACGTAAAGTGACATCACTATTTATACAAAATGATGCCAGACATGTTCTAATCTAATTCTGCATCTATGTCATTAAAAACTCAAGTATGTGTTTGAATGTTGATTTTTTTACAGAAATATATTTATACATAAAACTAAGTCGCATTTTTACACAAATGTATAAAAATAGGTATGGTTTTTTCACAAATATTTCACTTAAGATGAGCAACGTTTACATTCTATACAAATCCATTTTAAAACACCACTAATTATCTTAGGGGATTGTTGTGGGTAAGTCATGATGGCGGGAATCGAGGGTAGTTGACCTGAAGAGGAAATTCCGCCGTGAATCACATGTCTGGTATTTTTTAGAATTAAATTCAAAATTTTCGTCTTTCATCATAAATTCTTGGAAATTCGACCACACTGACTCAATATACATTTTATAATTAATATTCCAGGAAAAGGTAATATTCATACAAGAAATCTTGGATTTGATAGCTTCTTGGCAGAAAACGATTTTGTAATCCTAATAGATGACAGGCAGGATATTTCCGAGAGACATTATACAGGATTACTCGAATAATATTTTTGCACTCTTGTCTTCATATGGCAGACTTCCCTCAGTTCACTAATCTATGTGATTATCAACCAGCGGATCATAACACGTTTTAAGACTTTAATGAGGAGATATACCATCCATGATAATTTTGTACGGTTTTTGTTTATTTTTATTTTTTTTTTATAAAGCTGCGGAAAATGGCAATAACGTTTCTATAACAATAATCGAATCATGGCTTCTCAAGCACGACTGACTGGTTCTGATTGACCACAAATTCAATTTTTTGATAAATACCAGAAATTTTCCGGCCCTATATTAACACAAAAAAAAGATTATAAAAATTCTTATTTCGTGAGTACCTTCTTGTATATTGTGTGGTGTTAAATATGTTTTAAGTAGGACACGTGGAACAATTAGAACACATGAGACAAGTAGTACGAATAGGGCAAGTGGGACACGACATTTTCGACACCGGATGAGGTTTAAATAAAATATTTGGAAGTTATCACTGTCGAACTCCTTGCATCTGAGCTTCCCGTCGTTCTTAAATAAAATAAAAGTGACATATGGCTGGCCTACTATAGCAAATTAAGCTGGATGATAAAAATCAAATCCAACAAGAGTCTTTAGAACTCGTTTATATTGTAAATCTAGCACATGGTCATGGTTTGGCCCGTCGATAGGGCTGGAAATTTTGAGAATCTCTCACGGTACACTAGTGTGCCACGGCACACAGTTCTAGAAACGCTGCGATAGTTAAACCATGATGTTCAAACCGATTGTACAAGGCAAGTGAGTCGTGCTTCGAGAAGTTTTGTGCAAGAGTATTGCTGGACACCCCTCCACCGTACTGCCTTAGAGCAGTAAAGTGGTTCACGTCCTGGCGTCCTCAAGCGCAAGTGCAGTTTCAAGTATTTTGTGGCGTCTAGAGCTGTCGCAAAACCATGGCAGCTATGACCAAATCCACGACGACTGACTTTTTAGCTGCCACAAACCAATAGCGAGCTGCCGTGGTTACGGCAGCAAATCGAATACTACCAATTTTACTGCCGTAACCACGGCATGTCGGCTGTTATAGCAGGGCTGCCCCTGATGGTGATAAATATTGGGTAAGTTGGAACGCTTTTCTTATGAATACAGTTTTGATTTATTTAGGGTTAGGTTTAGGTTTAAGTAGATATAATTCCGCATGATGAACTAAAATATTGTACTGTACATGACATTGTAAATATATCGGTAATAGTGCCATAAAACCATGGCAAGAGACGCCGCGGTGCCGATACGTTCGTGGCAGGAGATGCCATGAAGTGGTAAGAACTGCGCATCCGCAAGCGCGTGAATCTGAATACAAAAAAATGAAGCTTGCCAAATTATATATACTAAGTCCAGAAGTCTGTAGGTTTTGTGCGATGTCAAGTCAGAAAGTTGATTAACACTCCTGATTATACTTATACCTGTATACTGTACCGTAAAGTGCAGCCGTCAGGCCGTGGTCATTTTTGAATTTATTTTTAGGCTAATGTGGATATTGGACATTGCTGCAGAATGCATCTTCTACTGATGGTGGTATGTATATCTTCTATACAAGGAATACTTGCATCTTCAGATGGATATAGTCTTGTGTTGCAGCATGATCTAGGAAACGGTTAGTTCTGGGCATTGCCAATACAATACCATTATAGTAAATGGTCTGCCGGTATCTGGGTATTGCCGAACTGTAGCACAATAGTATGATTCGATCTTTTAGGATAATTATCTTGGGTAAAAGGGAGCTGAAAGTTTATCAGTCATGATGCCAGCTAGCTTGATTTTATAGTGCTGAGCTACCCATAAATAACTTAGAAATGCGCGTAGCTTGGTGCAACAAACAAACGTTCTGCTTAAATATTTGACGGCAAAGGAAAAGCTGAGAGGTGAAAAGTTCATACCTCTTTACTCATGCGGAACCTATGACGTCGCAGTGGTTCTTAAACTATTTTTGCTCGCGGCGCACTAAGAAATTAAAAAACAATTTTGCGGCACACTTGTCAAAAAATGCAGGACTTGAACAAATTATTCTGCAAATGATAATGCGATGTGTGTGCCTGTTTTGAGAAACAATAGAAACGAGGTTCCGTCGCCCTTTTTTTGCTTTTAATTTCAGTCAGAGCATAAAATACGTGTTAACAGAGCCATGGATATGCAAATGGCAGAATGGCTAGATTCTTTTGATGGCCTTTGCACCGATGATTGAATATAATTTGTAAGCAGATAGCCAGAACTTGCTTTCCTGTTGCCTAACTGAACGCGCAAGTCGGCAGTTCAGCACGGTGGAAGGTGGACATCATGTTTACAAAACATTATGGCATCACAATACAATTACCGTATACCAAAACAATCCCCTTACTACAACGACAAGGCAAATGCTATAATATTGTCAGTCTAATTAATTATGGATACTCAGGTCTCACAAGCTTGCTCGTTACATGGATGCCTATGTGTAATACAAATAGCTTATTTTCTAAAATTCCAAAAAGCTTCGCAGCACACTTGAGAATCTATCACGGCACACTAGTCGGTTCCTTCAATTACCGGAACGGGGTGAAAAATCTACATAAACCTACCGGAATGGACCTTTATATGTCTTGCAAATGCCATTTCATATACTTCCATGCAATTTTTATATCAAATCGGCAAAATTTTAAAAAAAAGGAAAGAACTGAATAAATGAAAGAATAAACAATTTTTATTTGTTTCAATCTGAATCTATGACTACGTTATCTTATCTACAAGGAAAATTAATAACATGTAAGAAGGTTTTGATTATCGATTTTTATCATTAATTCATATTGATAAGAGAAGATTAAGGAATTCATTGCTCAATTCACATCCGCTAGGTGGCGCAAAATGAAATTGTTATTTTCTACCATTTATCCCCCAAATTTTCCCATTATACTTGAGAAATCGCTTAGAGGGACATAAAATTTCCTTTGCAAGATATATACAAGTTCGTCCCGGTAGATTTTCCACTCCGTTCCGGCAATTCAGGGTCCGTTCGGAAAATTAAAGAATTTTTTTTTTTTACCACTGCCCCCCATCCCCCGACCAAGTTTGCCGATTTAATACAAAAATTGCAAGGAAGTATATGAAATGACATTTGCAAGACATCAAAGACCTTTCCGGTAGATTTATGTAGGTTTTCCACTCCGTTCCGGCAAATTAGGGTCCGTTCCGGTAATTGAAGAAAATTAATTTTACCACTGTCCTTCCCAAGTTTGCCGATTTAATATAAAAATTGCATGGAAGTACTGTATATGAAATGCCATTTGTAAGACATCTAAAGGTCCGTTCCGGTAGGTTTATGTATGTTTTCCACCCAGTTCCGGTAATTTAGGGTTCGTTCCGGTAATTAAAAGAACCCCCTAACTAGTGTGTCGCGGCACACAGTTTGAGAAATGCTGCTATCGGTATACAGTATAGTTAAACCATGAATGTTTGAACCGATTAGGCCGCGAGCCGAGGCCCTGAAAAACGCCTAGAAAGTGAGTTTCGTAGCGCACATCAGGTAACTACCTGAGAATGATTTTAAAATGTTTCTTAAAAATTTAGTAACAAATATTGCCTTGTTCCCACTTCCAAAAGTTGCACGTTTTACGGAAAAGACGCTTTTTCTACAAGAAATATGTGCTTCGATCTGTCCTACATTTTCGGCAATAATCAATGACTTCTGCATGACGTAACAATTGAATCGAATCAGCTGTTAGCGAGCGGATGAATATTAGTTATTACTGTTCGACCTTGCGTTGAGTTGGGCAGCCTTTCCATAGTCCTGTTTAGTTGTTATTAGTTAAGTTATGCTAAGACGTTGTTGAAAAATGTAGAGGTAAGTTATTAAACACTTGTAGATCCTTACCACGAGTTTCGTAGCGCACATCTGGTAACTAAATAAATTCTTCAGTTTTGTGTGAAAATGAACATACTGAACGCATTACAGCTTGTTCCACAATCCTGATGCGAAATTGAATATGAAAGGTTCCCGGAAATTCAATAACCATAAGTTTACAACACATACATAAGAACTATGCAATTCGAGAGCCCTACAGCACACTAACACAAATGTATTCCTGTAATGTTTTGCCTGACCAAAATCGGACTTTCTCAGTCAATCATAATTTATTAGGTAGATTACGAAAAATATGGCATACATGTAACCAACAACAAAAAATACTTTAATTGTGTGACAGGAGTCGCGAGTGACTTCGAAAGCAGCGACACCAACAACGCTGATTCACATTAGCGAATAAATTTTATGTAATAACCACAAGCAGTTTACAACAAGAACAGCATATAAAGCTACATCCATTTTATAGAAGCTATCAAACGTATTTGTTTTTAAGCAATGAAGTCACAAATTAACATCGTGAGCACGAAAACACAAATAAATCAGTTATTTCTCACATAGAAATTTACCGGAAAAGTCAAGAAAATTAAATGAATGTACAATATGTACATAACATAGTGAACAGAAATATTACAATTAGTCTTTTTTTAGTTTATGTGGTTATGTATTTGAACAAAGGCAATATTATTTCTAGAAACAAGACTACGACACTAACAAATGTCCGAAAAAAATAAATGATATTTAATAAATCAACTGCAATATCTAATTCACTTTCTTCTGAATTGTTTTCTAAATCCACTATCTCGAAAATCGACTTTTCCTCTATAAGTGTACTGTGATTTTTGCAGTCAATACAAAAACAAAAATCTGTGCAATTTAAGTTGATTTTTGCACACTTGCATAAATTATTTTAACTATTTTTCTTACACTTGCAGTTTGCCAACTCAAGAACTGATTTGAGGGCCACATGCTTCTTCAGTGAATCATTGTTGGGTGGCAGAGTATAATCCTTATGTTTGCCAGTGTTAAATAGACGTGCCCTGGTATCATCTACATTCTTCATATCCTCTTCATACAGTGAAAAAACAAATTCCTCAGCTTTATTTATTAATGCCTCGTTAACTCAAAACATCTTCATAGTTGAGAAAAAAATGAATTGAAAACCTCAATGAAGTCTCCAACATGAGTTTGATGGGCAGTTCCAATTGCAGAAGAGTGCTAAGTATTTCAATATGAATAGCCCATCTAAGCTGTGTGCTATTATGATTCTCATATACCTTTACGCTTCAAGACTTCTTGTTTAATCCATTTTATAGCACTTATAGCAGCAAGGATTAGAGCCTGCGTTGGATTGGTGGAACATTGCCGTTTTCTTTTGTAGTACAGTATCTAAAATGAGGAAGAAAATCATATTTGGAACAGCATGAGTGTAAAAATACCACTAAATACTAACTAATACCTTGAATACATAATGCATTTTATCTGATGTACTCAATGAGGCTGACGGACAACTCGACTACACGGACAACTCACGCATATCAAAAACGCATTTCTATAGACCTAAAACACCACCGTAGAAAATGCGGACAGCTCACCAGGTCTCCAGGTAGTCGAGTTGTCTCTGGTGAGTTGTCCGTGTAGTCGAGTTGTCCGCCTCCCCTCAATGAGCGTATATATGCTCATTGCATGTACTACAGTTCAGCAGTGTTTGCATACCATTACTAGACTATATCTACACTAAATTTTGATATATCACAGTCTAAAATGCCCTATGACAGTATGAGTAGGATTAGGATTTACATATTTATCCAGGGGGAGAAGAAAGCCGATAAGACGGCTTATCCATATGGCGAACCGCGGCCTCTCATCCGGTTACCATTCCAAGTCGGGTATGGGATTAGTTATATTGTTTGTTTTCGGAAGCATGGACTTGGTGGTGGAGGAAGCCGTAACCGACCAGCGGTTACGTGAACCACCCAACGACGGCGAGGAGTCCAGCAATCCTCTCGCACATAACCATCCCTGCATGGGATTCGAACCTGCAAACCCACACAGAGTAATTAGAGGTGCGGTGGCGAGCGTATTCCTAACGCTTAGCCCGTTGAGCCACACCGCCGCGCCAGTAGTATGTAGTATAGATAGACTATATTTTAAAACATCAACTGTCTGTTTACAACTTGATTTCTCACCTCTCAATCGTTTCCAATGCTACGTTTCTTTCCACTCCGGCAAAACTTACGGTACCTTATCATTGCTTCCCAGGTTCTTGTCGACTCTATGAATTTAGATTTAGACCAACCGACATTAGTAAATTGAATATTTTCTTCTCTTTCACCCAACCGTGCATTACAGAAACAGCCATTAATTTATATTTCCAAATATGCTGTGGCCTATATAGTAGTATAAGCCTGCTGAATAGTCAAGAAGAGTCATTAAATTAATCATAACCATTTCATGCAAGCCAGAAAATATCGTTGCTTGTGACATATTATTCTAGGTCTAGCCTTCCTTGGAGTTACCGCACCGTACTTATTTAACAACGTCTTATGAGCTAGTGCTCAACTAAAATTGCTATTTATGGTAAGGATATACAAGTGTTTAATATCTTACTTATACGTTTCAACACCTCCTTAGAATAACTGAACTAATATTAACTGAAAAAAACTATGGCTAAAAAGGCTACTCAACGCAAAAGCGAGCAACATCTGATATTCATCCGACCACTGGGGATTCACCTACAGCTGACTGATTTGTGACTGACTGATTAACTGAAAAAAACTATGGCTAAAAAGGCTACTCAACGCAAAAGCGAGCAACATCTGATATTCATCCGACCACTGGGGATTCACCTACAGCTGACTGATTTGTTTGTTACCTCATGCAGAAGTCTGCGCTCATTGGCCCATGATACCGGAAAAGCAGAGAAAATAGGACAGATGGTAACACATATTTATTGTAGTGAAAGCGTCTTTTCTGTAAAACGTGCAACTTTTGGAAGTGGGAACAAGGCAATATTTGTTACTAAATTTCTAAGGAACATTTTAAAACCTTTTTCAGGTAGTTACCTTATGTGCGCTACGAAACTGAAAGATAAATGGCCTCGGCTCGCGGCCTATTCGTAATTTCAAAATCATCATTAACTCTCCGCACGAAGATCGCCAACTGAGCAATAGACTTGATGTCTATAGTAGAGATGTACCGATAGTCCGATACCACTTTTGTCGCCGATACCGATCCGATACCAGCTAAAAAAGCCGATACCGATACGCCGATACTACAAAAAGGCCGATATTACCGATACCGATACTATGTAAATATTACTTAATTAGGTGTGCTGTGTAGAGCAGACGGGTTAAAACAATGGTCTTTGAGCGTTGTTCATAGTACACATTATTTCAGATCGAAAAATGATATATCACATAATATGAAATTAATGTTTGGTGTTTGCTTCAACTGATTAAGATACACTGTACAGTAACGCTAGTAATCTCGGTGTTCAATTAGAAAACTCATAAGCCGGGATGTCCAATTTGAATTTAATGTTAATATCGCGACCTTCGAATATCGTTATTCGTGTTTAAGAGAATATCGAATATCACCCACACATTCTAGAGCCGCCGTCCTACGTTCAAATTAAAAGCATTTTTCAAATATTTTATTTCGTGGCTAATCGTAATCGTCGACGCAATAAGTCAAAGCCAACATGAAAGAATATCAATCAGCACCGACCAAAAGAAGGCCTACCTATAACCGTCGAGGATGTTTTTTTACTTTACTATTTTATATTATTATACAATTGCTATCATATATTTTGAGACAGTCCAGGACTCTAGGGCTAGGCGGTCATGTCAATATATCTATAAAGAAATTGTGTTGTTAAACAAAATTAATATCTGCGTAGAGGGATAATTGTGTCGGAATTTAGTTTATCGATGTCGTCGGACTAAATGACACTCGTACTTGACAACAAACAGTCAGAATTTATACCCGTGCCAAAAGTCCATGTGCCGTTAATAAGGACCCCAATTCCACTGTATGATTTAAAACTGGGCGCCTAATTGCTTTTTGTTATGTGCCGTGTTGATATATTTCTTCATAATTACTATGTAATATTAAAAATGTCAATATAAAAATTTGACAGCGAAAATAGCTAAAAATACGTGAATCATATTCTCTCGCGGGGGTAGGGACATGTATGGCTCATAGCTCACGATCTCTCCAGACAAAAAATAAATTAAAAAGTAGTATTCCAACTTATCTTTTAAAACATTCTGGACCATATCAAAAAGGTAAATATATCGGAAATATCGGCCTTAATCTAACCGATACCGATACATGGCCGATACCGATACCCGATACATCTCTAGTTTCAACATATCGTCACGCTAATAACCGAATTGTGTAAGTCATTTTTAGCAGTTTGGAGAAAAACTTCGTAATGATATTGTTAGGCCATTGAGAGTCAATAATTTGCCATGGTTCAATTTTTTGATCGTAGCCGGATTTAATTTAATTTGTATGACGCAATTAAGTGACACTGTGACTTAGGCAGAAATGTGTCTATGACTTGGGGACATACGCAATTTTGCAACTTCACTATATGCACCAGTCCTGAAAACTAAACATTCCAAAAATGAATGTAATTTCCAGTATCTACAATGTCTAATTCCCAAAATAGCTTATCAGTTTCATTTACATTATTTTTTATGTTAAAAAATATATATTTCATCAATATAACACGTTCTGCACACCCACCGAAATAAGACTAAGATTAAATAGAAAGAATAAAACAGCAATGCACCCAATATAAAAGCCAACCAAGATGAATTGGACTCGGACAGTGAATATCGCAAGTGCACGCCTTCCTATACTGTAGTATAAATTCAAATTAATACGCGCTAAGCTAGAATCCGAGATGCGAAAATTCGGCTACAGTTGATGTCCATGTCATGGATACCATTAGTATAAGTAATTCAACGCTCAAAATCATGCTTACATGTACGGAATATGAGTTTTACTTTTATGCGAATGACTAATGTTCTGCACTAACAAATGCGTTTTTCGAGCTGTATTATTCACATGAAATCAGATTACATCTCAAAATCAATAGAAGCTTGATCCGAAGAAATATGTATGAAAAAAATGTATGGTTCTCCTAATGACTGCGTCATATCTGTTGCGGTGATCTACATTAGCTTGTGGTTTTCAAGTCTCTCATTTAGATATTTCTTTTGTTTTGTGGTCCATGTTTATACAATATTTCACGCAATTAGATAAGTTCATGATATACCTTAAAAATCAATTCGCATAGTAATTCTGAAGTTATATTCATTCTTACATTCTGAATCAACTTGTATAAATGACAGATACCCAATCTATGCTTTCTTTAAAAAAAAACTGATTGCTTGGAATTATTTGTTTCAAATATTCGGGATTATGGGTATAATCACCCTCATTTCATACTACCTCTTTTATGTAATATTTGATTGCACTCGATTAAACTCGACTGAGTATCATCTTAAGTTTATCAGAAGGGAACCAGATATAACAACATAAATAGGGTGACAGTTGTGAGAACATCGGTGTTTAGTCTTGAATTTTTTTTAGTGATCAAAGTAGGGCCGACTGGTTCGTTTCATTTGAATAAAATACGAATTAAGAATTACTGAATCTCAGTTTTGCTTATAAATGTAAGAAAACGTAAAGCCTTATAATTTGCAAAGTTTATTATTATACAATTTTTCTCAGAGCAAGGTCTCGAGCCAAGAAGTAAAAGTTGTTACAAAAGTAATAAATGAATTAAAAACTAATAAGAGCCTAACCCTATACAGGGTGTCTCAAAAGTAAGTATATACTTTTAATTTGCTTTTAAGGTACTCATCATAAAGCGTTCATTTCTTTAGGATATATAGTATGTATATGACGCAGTAAAATTTAGGTATTGTTTGCATTTTTTAAAAACTCACAGAATGACAAGAGGATTGCCCAAGAAATGAGGTGCAAAGTGCTGTTTGGCGAAAAGCATATAAATAAGACGAACTCGGTGCTTCTTTAACAGAGAATTCGCAATCAATTCGGCTCCTATACACGACGAAAATTTGTGCAATTCATCATACATTTATGGAAACTGGATCTGTAGTTGATGCACAAAAATCAGAATGACCAAGGAGCGGACGCTCTGAGGAAAACATTCAGAGCCGAATTAATTCCTAATTCTCTGTTAAAGAGGCGCTCGGTTACTTCTTGCCAAACAGTAATTTTGCACCTATTACCCGGGTTAATCTTCTTGTCATTCTGTGGGTTGTTGAAAAATGCAAACAATACCTAAATTTTACTACTTATCCATACTATGTTTCCTGAAGAAATAAACGTTCTATTATGAGTACCTGGAGAGCAAATCAAAATTAAAAGTGTATACTTACTTTTGAGACACCCTGTATTTGTACCTGAAATTATGCCCCAACTCTAACCTGGTACGCATCCTACGTTCTGTTATCCGCCATCTTGGTTCACAAGAACCAAAAATCGAGGAGTACCAACAATTTTTTCATATTTGTGTGTGTATTCGGTTTTCTTTTTTGCTACTTTTGAAAAGTGCTTTCTTCGAATATACATGGTTGCACATTGGGACAAAGCATAGTAGGCGATCACTCTCCAGTATTGATCGAAGTAAGTAACTTACATCACATCCTACGCCGCTATTCAACTCTTTTTATTTTATTTATTATATGTCTCTTGACCAATACTAATTGCCGACTTTTTGAACATGGAGTGTTATAATGATTTGTTACACGTTTTGTTATTATGCTGCTGTTGTTGTTCTTGGTGTCATTTTTCTTGCGAAATAGAAATAAAAAAAAACCTAACACAAACGACATTAGCACAATTTGCGAACAGGTGATTTGGATGGCGGTGCCTTTCCTTTGGCTTAACACTACGCTCTAAAGAAGTTTGCGCATCTTAAATGGCGGCCAAGCGTTCGAACCATCGCACTTTAGTTTTCAGGGAAATTTGAGAGCTATCAAGCTTCTTCGACATCTTGCCCGAAATGAGCATTCCGCTGTGCTTATTTATGCTTTTCTTACATAAATAAAAAATCCGAACGTGACATGAGAAAATATCACACGTCAAGTGAAAAAAGAAATTAATATGGCGACAGTGTAGCGCAACAGTGAACTTGTATTTGAACTCGTTTTTACTATCAATACCACGAACAAAATCCTACACAAAAAATGGCATCTCATCCATGGTAGAATGCTGATTGCGACAAAGCCATACGACTAAGAAAAGCGGCGTTCCTTAAAATGAAAAGGTCGATGTCCATCGAAAATGTGATAATGTATAAAAAACGTAGATCTGAAGCAAGAAGAATAATATTAAAGGCTAAAAGGCAGAGTTGGCATGATTACTGTAGCTCACTGGACAAGAATGAAAAACTCAGCAACGTATGGAAAATGGTTAGGCGCTTCACTAAAAGCAAGGTATAGGAACAAATCCCCGGCCTTAAACACAATGGTATAACAGCAATCGAAGATTCCGGAAAAGCTGAGCTTCTGGCGAGTTCGTTCTCGGCGGTCAGTAGCAATGAAAACTACACCCCGAAATTTCTTCAAAGGAAGATCGCATTCGAATCCTCACATGACGTAACAGTCTTCAAGGCTAATCATAAATTGGATAAAAATATCACAATGAAAGAACCTAATCAAGTTTTAAAACCAAGAAAAAGCACTGCTCCAGGACTAGACAAGATTTGCTACGCGATGCTTATAAAATTGCCCGCAGAATGTAAAGACATATTACTCAAATTGTTCAATTTGATTTTGAACAAAGGGAGTATTCCAGATACCTGGAAACGCTCTGTTGTAATTCCGATTCTTAAATCCAATAAACAAAAAAACTAACCATCTTCATATAGGCCTATATCTTTAACTAGCAATTTATGTAAGGTTTTGGAAAGAAATATAGTTCGCAGAATGAAGTGGTTTGTTAAAAAAATGGCATATTATGTAGAGAACAGAGCGGTTTCAGGTGGAGGAGATCTACAACTGATGCATATCTAAAATAAAATTACACGATGACATATATAAAGCTTTACCAAATAAAAGATCTGTACTTGGCATTTTTTTAGACATGGAAGAAGCTCATGACATGGTATGAAATAGAGCAGGGCTACTCAACTATTTTTATCGAAGGTCCGCAAACAAAACTTCAAAATTATTTGGGTCCGGTCTTTCCAGAAATGATATTTCGGCATCCTTTAAACGAGCACTTCCTCGACTGACTAATGATTACCGGTAGTAGCAAATTAAAATTGTTTATTATGGTGTTATAGTTCTTTTCGTATATATTTAAAACTATGAAAGTCATTTTATAATAGGAAATTCAAAAAGTGGGGCTAATGATCCAAAATATATAATTAGGTGCGGTCCAAATCCAATACTCGAAAGGTCCGGATTCGGACCGCGGTCCGCCAGTTGAGTAGCCCTGAAATAGAGGACTGTTATACAAACTATATAACATTGGTGTCACCGGGAAAATTTGGCTTTTCGTTGCATCTTTTCTGACGAATCGTTCATTTCAGGTTAGAGTAGGCAGTCGTCTTTCAAGTATATTCTCATTAGAAAACGGAATACCTCAAAGGAGCGTAATTAGTCCACTGCTATTCAATATAATGATAAACGATATGCCTAGTACTATTTCATCAGATAATGTTGGATTGTTTGCAGACGATAGTGCTCTATGGCACATTGGGCTCAAAATTGAAGATTTAATCATTTCCTCTCAGAACCCGTTGGATTGTATTCAATCCTGGTGCAATCAATGGGGTTTTAAGATCTCGGTCACAAAATCAATAGTTGTACTCTTCACCCGAAAGAGAAAATTACCACCAATACAACTACACATAAACGGTGTAATACTACCAGTCAGGAATGAAGTAAGATACCTCGTAGTCTATTTCGATAGGCGCTTAAATTATAAGTGACATATCGAATATGTTGTACAAAAATGTAGTAAACGGATTAATCTGCTGCGTTTGCTTATTAGAACTAGCTGAGGAGCTAACAAATCACCCCTTTTGTCATTGTACAGATCCCTAGTTCGACCCATTATTGAATATGGTATGGAAGCCTATTTTTCAGCATCATAAGCCATAAGAAAAATCGAAATTATCCAATCTCAATGTCTACGCATCGCTGCAGGTGGCATGATGAGTACGCCTAAAATTGCTTTACAAGTTTGTTGTAATGAGATGCCATTGAATATACGACGACTACAATTATGCCTCTTATATAAGGCTAAACTGCTAACACTCATGGCATGAAATATTTCCCAACTCTCCAACATTTCGTACTTTTGGTATGATTGCAAGGACTTTCGATATTGACAAATTGGATATTAGTATTATTAAAGCCGAAGAAATTCCACCAAGGTATTTGGACGAAATCAATATTGACGATGCATTATCGAATATACTTTTTCCTTGGTATACGCCCGACCAAACAAAAGCTATAAGTTTGGACTATATAAATGAATCCTATCAATCACACGTGCATATCTATACCGATGGATCAAAAATTGATGACAAATGCGGTGCTGCGGTTTATGTTCCATATAATAATTCTCGTATGGGTTTAAGGCTAGACAAAGACTGTTCCTCGTTTGATTGCGAAGTTTTTGCAATATATAGTGCCCTTACATGGTCAAAAAATAACTATAAAGGGAATATACTTATCATATCGGATTGTATGTCTGCTATACACGCTATAAATAATAACTCGGATCAAATTAGTAATATATCTTCAACTATTCAGACTTATCTTTTTGAGTTACAGGAACATGGATGCAAAATCACACTACTATGGGCAAGAGGACATGTTGGCATTCCGGGTAACGAAGTCGCCGACAAAATAGCAAAGGTATCAGCGGCGAAAGTCGATGTGGACAAAAGATTATCCCAATCACAAAACAAAGTCAAATCACAAATTCGACTATTTTGCGCTAATAAATGGGATCAACATTTTATACACGGTGACCAAGCGTTTCATTACAAGACAATTTCCCCTTAATTGAATACAGCATCAAGAATTCCACTTGGTCACCACGAATAATGGACAAAATTTTATTTCGACTTCAGACGGGACATTGCCGTTTAAATGGGCACCTCCATAAAATAGGATGCCATATTAATGGACTTTGCGATTTCTGTAATGATCCAGAGACAGTAGAACATTTTCTAATGAACTGTCGTGCATATAGAAACGAAAGACGTATACTAAAGATGAAATGTCGCGATTATGGCAATTTCAACTCAAAGCTATCTTACGCGACCCTAGCATTTTCCCTGCTCTTGTTGATTTTGTGAAATCTACCAAGAGAGTACTATAGCCATATACAACATTTTGATTTAAATTTTCTGGCGCAAAAGACTCAAATTGTTTAAAGCGCCATATATTACCATACCACACACACACACTATCAGAAGCAAAGCTTGTGGCTGTCTGTTTTTCAGGCAATTTTACACTTATATAAGTAATATATTGTGAATAGGAAAGGGGCAAAACGCTGGTTACAGAATATGCAGAATTTCTACTATGTGAGTTAAAACCAATATCTTCTACAATTTTAAAAATAAAATAACAAGAGGATTAAGTGAATTTGCGTCCGCGGTAAATTCAGAGTTCACGCTAAAATTGAACGCGCAGGGTTTTCATCTGTCTCCACTCTATCATTTCTTGTTCCCGCAATCAAAAACAAACAACATTTCAGTTCAAAACTACATGGGAGCGCGATACAAGTCAGCGCACTTAACGACTTTCCCAGCTATCTATAACAGGAGTGTGCAACCTTTAACACAGTAGGGGTGAATACAAATAACTGGGTGAAACCACGGGTCGCACCTTCAATTAACATAAGCTTTCTATTAGTTGCACTTGCAGGTACGAAATTTTTGGCTATTGATCTTATCACGTGCGTTGTTCGCCTCGAACAAGCTAGTTATTGGGGATTTGTGACGTCATGGACATGGATAATTCAGCAGCCGAATGGCTTCTTACCCAAACGTCGTATTCACAGATAATTGGTTAAGCAAATTTTGTAGTCCAGCAAACCTAGTTGCGTCTGCGGGAGGCTGCCCTGGTTATCAAATTTGAACCAGGACTTTCAGAGTCAATTTTGATATTCACAAGGTCATATATCCCACCGTTATACAGCATTGAGGAATTGTGGAAATAGGCCTGGGCAAATTCTATCGGAAAGGGGGCCGGCCTATGCTCGAAAAGCATACACCACTGGTGTATACAGTCTGTAATTCTGATTTTTCGTTATTTCGGCAATTAGAATTTGAAATATTCGTGACAGACGTCGAAAATTGTCAAAATTGTTTGTTTACGCTTGTCTATCTGAAAGAAATTGAGGAAAAAAGTGAGAGCAAAACGATGTTTACATTTGTGATGATTTCCAAAGTCTGGCTCGTACTACTCGGATTCTAATTCCTGCAATATCTAAAAATCAGAATGTCTATGGACCTGATATGGGAACACTACGGCCCGCGACTCAAATCCGGCCCATTGGGTAATTCAATCTGGCCGCGCCTGATGCTGCCGCTATCGAACAAAAACCATTTTGATGTTTTAGCTTAAAATAGCTCAAGACACGAGAAATATTGTTTTTTTACGTTTGCCTTTGTAACACTGTAAATCTGTTCATAGAATTTAACCTTTTACGTATACCTGCGTATACTGGCATACTTACTGAAGGTGAATGCGTATTGTGTTTGTTCCGTTGTTTCCCCCATATATTGTTAGCGAACGTATTACGTGTAAAATCAATAAATTATAATGAAAGATAGGAATTGTGATAAAAAATAGGAATTGTTTCCCAGACCATTTTTTTAATTTTATAAAAAGTCCCATACAAGAGTGAACAGTATTTAATATGAAGACAAAAAAATTTCGCCAAGCTGAATATAAATGGAGTCAAATGCCAAATTGCCCAACGAAAGTTGGGTGCACGGAGAGTTAGACTAAATCGATTCATTCACCAATGAAATGCCAAAATATTGCCAAGTTCTTAAATGCTACCGGTAAAAAATTTAAATTATAAGTATCGTTAAACGTCAATTCCTTCCTATTTTTCGAACTGAACCGGATATTTGGACAGAGAATATGCGCATGAACTCTCGATGACAGTTATGGTCAATGAAGACAGCCGGGATATCTCTAAATGTAGGCGTATGTAATAAAATCGGAAATGACAAAGTTACAAAAGCACATCTAATAGGTTGTTGTCTTTGGAGGCGTCCCGTTTCGAAGTTACAAAAATATGGTAACCCTACGTATAAGTATTATCGTAATAAAATAAAAAAAGTTAGAATATTAGTAGTACTACAGCAAATGCAAAATTTCTCTCTGAAGGGTTGGTGTGGGAATTGTTCCCCGGTTGGAATAGGCAATTACTTAAGACTAACAAGACAAGTTGTGACTGAGATAAGCTGGCTGTAGTAGAGCAATCCCGTATTATAATGGCCAAAGAGAGTATCGTATTTAGTGGCAGAATTACTTACTGCTAAACCTGAATGAAGTCCCGCCTTACATATACTTTGTAATGCAGCATCGTTATACTGTATTATGTGACGGCATTTACCGGACAGGCCAAAGAAAATTCAGTTTGTAGGCTGTCTGATTTTTCAATATTTCAGGAGGCGAGACGTTGAAAACTGTCACAAGTGTGAACATCGTTGTGCTCCCATTTTGCTCCCTAAGTTCTCCCAGACGAACGAGTGCAAACAAACAATATTTTGAAACGAGTGCTGCAATCCCACAATCTTAACTTCAATTGAAGTGTAGTTGCAGCATTAAAAAAGGAATTTCCATTTATCTGCTACGTGCCTATCCAGCATTTATCAAAATACTTGAACTGACGATCGGGATTCCGCTAAACGAGCGAACGCCATGAGACCTATTCTGACATCATAGTTACAAACCAAAGCACCAATATGTTTTCACAACCTCCTGGTAAATACTTTTTATCAACTCGTTGTTGCCTCGATTATATTTTGTCTAAGCGGTGCCATATGGCTATGCTTAACATACGTCCCGTTTCAGGCGGGTTAGTCCCACTTTTGAACACCTTGTCCCGGCGTACCGACCAGTCAGCAAAAAGTCCCGCATTGGCGTTCAGCCAGTCAGCATGATACACGAACATTACCAATTAGCATGTTCTTGATACTGTTGTTGTGTAAGCCCCGTATGCAGCGCCGGATTAACCATTAAACAATACAAGAGAGCTATGCTCAAATATATGGACACGTAGAGTCACATAATTTTGATGACGTCATAGCGAAAAAAAAAGTAATAGCCTTCTGGAGAAAATTTTTATCTTTAACCACTAAAAATTTCAAAGCAATTGGTCCAGTATTCGAAGAGAAAAGAGACTTTTTAAAAACGTGTCAAGCGGTACTGAGTTAGCAGTCAGGCAGCATCTTACCTGTACACTGTAGGCCATATACGGTAATTGATCACAGAACAGTTGCTCCCTTGCAAATTTTATGTTGTTTACACTTTAGGACAGATAATTGATCACAGAACAATTCTTCCCTTTCAAATTTTATGTTGCTTCCAGTAGACTCTCATCAAAATAAACAAATATAGTAGGCTACAAGTGCTACAACGCTTGCATTACTGCACTGGTAGGACCGTGAAAGAATAAGTTACGGTAATTTCATTGTGGTAAGACACCGGTACCGGCACCAGTACCAGTATCGTACTTACGTACTGAGCTACCAGTACCGGTTAGCAGTCAGCCAGCATCTTACCTGTACACTGTAGGCCATATACGGTAATTGATCACAGAACAGTTGTTCCCTTGCAAATTTTATGTTGTTTACACTTTAGGACAGATAATTGATCACAGAACAATTCTTCCCTTTCAAATTTTATGTTGTTTCCAGTAGACTCTCATCAAAATAAACAAATATAGTAGGCTACAAGTGCTACAACGCTTGCATTACTGCACTGGAAGGACCGTGAAAGAATAAGTTACGGTAATTTCATTGTGGTAAGACACCGGCACCAGTACCAGTATCGTACTTACGTACTGAGCTACCAGTACCGAACCTGTAGGTCTGAAATTCCGTTCCGCATACGATAGGCTATAAAACTTGCATTGCAGCATTAGTAATACCGCGGAAGGAATAAGTCAATTTCACTGCGTTACGGTACCGGTATGGCAACTTACCAGTACCGACCTACAGTAGCTGTAGTACTGAGCAAGACAATCGATCGCGAAACCGCTTGAAATAAGTGTAAAACAGTGTTCCCATGAGTAAAAATAAATACCACGAAATTTTGTATGAAATATCATATCTCATAGGATTCATATAAAATTTAAGAATAAACAAAAGTAATAGCCTTCTAGCGAAAAAATTAATCTTTAACCACTGAAAATTTCAAAGCAATTGGTCCAGTATTCGAAGAGAAAAGCGACTTTTTAAAAACGTGTCAAAGAACAAGAACAAGAACAACATAATATTGAAACGATCGTTATGTCCACTACGTGTCCAATAAGCACGTGCTTAGGGCACCAAGCAATGAGGGGCACCACAGAAATTTTAAAGCAGAATTTTATATAGTTTATCGGTGTTCATTAAAATATTACGAATTCACCAGACGACTAAAACTTCAAAATATTCGGCTATTTTTCGTCTTCAAGTATCATATCAAAAATAAACACTGGGACTCATTTATTGGACACGAAATGGGTCTATGAATCGTTTTCTTAATTTGTTGTTGTTTTTCCTTCCTAGTATTCTCCTTGTTGCTGCATTTTTCTTTTTTAAAAAATTTCTTTTCTTTTCAACAATTGGACCAATGAACTATTTCCACTATGTGGCGGTTCCACGGTCGTATTTCAACGATCTAGTGGTTAGCGAAGTCGGGAGACAAGGTAGACCAGGGTGGTCCAAACCCTGTCATGCTGATACATTCCGTGCGGCTCAGAGATCAATTTTAGCGTATATTTGTATCTAATGGAGGAACGTTTCCGAGTTTTTTTTTTGCTATTTCAAGTGGGGTTGGGATCCCGAGATTCAAACCCCTTTTTCTGACGCCTTGTGCCTTTATTTCAGTAAAAACACTCCTCTGTTTTCAAGGGTCGGCCATGTGATATTAGTGACGAAACGCAGAACCAACTTAACGCCGCGCAATCCATTTTTTTTAGCTAGGTCCCGAAATACCAACTTAGACGGACTTGGTTGGTATTGACGATGGCACTAAGCTTGTTCACGCTGCACGTTTTTAAATTACTCAATATAACAATTCGTAATAAAATGAGTGTCGCAAGAAATGTGACATAAGGAAAACACGGCGAAAACGTATTTCCTTGCCCATCACACAGTGTCTGTTTTAACTTCAAGTACCGTAATATCTGTCACGAAAGAAAATAATTTGAAGCGACATTAAACGCGAGATGCGCAAAATACAACGGTAATTCTCGGGAATTAACTTTAAAATAACTGAAGGCTTTGTATATCTTCTTCAAAAGAACGCCACCCATGCAACATAATAGGCTAATAGTCTGATTAGAACGGTAAACTCTCGTTATTTATTAAATTTGAACTAAGTAAACTAGCGATATTTCGATCACTTTGGGGGTTTCTCCGACTTGCGGCCCGCGAGACCTCCTCAAAAGCTTTTGCGGTTCTTCAACCTAGCAACCTTGAAGCACCCTGGGGTAGACTAATTTCAAACTACAGTTGTGACTTGTATGCTTCGGTATTTCGATTCACGTTGAGACTGGAGGCATGAATCTTTATTGTCACACACCCTCAGGATTAGAGCTCAACCGATATATATATATATCGGTCCGATATTGCGTGTTTGCTGATATACCATATATATCGGCTATATATAACAGTGAAAAAACTAAAAATGTTCGTAAAAGTTGTTTTATTTACTGTTGGTTGTGATTATTTTTAATGGATTACACTTATGTCGTTTATTGTTTTTATAATTAAATTACACATGAGAGGGCACCAAAGTCTTCAGTGCTTAGGGCGCCAAAGGGGCTTAATCCGCCCCTGCCCGTACGCCAAAAGATTACTTAACGTTCCGATATTTAGACAGACAGCGTCCTTTTCAGGCAAAGTATTATGAATACATTTTGTGTATTACATTTCGTTCGTTCTTATCTTATTATTATGTTTCCCCTGATGTCCTTATTTTGGGGTTCATATCGATGGCAGCCCTGAATATAAAGCTAGTTGTATATAGCAAACCACAGACATTTTGAAAATTGTCAAAGCAATGAATGGACACGAAATAAATTGAAGAAAACAAAGTATACGTTTTAGGTAGTATTAGTTTAAGAAATTGCATATCACGGGATATACTGTAACTGCTACTATACAATATTACCATATCATTTCTGCACGGTACACTTGAAAAATTCTTTGGTCAATACTGAAGCTGTTTCTTGTCTTATATTGGCTCTTTTGATTTTTTGACTTAGCGAGATATCTAAATTGCTAATAATCTGTTTTTTTGTGTATTTCGTGCTTATACCAATTCCATCACGAACTTAGACAAGCACCAACCGATAACTGCTTGGAGGTATTAGATAGAATAAGAGTTGCTTCGAAGCGATGAAGAAAGTAAAAGTAGCGGTCGTTATGTGCGACAGCAGCGTATCCACTTCATATTTAAGAACAGGTAGGCCAAAGTATATCACCCAGCAATGCCGTAAATTATTGGCAAGCTGGTATGTAGTATAGTTGATATATATTTTATTTTAAACTCATTCATGGCAAGAAAAAGGGGGCCTCCAGAAGTATCTGTACCAAGATGGCGCACAACCTGAACATAGTAGTTGTACCAGGTTAGGGTTCAGGTTGTGCGCCATCCTGGTGCACATACTTCGGGAGCGCCGAAAAAGGACCACAAACGGGAAAAAACAGGATAACCGCTCTTTTCGATGGTAATATACACTCACGAGCAGTAGATATACGACCATCATAGTGTTGCATACACACTATCGAAACTTTTACATGCTTTACATCGTCATTAAAACCAAATCAAAATATAACCAACGTAGTGTAAGTAATTTTATTCAAACCATAAAAAGAAGAGTGCGGCATAAAAACACTTATTGTTCGATTTAACCGGCACTTACTAATAGGTATTATTTCCGTGTCCTAGGTAGAAAACAGTGTTTCCCAACCGCGAATGTTAACTGCTTAGTTGAATAAAATGTAGTAAAAAAAATGTCGCTATAATATATGATTAGTTTTCCGTCGATAAGTTGCGTGTGTTAAAAGTGTGGTATTGAAAAATACCGGCTTTAAATCCAATGTTCCTCACCTCACCCAGTGTGTAATAAATTGGCTGGGTAATGCAGATCTGGAACAAATAGTAGATCCTTATATATCAATGACTGCCTTTAATATAGATTGGGTCATCATGATGCGAGAATAGTATTTTATATAAGCTGTCCAGATACACTATCTACTCTATTCCCTTTGCATTCAGAGCATCACGCAGATTCTGGAAATAGTTCAAGTCAGGATATCCATTGCTAAAAAAACCAAGATTAAATTTAGAGGTATTGCATCAGTTATTTATTGATTACACAGGTTAGATATGTTAGATCTCCAGTCAGATCAGAGTCCATGTCAATCCTTTCAGGCTATTGAAAAATCACATTGAAATAAAGTAAAAATAAAAAGCAAATTAAATTACCTTTCCAGGACTAGCTTAGTTGGTTGAAAATCTATCATTTGACAATATGAGTGATACACAATAAATAGTAGGCCTATTCTAGTCTGACAGATATCAGATGGTGCATTATTATTTAAGCCTGAATGCACAAATAATATGTAAGTCATTGTTATGCTGAGGATGTGAAATAACATTATATACAAGTGCCAGTCTGGTGGGAATGGATAAAATTCAAAGCATTGGGAGCTTTTTCTACTAAAAAGAAACCACACTATATTTTCTTCATATTCAACTTCGTGGTTTTGAAGTGCATAGATGCGGCGGTCATTATCTTCATTATAAATAAGCATGTAGTTTAGTTCATAATATCTGGCAAGTTTTACATAATTTTTATTAGTCTTCAATGACAATTTTCATTATTATGTAAAACAGTAAAAAAACTTACTTTGCAATTCCTCCTGTTTTGTTGGTTTTGCTGGGAATGTCAGGATTCCATATTAATCTTCCATTTTGTTGTGAAATTTCTTCAACTCCAAAGAGTATTCCAGCTTGAAAAGCTTTGTTTATGAGATACCGAACTTTCCATCCTTCATGCGAGTCAGGTAGGTAAGAAACGAACTCTTGAGCTTTGTATAGCTTCCCCTATGAATAGAAAGTTATTTTTACAATTTATTTGGCTTGATATTCATTCCAATTTGGGGGTAAGGGAATTCGAAGATATAGATCAATTATATCAGAGGTCTCAAACTCGCGGCCCGCAGGACAATAGTTTGTGGCCCCCGTCTTGGTATGAAAGTATAATGTTAGTGCGGCCCGTAAGTCACTCAGCTCAGTTAGAGTGATCGATGCATTTAATATATAATCAGGACACGTAGAGCGAAACAAAATATTTCATAATCTATCCCCCGAAAGGCATATGCGGTACGGTAACCTACTAGTACCGTACCTGTAAGCATGATATTCCACGGACCTTTTCCCCGACCTTAGACCCCCAAAATTGTTTCTTATACGTCACCATTGCAAATTTCTTAGTGCTTAGTTTAAAGGTGGCTTCGCGAGTTGAAGTCTATAAACTGGGGTATATGTTTCACATAATCATTTGGATTCAAAAAATTCATCAACCTGTTTTTCAATAGTACTGGTAGAAAAGTTTAGCCTAGGTATCACTGCTATTTCTAGACTAATTTTTGATTACTGCAATTTTAAGCTACGATGCCCAAGTCATCAGAATGATCATTGGGTTCTTTAATTCATACTTGAATTTCTGAAACACAACCGAAAACTAACAAGGTCCATCGCGGAACTACTAACATTTATGTTTTGCGTATAGAAGAATAGAGAAAGAAGATTTAACTTTCTAAGCTATGCTTTTATTGTGGAAAACCTGATGCGACCCGGACTCACTCAGACTCCGTCTCCCAGGTAAATTGAGTTTGAGACCCCTGAATTATATGGACCTTTGGATCATGAAAGAAGAGAGAATGGAAAAATTATCAAATATTAGTGGACTAAATTGTTTTATTACACTTTTCTTTGCAATTGATAATGGTAATTGGTAATGCTGACTCATTGATTTTATCAATAATAAAACAGACAGATCAAGAATAAAAATATTGCCCACTCATCAATTTCACTAACAATAGAACAGAGAGACTAAGAATAAAAATAGGACTGCATTTAGTTATTGCATAAACATGAATATACAATTAAGAGATAATATAAGTTGAGAATTTTCGGTGCTCCAGAAGTATGTGCACCAAGATGGCGCACAACCTGAACATAGTATGTGTACCAGGTTAGGGTTCAGGTTGTGTACCATCCTGGTGCACATACTTCCGGAGCGCTGAATTTTTAAATTTTCTCACCATCATTTCCCCAGCTTGGAAAGAGAATACAAGTTCCCGTGTTTGCCATTGCTTGTAGCCGGGAAGCGATTCTCCCAAAACTCTTTCCAACATGACTCCATTGCTTGGCTGTCTTTGAATGATTTTCAGGCTATTGGAAGGCGTAACAGTTGTGAAAGTGCCTGCAAATGTTGATTTCCAAAAATTAACTTTGTAAAATTAACCACCAAAGCTTATATTGTAAGATTACCAAGCTTTTTAAAATCAATCATTGACTAAATTGAATTAAAGTCATCATGACTTAGTGTAACTTGAGTCATCTAAATGAAAGCGCGCAGCAGTGTGGCTCATCGTGCTACACGTTAGGGATACGCTCGCCACCGCACCTCTGATTACCCTACAGGGGTTCGAATCCCGTGCAGGGTGGTTATGTGCGAGGATTGCTGGACTCCTCGCCACCGTAGGGTGGTTCACGTAACCGTTGGTAGGTTACGGCTTCCTCCACCATCAAGTCCATGCTTCCCAAAACAAGTAACTGACTAATCCCATACCCGACATGGAATGGTAACTGGACGAGAGGCCGTGGTTCACCATAAGGTTAAGCCGTCTGCTCTCAAATTTCCTCTCCCCCGAGATAAATATTTGAATCCTATCCTATCCTAAATGACTCAGATTTGTACTCAACTAATTATCACTTAGATCCGTGATTGACTCAAGTTGAGGGACTTCTATTCATCATTGCTTTCAAATATGCCTGTGCTCAGTAGCAATAAGGAGGCTGTGTAACCAGCCAATGATATGTAATCAATGTAATTGATATTCAAAAGGATCAAAATCTTCCGTTCCGGCATTCAGGCATTGCCTATGCAATTTATTGCACCCTGGTTGAGGTGGTGGGCATGTGACTCATATGATCTTCACCATCAATGAATTTATATTATTATCTATAGATAATATTTAAAAACGACATTTTTGAGTTCGTAATAAATTATGAATATGTTATTATTTTAAATTAGGTCAAGTTCAATAATCAGCGCATCAGCACTCAGGCCTGCAGTACACAAATGTCCTTCATAGGTTTACAAACTATTTTCCTTTTCGAATAGATTTATCGTGTAATAAACCTTTCACATTTCTAGTGATAATTTTGTTGAAATGATAAAGGACATAATATCCAGTACATCTGATTTTAGAAAATAAGTTGTTATCATTTCGACCAAATTTGTTTGTATTCTAATAGAACTTATTCTTAGAACTTTCATATTTTAGTATCGCAACCCTACCTGCCCAGCGTTCTGCATCTGAGAAGGGTTCTCTCTGGGTTTTGTAGTCAGGCGGCGTATGAACTCATTCATCAGTAGAGCATTACATTTTTCAGACTTTTGAACCAGATTTTCAAATCGTATACTATCTTTTAGATATTCCAGCGAAAAGCAATGCATTCTCAGGAGACTGAAAAGTTCATGGAAATATTGCTCTCGGTTATGAATGTCATGTCTAACCCATTTTAAAGCGGCTTGCCATTTAACAGTCTCAGAGGAATATTTCGTGTTTGCTGATTTGAAAAGTGTAATTATATCATTTTTTTGAATATCACAGAATTCCCCTTTCTCAATGAGTTGTTCAAAGTTGATTTTCATGAATCTATTTAACACATAGCTAACTGCGTTTAGATTAGGTACTTGATGAGTTTCAGCCATATTCTTCAGCATGAAGCAGTTGTCAATCTCAAGATTCGTCTCAAGATTCTTGACATTAGAGAATAATACAGTGATGACTGAATTCTTTGCAATGTTATTACTTTTCACCAGTGGTTCTTCTAACACTGTCTCCAGAAGAAACTTGAAAGGATAAGTCTGGATATTGATGACTGTTACAAGATCGCCGAAACATCTCTCTGCATGTTCATCTTTTGCTCTTGCCCATGTTATCATAGCTTGCCATGATGTTTGATAACTTACATTTGAAACTTTTATGTAACGCAGGAGATCTGGCTTGATAATAAACGGGAACATCTCGGAGGAAATTACTGATTTGAAATTAGTGATCAGCACATGTTCTGCTTGTTCTTTTACATCATGACGATCGTATGCTTGAGCCAAGTTGATGACAAAAAGACAATTGGTTCGAGACAGATTGGTTTCCAAGTAATGGAAGCAAAAATTTGTCAAACTAACCATTTGTAACAGGTTGGATGCTTGCAGGATTTGTTGAACGTATTCCATTTTCAAATTTGCTCCTCCTTTATCAGTTTATACATGAACTATACATTGGGAAATCCCATTTTGATCAACATTCTTCATATCAATAAAACCATCACGAGATTCCTTCATTTTGCTTGAAAACATTGCTTTAAAGTATCCTGATGAGGCTGCCAAGACACAGCGATGAGCACGGAAGGATTTGTCACCAACTTTGACATCGAAATCGCAGAGAATGTTTTGTTTTCTCAAGCTATCGAGTGATGTCATAAGCAAACTGGCTTGTGTTGAATTTGTTTGTTTTATGTAATCTTCATTCATAATCAGTCACCTCAACCTTCTGACTTTGCTCAGATTAGTAACTAAATACTCAAATATAACAATTCTAATGCCTGTTTAAATATAAACAATTTTTATTATATCTTTCTACAGTTCTATTAGTCTATACCCATATTCTGATACCGGTATCCAATAAAAATATGCAAGATAAATTAAAAGGAAAGATAGACATAGACTACTAATTACTAAATAGATAGATATAGTTTATTCGAATACTCCATAATACTGTAATATACAGAAATTTTGAATGGATAATTCTGGAGGGCAAGCAAAACCTTTAAAAAGGTTAAAAACATGAGAAATATCATGTGCCCGCCCACCCTGCCACCAGCACACACACAAAAATAAATTACAAAAAAACTAATTCAAAAAAGGTTTAGGCCAAAAATAATCAAACAAAAGATACTCGAATGTAAGGAACCTCCTGGCCAATGACCAATTCAATATGTACCTATCTACTGGTATATGCCAGCGATGCGCTGTTAATTAAATGTGTATTTTGCGCCATCCCGCAGCAGCGTAAACTGAATGTTACGATAAATTGATAAACAAGGTAGACAGAGTCAAGTCAAGTTTGTTTTTTCCAACCAGTAAAATCAACAACAGTCGAAGATCAGCCAATAAAAAATAAATAAATCAGGTATAATATTGAAAAAGAGAATTTATACAGTTTTACTGGAGACAGATAATTAATATAAATTGTAATAAAAATTTCCCTTTCACGAGAGCCACATAGGGAAAACCAACGAATGGACGGGGAATCCCCGAGGTTATCTGGATTATGGATCAAAGCATGACTGTGCTTTGAAAGATACCCATTGAGGTGTATATCAATGAAGATATCGGATACCCCAGGTTGGGGAATTTTGAAGGTGGTTAGCCACGTGGTTACATTGTGGAATGCCAGGCGATGTCTACTTATGTGGGGGGGGGGGGGGGGGGGGAATCAGGTACACTGGTGTTCAGCGAAAGACCTTCAGGTGTTCCGCGGAAAATTGCTTTTTTGAAGGAATATTACGTTATAACTGAAATTCAACCAGCCGATGAACTTTTACAAATTACACAAGGCTGCGGGTTGATGTATGTAGGTACTAGATTGGGACCTCCAGAAAATTTCCAATTCTTGCTAAAAAGCGCTTCCAATCTTGCTACCGTTTTTATCTACCTATCCTTGCGAAATGAGCTTTTTGAACATGATCGACCTAGGGCTCGACAATATAATCCAATAGCGAATGGAAAATTAAAATATTCGAATGGCATTTTACTATTCGTAGGCTATATCCGATAGCACGCGACCTGTACCGGTGTCTGCTTGGGCACGAAACTCGCGCGCCGGTAAATTTTCTGATAATTGTTTTTATGAGTGTCCGCACACCGAATTTACCGTCAGGGTTTTGCGTTTGTTTGTATATTAAACCACTTATCACCTATTCCGCAATGTCCAATCTAGCAATCAGTGTAGTTTTTCATGGCTTGTTTTTTTTTTCAGAGCTTTCATGGCTTCATGAGTATGACTATCGTCTCCCATTTATTACATTCCACTCCCCACATTATATTTGATTTAATTTGAGTTACAGTTTGGGTGACTAACGCGGATCAAATCCAATTTCTCTGAATAGTGGCAGTAACCATTCTTTGGTTAAACGTAGCTTTTCTAAATCATTGAAACCAAAAGATATAGCCATGGAAATATTCAATATTCATGGTTTGGATTTGCAGGAGGGCCGATCCATGAAGAACCTTCTGAAGACATTAAAATTTAAAAATTAGACTTATTAGATTATGCAATTTTAATTCAAACAATACATTCTTTACGTTCACAAACTACTCCAGACATTTATTTTTAAGCCGTTATCTATACGGAGGCGTTATTCTGGCTCTTGAACGATCTTTTAATCATGTGTGCTAATGTTAACAGTGTTGTCGTTGTTGTTCAGCGTTAGAAAATGAAGAGTTGCGTAAGATTTTCCTAGGTGAAGTTATTGGATTACTTTACTTGTATGAAAGAGGTACTTGAGATTTGGTAATTCAGGGGTGACGGTAGCAGACACTGATATATAACAATATCTTGAAGAATCTCTCTATAGATCCCCCCTCCCCCTTAAAGTTTTTCCGCTGGTTTATATGTGTCATGGCTGGATCTGTAGTTGATGCACAGAGACCAGGAAGATCAAGGAGCGGGCGCTCTGAGGAAAACATTCGAAGCTGAATTAATTTCAAATTTTCTGTTATAGAGGAGCTAAGTTGGCCTTACTGATTTACATGTCTTTTCTTGCCAATCAGCAATTTTGCTTCTCATTTTTTGGGTTAATCTCCTTGTCATGCTGTGGGTTGTTAAAAAATGCAAACAACATCTAAATTTTACTAGGTAGCCTATACATACTATGTTTTCTAAAGAAATGAACGCCTTATGATGAGTACCTGAAAAGCAAATCAAAATAAAAGCGTATATATACATATTTTGAGACACCCTGTATATCTAGTCCTGACTTGTGGTGTTATACAATCAAGTTTTAGCCGACAAATTTCGCGAAAATCATCTATTCGGAGCTGTTTTATTGGACAAAGATACTTTTATAGAAAATGTCAGCTAGCCTAACCTTTATCAGATGATGTTAGTAAATGCTAGTATAACAAGGCGCAAGAAATATCCATGTTAGCTAACATTACAATTCCAAGATATCTAAAATTTGAAAATACAAGTGGACCTTCCTAATTAACTGTATGTGTTTTCGGACGGTGACGAATTAGCATATGGCACTTTTATGTTCTCACTGTGACCAACAGCGGATGGAGTGAAGATAACACTCGTTGCAGCACAAAGATTTGTGACACTCAAACAAAAATACGTACTCCAAGAAAAGGGCTAATGGAAGTAATAGGCATGAGCAGATTGGTGCATGAAATAGGCATAGCACTGTCATATAATATTGCATACAGATATTTCTGGATAGACAGCAAAGTTGTTATCATTTGGTAAACTTCTCCATCTGGAATATTCAAAACATTCGTTGTTTGAAGAAAGAAAGATTTTCAAGATACATATAGAAATGTAACAAAGGTAGTCAAATTCATTTCTGCAAACTGTTTCAAAAACCTATTTCACATGAGAAACTTACATTTTGGCATGGAGGGTCTTTTTAAAGCAACCAGCGGTGTTTTGGCCGAATATTGTTGATTTAGAATTAGATTAATTACGTCGAAAAATGCCACCATCAAAGTCAAAAACACATCGCGCAAAAGGACAACTAAATGCACAACCCGTTAAAGCAGATTCGCCTTATCAGATAATGATTTACCCCAGGTTGGTCCAAATCCTGGCACGCGGGCCGCCAGCGTCCCTCGGTCACATTCCAGGCCGCCCCCAAAACAATTTTGTCCTGTGCAGACAGAACCAAGTCGATGAGATGAGTCGCGCTTTTTATTTAATTTTTGTATCTTAAGCTTGCGTCAAGTAACTCCTCATTTGGAGGGACGTTTTGTGCCTTTATTTTAGTCAAAACACTACTCTAGTTTCAAGCATTGGCGACGTGACAAAAGAGACGAACCGCAGAACTGACTTAGCGCCGCGCGATCCAGTTTTTAGCTGTGTCCGTTGTCCCAGCGTAGACGGACTTGGTTGTTCTTCGGCGATAGCACCAGACCTGTTCGAGTTACAACTAATAAAATTAGTCAAATATAAGCACTCATCATACAATGAGTGTAAAAAAGTGACCTAGGAAAACTGGTACGAAACGTATTTCATTTCCCGCAACAACGTTAAGCCACAGAGTCTTGTGTGTTTTCATGTAATATCTATCACGGAAGAACATGATTTTGAGCGACATTACAAAATCAAACATGAGAAAAGATACCGAAAATACCACGGTATTTCTCGGGAATCAATTTTAAAATAACTGGAGGCTTTATATATATTTCCCTAAAAAACTAATAAGAACGGTAAGCTCTCAGCTTACCTCAGTAAGCTTTCTCCGACTGCGGTAGGCGAAACATCGTCAATAGTTTTCGCGGCCCGTCAATCTCGCAACCTTGGAACACACTGGGGTCTATCGCATAATATAACGGATGCTCCAATTAGTAGGAACAAAAAGTAAAATGCCTCGGTAAGACATGGGTAGAAATAGATTCCAGAAAATCCGTGGATTCGACACGCTTCCGAATTCCGAAGGGGCTATTTCAATATTGGAATTTACTTGAAGTACGCAGAAGGTAACACTATTCATTTTGAGTTGTTGTGGAAAAAGTTTTGCTTCTATATATCATCCGATACCAAAAACACCATATGTGGTCAATATATATGAGCGTGTGTGTACCCAAAAAGTCGCAACATCCCATTTGATTACTATATTTTGATTGATTACGCCTGAATACAAAATTGCAACTCAAACTCCATGATGTAATGTACATGCGCTTTATTGATTTCCAATAATAAAATCTAACCTTTCTTGAGCGGAAGACATGTTGAGTTTTCCAAAATTACGATTTTATGGTATTTTAGGCTATTTCAAGTAATAAATCACACATAAATGCAAAATTTGATCGCAATAACTCAAATTGCTCTCGCCCCTCTTGAGCAGAATTACTTGCTAATGGGCTTTAAAAGTTGTGAAATTTCGTGGTATTTTTTTTACACTGATGCAAACTGCAATGTGGTATATTCAGTGATGGATTGCACATAAATGCAATACTTTGATAGAAGCGATTGGACCACTTTTTCCATTGATTGTCGAATTATTATTGGTGACTTAGTTAACTTAATACAGTCTATTCATAAGAGTGTATGCTAGTCTACTTTTTCAACGTAACTACCGAGAGTGATTGCATATTAGTTTATAGCATGACTTCCGTTATTCCTAAAGTATTTCTGATTATCTGTTGGTATCTGACATGTAGAAATATATTGAATTTTATATTCAATAGATTAAAACATACGGCGTTTGAAAATTTATCGGAAGAGTATGTCATTAATTTTTACGAGGAATTTTATCGTCATTTTCACTGGTTTAAAGTACTGAATCTTTGAAATGAAATTTAGCAACCGTGCTATATATGTGTATCGTGCAGTAGTGGGGACTGCATTCACTGAAAGCGCCAGTGTCGAATTAAAGGCTCAAAATGAAATACACACTGTTTTACTGTTCACCTTCAATTATTAATTCTTACATGCATGTAACAACGTCAGCCAACTAATCCTAATGAAATGTGAGGAAAGTTTGCCAATGAGATTTGCAACTTTTTGATACTTCAATACAATACAATTTATTTCGGCATTCAGAAAACACAACACTTGGTAAAACCATCAAAACGTAACAAAAATGCCCAGAAAACGAGCAAAACTTATGAATAAAGTTTATAACGCGCAATACACGCGCTCGTTTGCCTAAATTAACACAAATAATACATTTATAAATAATAATAAAAAGACTCGATTAGTTGAATCCTTTGCGTTTCATGTGCAAAAAAGTGAGTCACTAGTTCACAATAATGACAATAAAGTTGATAGTGTGTCGGAAACAAACGCGTTTTAGAAAAATTAATGCATTTGGACAATAATTAATGTGATTAAAGCGAATGCAAAATAAACACAAAATAAACTTGATAGCGATCCGCATGTTCGATATTTTACTTATTGTATATGCGCTTAATTAATTTCCAGTATAAAATCTCGCCTTTCTTGAGCGGAACTCATGCTGGAGGGATTTTCAAAATTACGATGTTTATGGTATTTTTTAGGCTATTTCAAGTAATAGGATACACATGAATGCAAAATGTATTCGCAATAACACGAATTGTACGTTATTAAATTTTGCCCCTCCTAAGCGGAATTACTTGCTGATGGCTTCGGAAATTGTGAAATTTCGTGTTAATTTTTCTACACCGATGCAAGCTGCGATGTGTTTTATTCAGCAATAATCTGCGCATAAATGCAATATTTTCCTACAAGCGATTGGACCACTTTTTGTATTGATTGTTGAATTATTATTGGTGGTTCATTTTTAACCTAATACAGCCTATTCATTAGAGTGTATGCAGGCCTACTTTTTCAACGTAACTACCGAGAGTGATTGCATATTAGTATATTTCATGACTTCCGTTATTCCTAAAGTATTTCTGATTATTTGTTAGTATCTGACATATATATAGAAATAGATTGAATTTTATATTCAATAGATCAAAACATCTGGCGTTTTGAAATTTATCGGAAAAGTGTGTAACTAATTTTTACGAGAAATTTTATCGTCATTTTCACTGGTAAAGTATTATATCTTTGAAGTAAAATTTACCAACCGTGCTATATATGTGTATCGTGCAGTAGTCCCTGGTGAAAGCGCCAGTGTCGAATTACAGGCTCAAAATGAAATACACACTCTGTTTCGATTCACCTTCAATTATTAATTCTTACATGCATGTACCAACGTCAGTCAACGAATGAAATGTGAAGAAAGTTTGCCGATGAGATTTGCAAATTGCATTGAATTCGCATTAAATTGTGCGAACGATCGCATTTTCACAATATATATCTGCCGAAATTCCAAGAAAATTTATGAAAACAATCCTCACGTCACACTAATTTATATAGAGAGTAATACGCCCAGAATGATTATCATAAAAAAAAAAAAAAATTATGATATTTTTTAGGTAACGATTCATAGAAACGCAATTGACGGAAACGATCCATCTGGAGGTGGTTAGATTTTCATGATATCACAATGTTTTTTCATAAATTTTGTTATATATAATGTTCCATTGGCTATGTTTAATTTTAAAAAATGTTCCGGAAATAATTTTAGCATATAAGGCTGGCACGCTACAATCATACCGGGGCACCTTTGTCGATGTTTATCGGGAGAAAAACATCGCGAGCAGAGAAAATGGCATCGAAGATATTCAAGCTTTTGTTGATTATACATATTGTGGTGCTTTGTGTCTGGTAAGTATGTTATGATATAATACATTATTTATGTTAGATGAATGAACGAATATATTATGACTTTGATAATCTATTTGAATAATATCCTACAAAAAAAAAACGTGCCTGAATAATCATATAACACTGAAGTCCATATCAACTTGTGAACCTAAATCTTTTCAATTATATAGCAATTTGATAAATTACCGCTGCTTTTCACAAATCTATTTGAAATTTGTGCTATATTTCTTAAATTTAATCAAAGTGGTTCGAATCGTTTTATTTTCTCATTTCTGTAAAACTTGGACTAGCTTAATAAACTAATTGGTTGTTTTCAACAATTTTAAATTATTTACGTTATATTGCAGTGCTAAGAGTATCGAAAACTCCAAAGGAACGGATAAGGAGGCAGGTAAGAAAATTGCTCAAATTGAATAAGTGGGATAATGCCCGTTTTTTTTTAATTTATGTATACTTAAGTAGCCTGTAATGCGAACAAACTATCGTTCATTTGTAAACCTAATTTTAGCCTGTATTTATTAATTGATATCAAATGCGAAATATATTGCGATCTGAGTTGAAGCTTTTTTTGCAAACTCGTCATTCAATTTTTTGCCTTGAATTGACGTAAATTCTTAAAATTACCGCTCTGTAATCTGCGTTGCTCGCTTCACCTGCCCGCTGTAACACACAAATACATTGAACAAAACATATTTTAAAAACTAGCTGCCATTGTTGTCGGCCTGAGTTGTAGTTAAAATCAAGAATCATAATTGAGCCTACAGACACAAAAATTAATCTCGACTCATCAAACGAAAGTTGCGCCGAGCGTTGGTCATAGGCATGGTGAGCATCAAAACTTATTCTAGTTATATACTAGAACATAATATACTAATATATTAAAGTGCCGAATTGCTGAAACAAGTGCTCATAAAACCTGATTAGAGTGAAAAAGCCATCGGAATAATCAATTCACTCCTTACCACATTATTAGTTACAATATGTATATTCTTTCATTTCAGAAAGTCCAAAGTTGGTGTCAAACAACCTCAAAGATTCCGAAAAAATTCTTCTATGGCCATTAGGTTGGGATTCAAAAAATCCAAAGTTGGTGTCAAACAACCTCAAAGATTCCGAAAAAATTCTTCTATGGCCATTAGGTTGGGATTCAAAAAATCCAAAGTTGGTGTCAAACAACCTCAAAGATTCCGAAAAAATTCTTCTATGGCCATTAGGTTGGGATTCAGAAAATCCAAAGTTGGTGTCAAACAACCTCGAAGATTCCGAAAAAATTCTTCTATGGCCATTAGGTTGGGATTCAGAAAATCCAAAGTTGGTGTCAAACAACCTCAAAGATTCCGAAAAAATTCTTCTATGGCCATTAGGTTGGGATTCAGAAAATCCAAAGTTGGTGTCAAACAACCTCAAAGATTCCGAAAAAATTATTCTATGGCCATTAGGTTGGGATTCAGAAAATCCAAAGTTGGTGTCAAACAACCTCAAAGATTCCGAAAAAATTATTCTATGGCCATTAGGTTGGGATTCAGAAAATCCAAAGTTGGTGTCAAACAACCTCAAAGATTCCGAAAAAATTCTTCTATGGCCATTAGGTTGGGATTCAGAAAATCCAAAGTTGGTGTCAAACAACCTTAAAGATTCCGAAAAAATTCTTCTATGGCCATTAGGTTGGGATTCAGAAAATCCAAAGTTGGTGTCAAACAACCTCAAAGATTCCGAAAAAATTATTCTATGGCCATTAGGTTGGGATTCAGAAAATCCAAAGTTGGTGTCAAACAACCTCAAAGATTCCGAAAAAATTCTTCTATGGCCATTAGGTTGGGATTCAGAAAATCCAAAGTTGGTGTCAAACAACCTCAAAGATTCCGAAAAAATACTTCTATGGCCATTAGGTTGGGATTCAGAAAATCCAACGTTGGTGTCTGACAACCTCAAAGATTCCGAAATGATTTGATATAGTTTAAATTCAAACTATTCCGAGGACCTGATGTACATGCAACTATGGATAACCCCTGATTCAGTTAATTGCCCAATTTAATCACAGACATTCAAAAAGATTTGATTCTATAATATTTTTGATCAATTATATTCGTGTATTCAGAGGCTTAAATATATATCCCAGAATAATATACAATGCATCGAATAGTGCCTCATTTTTATATAGGTGTATTCACAGAGCTGTAGAGCTCAAGATCAGAATTGAAAGCTTTTTTAGTCAATATAAGAAAAAGGGATGTGAGGAATTAGCACAGTACACGCAGAGTTTTTACCAACGATCGCCTGGCATTACGTTTTACTAGAATGCAGTTGTGGAATTTTAATGTCTTTTTAGGGTAAAAAACACAAGGATTTTCATTAAAATCGCTCTAATGACCTTTGAAGTTCACCGGATATGAACAGTAATCCTTACAGATTTTACAGGTGAATATCAACTGCAATTCGTAGTCATCTGCGTCATTTCATACCATCATGTACATTAATTTTGTGATTTTTCAACTCCCATTGATTCGTAGTAATCGTCTAACAACTAAACTAAACCAAACTTGGTGAGAGGTCCTATGCCCATTTAGGCCCTGAGCGACTGGATGTTCGTTAAGTCTATCCCTCAGAGCGGCGGCTAACGTCATAACGGAGCAGTTTGATAGCACATAGTATGGTAACCTAAATATATATTCGAGAAAATAATACAATGCACGGAATAGTTTCTTATATAGATATCATGTTTGTCAGCCAACAAAAAACTAATTTACAGAGCTGTGGAGCGTAAGAGCAGAATTAAAAATACTTCTTTAGTCGATGTAGGAAGAAAAGTATACGAGAAATTAGCACGCTATTCACAAAATATTTACCGGCAATCGCCAGGCTTTACGTATTGCTGTAGTCTGTAATGCAGTTGTTTTATTTTAATGTCATTTTATTAGGGAAAAAAACACAAGATTTTTTGTGGATTTCACAGAATATCATCAGTAATCCTTAACGGTTTTTAGTAGTGGTTATCAAGGCAGTTCACAGTAATATTCAACAACGCTAGCCTGTGAATTTAAATTCAAAATCCAGTAAAAATCACCGTAAATATCCTGGCATTGAATTTTACAGGGCATAGCAGTAAAACTTACAGGCTGTGTAATTCCATGTAACAAGGTTCATTTATAATATAAATGTAAACATAAAATGAATGATAGAACTTTAAAATTGAAATATCATGTGAGAAAAATTGTCGTGCGAAAATTCAAAAACGCGATATAGACAACATTTTTCTGCTGATGTCTTTGTTGGCAAGGTCCTTTCACACAGTCACTCTAAAGAAGTCTCTTCTATAGACACTGATCTCATAAGAGTCGCGCCTAACTCGAATGTGAGTTATCAGGAAAACTCCTAATGTGATTTTTATTCTATTTTTTGTTAAATAGTTTTTGCGTTAATCGCTCACATTAAATGGACTTCGTTGGTGAGACTCGAATTTTGAAAAGTCACCTCGCTGAAATGAAACGCAAATTAGTATGTTCCGTCGATGACGTAGTACTGATTTTTGTAGTATATTCTGAGCCTACAATAACACAGCGGTTTGTTTAAGCAGCTGTATTTTCAGATACTATCGGTCGCAGTTTTACCGGCACGTTTACCGATGCAACAGACCCACGGCAAATGTAAAAGTTCCCGCACAATGTTCAATTTTGTGAAAATAAAGTCTCCGTTGTCAGTAGTTGTGCCGTTTATTTTTATTTAAAGATCACTTATGTTATGAAAAGATAATTCTTATATACTCAATCTAAGGTACCCCTTGAAAAGTTGAAAAGTACCGCTCGGGGTATGTATAGGGTAGGCTTACCGCAGTTTCGGAATCCCCTTCTAAACCAGGAAACCAGCTTAACCTTAAGGATTTATGCGGAATGCGTGCTAGGCTTTTCTAGACAAAAGTATCTAACTGAACAAACCTAAAGTGAGTGACATGAGACTTGTATAAATATATTCTGCTTTTCTTTATAAGTCGGATCGTTGGAGGTGAAACATGCCTTTTTATTTGATCAGATATAATATTATTAGTGCAGGAATCCTGTGTGAGACTGTTAGATGCATGATTCAAACAGGGATGGAATTGCAATAACCGCTGTTATTCATTAAAAACCCATTCTACGCGCAAAAAGAAAAGTGATGTAAAAATTTTTTTTTCAACATTAGCTCTTATGGGGAATGTGATCAACGGAGCAGAAATTTGCATTTTATGTAATTTTCTAGATATCTTTCATTGTATACGTGAGCAGTTTTGAGGATAGAATATATTTGTTACATCTTTTTTGATATTTTTATTAGGATAAACATGGTCAAGATTTTTAATAATCGTTCATTGAAATTTTAATGAGCGTGGTGTTTCCGATGACGTCATTCTCACTAGACCATGAGATTCTGCAACGCGCCGTGCTCTGTGGGATATGCGCTCCAACTGCTTGTGACAACAGAATACTGGTATACCGGTACCGGGACCACAACTGGCGTTCAACGAAAGACCTATTTTGGTTTTAATTGGATGTTATATATTTCATGAATTCCATGTAACTATGTACATTTCTGGTACACCTTTCAAAATTCAATGGCCTAACTCAGTTCATATGTTGACACCATGTACCTATCCCAAAATTGGTGATGTTCAGGGCTGGATTTAGACCATGAGAGGCCCCTTCATATTTTTGAGCTCAGAATTTTCCTCTAAACAACACCACATTTAATTGCTTAAAATTTAAAAATATGAAAGCATTAAACTTTTCATTTTCCCCATTCATGGGTGTAAATTTTTAATTAAAAGAATAAAAATTTACTTGAGGCAGTTTTACTTTCAATTTCTTTGATCAAACAACCGCTACAGCCATACTTTAACATAGAAACTTCCAGCAGAATGCGAATAATAATAATTTCCCTTACAATGTGGATAATTACCAATCCCTTACAATAATTACCTGTTTACAATGTGGTTGAAACCAGTTAGGTACAGAATTTTCTACTCTGAAAAGCTTGATATAAATATATACTTTTTGTAGGGTTTAAACTTGTCAAGTTTTCAAAAGAATTACAAACTTCGAAACCAAATTTCGAGGCTCTAGGTTTCAGCCTGCCTGGCCTATTGGTAAATCCAGCCCTGGTGATGGTCCCTACAGCAAATTTCTGGCCCTAATCACTCAGCAGATTAAAATAAATGGTTTTCAGAATTTATTAGCAAAGATAGATATTTTATTCAAACATATAGTTCAACTTAAAGCCTGTATATTGATATTATAAATATATCTATATATGTCCCACTATTACTGCATTGTGAGAAGGCTTTCCACACTATCAAGTCTAGACTATAAGGTTTTAGCGTCTTCCAATGTCCCAGATAGAAACTTCAGTCTTTTTCTCACTTCAATCATCACATGCAGACATGTTTGAATATCCGAGCTGACTTCTTGTTATTAGTTTACAATTTTTTTTATAAATAAATTAACTGTCGTACTTGCTAAGACACACTAAGTGAAAATCTGCAAAAAAAAGCAGTGGTTTAATATTGGACTACATTTTTAACCGAATCCAAAAATATTCCGTAACTTAGTCAACCCTTCCTCCAAGGAGTTTTTGTTAAATTGTTCAAACATCTTAATTAACTGTTAATCTTGATAGCAAATATGTGGGGCAGGGGGGAGCTGACTGTGATGGTCTTATCGCTCCCCCAGTCTATACCGAATAACTGTGTATTTTGTATATAATTTTTATTGATTCAAAGCTTGTATTCTGGTTGACAAAATAAATCTCCCTCTCGTATTCAGTCATGTTTTTTAACCTAGTTAGGAGACCGGTATTGTACTATTATAGGTTGGAGATATTCATCTTTTTTGTATACCGGTACCGTACAACTTATGCTGCCTATTGGCAGGATGGCCAACATTTTTCTTCGTA
Source organism: Styela clava (assembly GCF_964204865.1). Lineage (NCBI taxonomy): Eukaryota > Metazoa > Chordata > Ascidiacea > Stolidobranchia > Styelidae > Styela > Styela clava. The sequence continues at coordinate 1,435,163 of NC_135264.1, read as the reverse complement.
TGCCTATTTCAGTAGCCTATTTAGACTAAATAATTTAGTTTTCACCTCTTGCAGCCTTGGTACAGTACCGGTAGTTTAAATAACACGTCATCATGCCTTCAGTAAATGATTGATAGCTGTACAGGTATAAATGCGTAAAACCAGTAAACAAACGTGATAGAAATGGTATGGGTTATAGATTGTCAATGTTAAATGCTCCCAGTACCGGACCCAAAGCGACATTAGCGCCGCATTTGCAGCACATATCCCACAGAACACGGCGCGTTGGCAGAATCTCATGGTCTAGTGAGAATGACGTCATCGGAAACACCGCGCTCATTGAAATTTTAATGAACGATTATCAAAAATCCTGACCATGTTTATCATGATAAAAATATCAAAAAAGATGTAAAAAGTATTCTATCCTCAAAACTGCTCACGTATACAATGAAAGATATCTAGAAAATTACAAAAAATGCGAATTTCTGCTCTGGTGATCACATTCCCCATAAGAGCTAAGGTTAAAAAAAATTTTTTTACATCACTTTTTTTTGCGCGTAGGATGGGTTGTTAATGAATAAGGTCTATTGAATGCCCTATATTATGGGAGTATGACAAAATTTATATGAATTAAGCAATAGACTCTCCTAACAATAGACCTCTGTTTTTCGGGCTTGATTACTAACTAACACTACAACAATCTACTTCAAAATAAAAAATGGCTTTAATTGACCTAATTTTTAATAAGGAGAAATTTGTAATTCGTAATTAATAACCCTTTTCTAAATTTTTGAAATTGTTAGTTAAAACTACCAATCTATCCCTTCAAATATCCACATCCATTTACAATTGGAAATCGGGGTTTACCACGCGTAAATTTGAGAAAACACTGAAAAATGACACACAATACAAAAATGAAAAAATATTTATTGGACACGCAGTGAACCTATGGATCGTTTCAATATTATGTTGTTGTTGGACACGTTTAGTGGACATAACGATCGTTTTGTTGCTATGTTGTTCTTTGACACTTTTTGGACACCTAGTGGAAATATTAAAAAACCGCCTTTTTCTTTGATCGCTGGACCAATTGCTTTGAAATTTTTAGTGGTTGAAGATGAAATCTTTCTCCAGAAGGCTATCACTTTTATTTATTTAAAATATTTCTGTTAGCTCTGTGAGATTTGTGTTTGTTTGCTATGACGTCACTGAACGTTCTGCGGACGCATATGCAGGCACTCCTCTATTTGATCACGTGCCAGCGAACGTTGGCGTGACGGCGGATTCTGAAAGTTGTTACTCAAAAATCGCAAGTTTTTCGAGTTTACCGGTGAATGGCGGTGATGCTAAAGGTACGGTAGACCGTACTGTACTGCTTCGCTTGGTGTGAATATATTTGTAGACTGTGGTCTAGAGGCACGGTAAACCGTACTTCACTGCTTCGCTTGTTGTGAATATATTTGTAGACTGCGGTGTAAAGGTACGGTAAACCGTACCGGTACTGTACTGCTCCGCTTGGTGTGAATATATGTGTAGACTGTTGTCGAAATGCTTCGCTTGGTGGGAATATATTTGTAGACTGTGGTATCTGCTGTTATAATACCGTAATAAATCGAATAAGTTGATTTTGCAAAGAAGAAGCGTCTGGCATTACAGGTAGGAGGGGGAATAGGAGGGTGCGCATTTCCAATACGTCGATAATATCTTTGTCAACCAATTTGCGAACACCGTGTTTTTGTCTGTTTGATTGCAGTGATGTGATGGGGTGCTTTGTTTATATTTTGACGAGTTTTGTTCGAAATAACCGTGTTCTTAAAATATATGACCGTCAGAAATGCAATTAGAAGCCCAGAAAATTCATACAAATATAAGAGATAAAAAGATGAAACTTGGCAGGTGGGTAGAGTTGTGTTTCTTTTAACCATCTTTGAAAGTTTTTATATTTAAAGGAGGGAAAATAGGGGGTGCGCATTTCCAATACGTCGATAATATCTTCGTCAACCAATTTGTGGCCAATAACGTGTTTTTGTCTGTTTGATTGCTGTGATGTGGTGCTTTGTTTATACAGGTACTGGTAAGTCACCACATATGATTTTTGGGGAATTGTATGCGTGTCAATATATTTGAGCTTTGCTTTCTTGTTGTTCTTGTTCTTTGACACTTTTGGACACCTAGTGGAAAATCTAAATAGTCGCATTTCTCTTTGATTACTTGACCAATTGCTTTGACATTTTTAGTGGTTAAAGATGAAATTTTTCTCCAGAAGGCTATTACTTTTATTTATTTCAAATTATATCTGTTGGCTCTGTGAAATTTGTTTTTGTTTGCTATGACGTCACCAAACGTTCTGCGGACGCTTTTGTTCTTCTGATCACGGGCCATGGAATGTCGGTGGTTCGTATTGAATTCCTTGCTTTGCTAAGATTTGAGGAACGGTGAATGGCGAATAGTGCCGTACTTGGTGTTATATTACAGTAGTGACTCGGATCGGTGGTGTTACTACAGTTGTGAGTCGGACCATCTTGCAATTTCAATTCACGCTGTCACAAGATAGGAACTTCTAAAGAAAGGGCAGTTACGGTACCGTAACACAGCGCGGTGACACTGAACTAACTCGTTCTGTCCTTGTAATTACTGCCAGAGTAATTTGGACCAGAAAAATGTTGAATATCTTATTTTCTGTCTACTGCCATTCTCTACGCAGGCCATGTCGCCAGGGACTGGATTAGCATTAGCAGGTTAATGCTGTATCGTGTAATGGGCCACATACCGGTACTCACTATCGGTACCGTACTATCCTGGCATATGCAAATACATTCAGACTGCATGCTAATCTTTAGCGCAACTAAAAATTTTCGTACGGTACCGGTGTGACACTGACACAACGCCCATCACTTTCTCACACTTCGCCATCCCGCGCTCCGACTGTATTTCGCCATTACTAATCTGCCACGCTTCGACCGCATTTCGCCATTCCCAACTTGACTTTTTGACCCTATTTTGCCATCCTTAATCTGCCACCTTTCGACCGTATTTCGCCATCCCTATTCTGCCATCCCCAATATGACTTTAATGCTACCACTACTATAGAGAGAGCATTTATGTTCCTTGTCTTGGACGATACTGTGAATGTTTTAGAAGTCTGATTCATTTGAATCTGCCTCTTGATCCCAAACAAGCGAGCTCACAATATTGGATATGAATAAAGTGGACAAACCAAATTGATGAGAATGGAAACGTGCATCACTGCCTGCAAGTTATAGTCCTACAGGAATTTCACTATTTTCAAATTCCAGCAGCGTGATTTTCGGCTCAAGAGAGGCGAAATGTTATTATTTTTCATTAATAAAGAATACAAACTTGGACACATAGAATTTGATTTGCTGGAAACAAAATACAGTAAATATCATATTCAGCTTACATTAGTATATATGAGATAAATGATACGAAGTATCACAATTTGCAAATCTCATCGGCAACTTCCCTCTCAGTTTATTCGTCGACTGACGTTGGTACATGCACGTAAGAATTAAAAATTGAAGATGAACCGAAACAGAGTGTGCATTTTATCTTAAGCTTTAGATTAGACATTGGCAATTTCAGTTGGGCCCAGTACAATAACGGCACGATACATATATATAGTACGCTTGCTGAATTTTATTCCAAAGACTTAATACTTCAAACATGTGTATATGACGATAAAATTTTTCGTAAAAATTAGTAACATACTCTTCCGACAAATTTTTAAACACGGTATGTTTTGATCTATTGAATATAAGTTTCAATCTATTTCTGTATGGCAGGTATCAATAGATAATCAGAAATAGAATAACGGAAGTTATAAAATAATATGCAATCACTCTCGTTAGTTACGGTGAAAAAGTAGGCCTGCATAAACTCCAATGAATAGGCTGTATTAGGTTAAAATGAGTCATCGATAATAATTCAATAATCAATGGAAAAAGTGGTCCAATCGAAATCAAAATTATCAAAATTTAAAATTTATGTGCAATCAATAAAAATCTAGAAATCAAATGTCATGTTGCGAATTCTTTGTTAACAACAACTCATTATGTATAGTGTTGCCTTCTGCGTACTTTAAGTAAATTCCAATAATGAAACCGCCCCTTCTTGAGCAAGCTGCCGATGTCCCACCACCAAACAAGTATTATTTAAATATATATATTTGAAGGATACATGAAATTATTACTTGTTTTTGTGATTGGGATGACGCAAGATTCCAATTTAAATTCGACTGGGTGTCGAATCCACGGATTTTCTGAATTTCTGGAATCGATTTCTACACATGTTTTACCGAGACATTAAATCATTTTTGTTCCTACTAATTGGATCAGGGTCCGGTAAACCATTTGAGCAGATCAAGTTCCATAATAAAATTTCGGCCCGCTTCTGCAGTTCTTATAAGTATAACTACTAATTCAATTTTCGAATCAAAACTTTTAATTGGCTTTCCCTCGTGAAGCTTAGGCCGTACATTTACCCCGTAAAATAAGAAAAAATGCAGTACCTTACCCAAAAGCGCTAAAAATGTTTTAAGTTTAAGTTCATGCATGCATTAAAATAATCTCTGTACTTTTAAGTGCAGTAATGTATACAGGTGTTATTGTTTATTTGGGAATTTTCCTCCGGTAGATTGAGACTGTCGAGAGTTGTCCACCTTTTTAGCACCTTAGTTACAACTGTGTTTAGTTCTGTATATGTTTGGTCTTTCACCATGAAATGCAACTTTTCATTTTTCTTTTCTGATTTTGTATGTAAAATGTGTATTTTCAATGTGGTAATAAAATAAACTACTGGTTACTAATTGAATTTCTTGAAATAAATACGATTTCAATAATAGCTGAGCGTTATAGCTGTATTGCAGTTAATCCGTTGTTGAGAAGATCTGTCTCATAGGATTATTATAAGCCGAAATTGCTTTTGCTTGATGCCATTTGAAGTTATATGGTGTGATGTTGCAACGCTGGATAGAAATGCTTTTGTTTCTGTATTGCTTCTTCAATTCATCACCATTTTTCTTCCTTTCCGCATCGATTCTATAAAATAAGGAAAGAATAGTTTTTTAGCATACAAAGGGAGATAGGGTTCAAATAGGGGCGGAAAATTAAATTGCAAAAAAAAACGATCCACACTTAGTTCGAGTATTTCGGACAGCCGACACCCCGATGTTTGCGGGCGACTTTTCTCCGTTCTCCTTTTTTAACGAACTCGAAAGATTATAATACTTTATTTTTTGATCGTGTTCGATTTTCGGGTTCAACAAATAAGTAGTCATTGCGTGTTGTATTCTTCATCAAAATAGTTTTGTTAAATTTGCTAGGCTGTGCTGCCCCTCGTGCTAAGCATCAAGAATGCTTGCCACCGACATCTATGGTTACCGTGCGTGGGTTCATCAATAGTGATAAATATGTTCGAGAGGATTATTCGTCGCCGAAGGGTGATTCACGTAACCGCTAGTGATTTTCGGGCTGCGGCTTCCTTCACCATCAAGTCCATGCAACAAGTATCTGACAAACTAATCCCATACCCTACATGAACTGGTAACCGGTCTACAACCCGTGTTTCGTCATATAATTAGGTAGTCTCGTCGGTTTTCCTCCATCATAGGATAAACATTTAAATCTTATGCAATTCTACACGACAAAAATCTTAGATCCCCTTAATAATATCAAAATTTTTCCATGGAATACAATGTTTCTAGTTTCTACATTCAAAAATGACCCAAAAATTGTTGAACATACATAAAACAGAGACAACACTAAATTTTATCGTTCCTGCCTGTTTGCGAGAGCCGTAGGCAAACTCGAGCCTTCAATTAGTTTCATGCCAGTTCTTGCTAACTATTAATGATCATAGAAAAATATTCCTACCTCCAATTTTGACCAAATCCCTCCCATCAAATTCAAGTTTGTGTTGAAAAATGAAGCCTCGAGTTGTCAATTTGCAGAACACTACGTACATCAACATGCGTGCACAGCGGTTTCGCAGAATTGAAGAATGCTTCTCCTTACATAGAAGTTTCCAGAATCCAATTGCAGCATGGGTGAGTTGTCGCGCTTCGAACTTTTCTAGGCAAAAATTGAACTCTATTGAAGCGTCTGTAGTGGAATTGAATGAATATCGCAAACGAAACTTTTTCGGTAGCTTTTCAAACGAAGATATAAAGCTGAATGTTGAGATTTATCAGCGGCATGTAAGAGTAAGTGGCAGCACTTTGCTTTCAGTGAAGGGGAAGCATGGTCCGATCGTAAAATATTCTACACGATAATTGAACATCCTCTCACATCGCATTTGCGGAGACATTCTAAAGCTTGAATATACATTAACGTTAGATCATTCTTTTCGGAATGAAACCAATTTAGTAGCACATGATCGTTTTCTGGAAAATTTATCAAGCTAACGTTTTTTTCCTTCGTCATGCCCATGAGATACTGAACAATGTTTGCATACGTCCAGGTTTTCAAGATGAGCGCCTCAAAATAGAAACAAGAATGATATGTGAAATTGTCAAAAATATCAAGCAAGATAGTAAGTTGGAAGTAATGAAATTCACCGTCTAAAATATTTTCCGCGAATCGTTTAACCAGGCGGTCAACAGGACCATACAAAACGGGGTGACGTAAAACCTGAATTGGAGCTTGACTAAAATAGTCTTTGTATTTTGAAACATCGTGTATATGAAGAAGTAGGGTTGTTAACAATCCTGCATACCATGTAATTATGTGCACACTTTTGTGTCCACGATCGTATGCGACTCTAAATTCGTTCAAAGCTTGACAAACGTAATCAATGCGTTTTTTATCAGGCATTTTCGTTTCCAATATAATAGGAAGGTGGGCAAGGTTGGCTAACGCATCATTATAAATTGTTTGTTTAATTTTAGATTCTCTAATTTTGTACTGAAGTTCCACGGACTTTAACGCGTCTTCTATCCAGTTTTGTCGGTGTTGCATTGCTATAATTTCGTTTAGTGACACAAGCACAATTTTTGTAGGAATTTTGTTCAAGTCAGCTTGACATATCTCAAATGATTCCTGTAGAACTTTTTGTGCCTGACAAAAGTTCCTCATCCTAATAATTGCATGAACGATTACGGATCTGAAAAGTAGTTGCGAACAATCGTCAGTATGCTCTGCAATACATTTATTAGAGTAGTTTATAAAATCTTTCAGCTCCATACATTTTTGTAGTGTCTGGGCTTGTATAGTTCTCATAAAAATGAAATTTTCCGATTTAATAAGATCTTCGTTCGGTTTTGCTTCATTATATTGCTTCTCTATCCAGAGTTCAGCCAATTTTAGACATTCACTGTACTGTTCGCAAAAATAGTGAATGGTACACATCATCTCAGTAAAGTATCCAGGTTTTTGCTCCAAGCAGCTGTCGAGTTTTTTTTTCCGTTTTGTGATATATTCTTGTTTTTCGACTTTGTCGTCGCAATTCTGCGCAAGGTTCCAATATACTTCAGCAAGATCCCATGTTGGTGTACTATCGGTACATATATTTTGCAGTAATGGTTTATGCTGGATATCAAAACCATATTGCTTAAGTGATAGATTGTAATAGTGACTGTTTTCTTTAGTAGAGAAGTATGTTTGAGCAACTTGAAACATTTTTATTCCGAAGTTTACCAAGTCAGCGGTATCGGCCTTCGTATAAGTGAACATATAAAAGGTTGCTGTCATAATACAATTACATAGTAGTAAACATTTTTTGCCGGCACACTTTGAAAATTCTATATTAGAAGAGTTTCTTCGGCTTCGTTCGCCAGAAGAATAAACTTTGATTCTAATTTCATTCGCAACAGTGAATGCGTATCTAAGATCTGTGACGTATTCTAAAATGTCTTTGTAGGAATTTTCAATATCTAAGCCAGAGTTTCTTCTAGTAACCTTAGGCTTTTTATTTGCATTTTCGAAATACTCAATTAAACTGTCTATCAGAGCGAAATTTGCAAGTTCTATTCCACCGAATAAATTCGCTATATATGACAACCAAGTTGTCATTGGGCGGTATAATATATCCTTAGCTTGCTCATGCGGGCCAACCTGGAATCGTTGTGTTCCAGAGAGTTTTCGATTTACATTTTTGGTCAAACTTTCCACGTATTCTTTGACTAACAGATCCCTATCTTTATTCTGCAAATATGTTCTCGATTGTTTTTTGAATTGATCATAAACATCATAAAAGCCACGAACAAAATGGGTGCGTACTAAAATATCTTTAAGATAGTAACCGTTTTTAATATGTTCTTCGGAAGTTAAATACGACACCATTTTGCTCACCGGTTGAATGAGTTCAACGATATGTTTTCTATACCCTGATGGCTCTTGTTTTCCCAGCGGTGTATTGCACGAATGCGGTACCCTTCCATCAAATGCGACACCTCTAGGAGTAAACGTGTCGTAAAACCAGTTTTGAGTTTGATTTTCAGAGTACAAATCATTTATACTTTCTACTCCAACGCGGCGAATAAGAGTTTCACCAAATCCAACAACAATAATTTGAAACAAGACAGAAAACCAACGAAAATATTCTTTTACGTTGTTATTTTCCGGTGAATTCTGAATTTTCTCCTCGAGAACTATAACATGCTCGAAATCAGAATAAAGTGTTATCTCCTTGCGAGCCAGTGATCCTAAACCAGCAACAGCATATTTGCAAGGTGGTTTCCCGAGAATATCAATACATTGTGACGATATTGAACTCATTAGCCAAGTGAATTTTTGTGTGTTATTCCTCAACATATTTCTGACAATTTCCACTTTTTGAGATCGTTTTTCCAGGAGCAAATGATCTGGAAGATCATCTTCTAAAATGGGTAACTTTTCTTTAACCTTCGGACAGCTCAAATCCCTGACCATTTTATGGGTATTTTTAAACTTATTTTTTTTGTCAACCATTAAGCTCTAAATCTTAACTCATGGCTTTTTGAAATCGTCTGCTAGAGTTCTATTCAGCAATATATCTTTAAAACACCATCATCGAAAAAAATTTTTTGCAAAAAAATTTCAAAAATTTCTAAAAAAAAATTGAACTTTGAGATATTCTGTGTACAGTAGAGGGTTAATAATTAATTCCTAATTAATTAATTTTTTCTTCAACGTTTTCGTCAAGTTTTTCCTAACATAACAATACCAAAACGACTATTATAGCATAAATGGTTATTACTTTGAAATTCACAATTGTATTTACAGTATTGTCAAGTTCAAGGTCAAATTACCGATATTGATGACGTCACAGCTCTTATTATTACTGCACAGACCACCCCCAATGCAAAAAAATTAAATTTTTTCGACGGAAATGCGCGTAGAACGACGTAAACAATCCCATACGCACATTTACGCGTTAAAATTACCATTAATTTTACGTTTTTTTTACATACAAAAAATCTCCATACCTCTGCCAACTATGGAGCAGTCAAAATCATATTTATCAAAACAACACAGCGCCAGGGATGGTCAGGGATAGTTAGTATGACTGAAAATACATGCTAAAACAATAATAAGTCGTTATAAAGGAGTATTTCCTGTCTGAGCTGAGTCGACATTTTCAGACGTCTGACAGGCAATTTTGAAATTCACGCTATTTATACGATACGAAATTTCCATCAAATCAATATCCAACTTCTGAGCGTGACAATCTTGTAACAATTTGGAATTCATTATTTTTAGCATTTGGAGAACTTTTTTTCCTTGATCGAAGTCTTCTAACACTTCTTCAAATCTTACCCTCGATCCATGTAACAAGGCGGCACACTTAATGAAATTTAATTTTTGCAGCATGCCTGAAGTTTTTGTTGCTTTTTTTAAATAGATTTTTCCCATTTTCCTTAATATATCTGCGGATTCAGCAAGAGTATTCTCCATTTCGTCCCCAAAAGGTGTGCAACAAGCTCGCAAGGCTTCAGACAGAATATTTTCACTCTCGGATATTTCATCATTCTCCATTCTTCTGACAATATTCTTTGATAATAAATGAAAAATAAAATTCACAAGTGTTAGATTTAATCTTTTTCGAATATCTGTCTAGTTGACACGTAAAATTTTAATATACTAATATAATATACCACTCTACAACTTCTGTTCTATTTGGCAACAACGTTTCCTATGGAATTAGTTGTAATACTGGGTTTAGCAAAGTTATACTTGTACAAGGTTTGTTTGTTCAGCTTTTGTAAACACAACAAGACAGGAGGACTACGAAGATAGATTTTATGTGACTATCCGGGCGAAAAAAAAATTGGAAATAACAGAAAAAAATGTTGTTTTTGGTTGCTTGCAAAGAGATTTATTTATATTTTATGTTCTGAATAGTGTTTTTGCAAATATATATTCACTCGCACAAACGTGATTGAGAATAAGCTTAAGGATATGAATCTAGATTACCCTCTGCAAAACTTGAATGAAATATAAATACTCAAAATAGTGAAACGATTAATGTTAAACTTGATGTTTGACAAGTGTGCTACTACGTGTGATTATCTCTTCGAGGTAGATGTGGTGAGATACATTAAACGAGTTATTCTTGATTTGTATAAATTTTAGAGATGAATCTGAAATCCCATCTGCCTTTGATGAAAGAAATTCAAATGACAAAACTAAAAAGCAATATTATATCGTCACGCTAATAACCGAATTGCGTAAGTCATTTTTAGCAGTTTTGAGAAAAACGTAAAAAACTTCCTAATGATATTGTTATGCCATTGAGAGTCAATAATTTGCCATGGTTCAATTTTTTGATCGTGACCGGATTTAGGTTAATTTGTATGACGCAGTTAAGTGACGTCATAATGGCGCACTGTGACTTAGGCAGAAATGTGTCTATGACTTGGGGACATACGCAATTTTGCAACTTGGGTATATGCACCAGTCTTGAAAACTAAACATTCCAAAAACGAATGTAATTCTCAGTATCTGGAATGTCTAATCCCCAAAATAGCTAATCAGTTTCAATTACATTATTTTTTATGTTTAAAAATATATATTTCATCAGTATAACACGTTCTGCACACCCACCGGAATAAGGTTAAGATTAAATATAAAGAATAAAACAACAATGCATCCAATATAAAAGCCAACCAAGGTGAATTGGACTCGGAGAGTGAATATCACAAGTGCACGCCTTCCTATACTGTAGTATAAATTCAAATTAATACGCGCTAAGCTAGAATCCGAGATGCAAAAACTCGAAAATACTTCGCAGAGGTTATTTTGTCTTTGTGACGTCACAATAGTCCCGCGGTAACAATGATAATTCATTATGACGAAACAATTGCACAAATGTGCATGCCATACTAAATGTCCTATTTTATGGGTTTCGGAATTCCTAAAATAAAATCTGAGTTAACAAACAGGTGCGCAGCACTACATAAATACCTATTTTATAAAAAACTCAAAATCACCAAAAATGACTTACGCAATTCGGTTATTAGCGTGACGATATATAACTGCAACACTTTACAAGTAAATATACGTGTATTCTAAATAAAGAGCTTCGAAACACACGTTTTATATAGAGCGATTATTAGAAATAAGCAGGACTTTGCTCAGTTATTTCTCCTGGCATCCCTAACAGCTGGATAATAGAATAGTTCTACCAGTGATTTCTCGCAGATTTTTGAACAGAATTTCCATGCAATTTTTATATAATTTTTAACAACTAACAATCAAAAACGACGAAATAGTTGTCATTTACCCATCATCGCTGGGTCACTTTTGATAGAAAATAAGCAAGAACAGAATTTTTTTTATCGCACTCTATAATTTACCGATTTCCGATTTAAAGAAAATCTGGTTGTAAATTGTAGAGAGACAATAAAACATGAATGAATATTATTTATCGTGGTTTTAGTATAATTCATTGTCATTCGTATATCTATCACATGAAATCATCATATACTTTAAATACAACAAATATTACTTATAATTTCGTCGAAAGAAATACTCCTCGCATTCAGATTATCAGATATGCATCGAATTATCGTAGCTTTAGATTTTAGATATTGGTTAAACACATACATTATTGGTCAATAGTATAGTGTAAATTCAGCAAGTTTTTAATTCATGTACTCATTAAAATAATCTCTGTAATTTTAAGTGCAGTAATGTATGTATACAAGTAAGTGTTGTTTATTCAAGAAATTCACTACAGTAGTTTAGGACTGTCGAAGTAAGGCCACCTTTTAGCACCTTAGTTACAATACCGTATTTAGTTCTGTATATGTTTGGCTTAATTAGATTCCTTGAAATAAACACAGTTCAGTAGCAGAGTGTTTTAGCTGTTGTGCATTTGATCCGGTCGCTAGGAATCTCTGATGCGACATATGATTATACAGGCCGACATTGTTTTCGCTTGATTCTTCGCATTTGAATTGAAATGACGTTATTTCACAACGCTGGATAGAAATGTTTTTGTTTCTGTATTGCTTCTTCAATTTATCACCATTAATTCTATGAAATTAGGAAAGCATAGTTTTTTGCATCCAAATGGAAATGGGATTTAAATAGGGGCGGACAATGTAGAGTTATATTATCGAACTGAATTGCGAAAAACCGATCCACTGTCAGTTCGATTATTTCGGACAGCCAACACCCTGATGTTTGTGGGCTTCTCCGGGGCATAGAATAATAAACTTCATATCTAGCCCTATTTTGTTTCATAATCAGCGTAATATAGCTATCCCTGCATAATGCATTACACGCTTCAGAAAGCGTCGTCAATCGATTATGTATGTGCGACGAGATTTTTCTGTGATATTTATGCGTATGAAAATGGGTCTAAATAAAATCGTCTTATCGATAGTGTGCCACAAATTTAGTGTGAAATAGAAACCTGGTTTAAACACGTCAGAGTTCGAATATTTAAGAGAGAGCGTTTAGATTTAGAACATGCTGCCATCACAACTGAGATTACCCTGTGACGGCCAACAAGTCCGGATGCTGGTAGGGTTATATATGTGCATGGATTGCATTTGAGATAACGGTGGTTTTGAAAAATGAAGGTAATCGCGTTACAGTTGAATGCAATTGTTGTGACACAATTTCTGAAATGTCAGTCATGGATTCAATATATATTTCCAAAAGCGGAATAGTTGATACGATTAATACCTTTCTGCCAAGGTCATTTTTTTCTTTAGCAGGAAATCATATAAGGTTGAATTATATTTGACTTCAGGATATTTAACTACAAGTACAAAGACATTTTGTCTTTGTTTTCGCACGGGTAATATTTTGAGAATAAAATAGATCATCGCATTTTTATTCTATTGGTTTGAACCGAGGGTATTTATTACTTTGGTACCTTCAAATCTAGCTTTGCCATCGGCCTAGGCTACCAAGAAGAAAATGATCTGTTTAACGAACAAAAACACAAAGATGCATAGTGAGGAGGAATGAATAGAGTATCACTTTATGTTTTGGAACAGTTAAGTATAACATCCAGCAATACCGTATATTATTAACATGTGGTGATGTTATCAGATTTTAAAATAAAATATAAATGTACATTTATCATCAACCCATCATTCATTCAAGTCCCAAAATTTACTTTATGGTATATGACATATACATGACAACTATTGATCAGCCCGTGTTTTCAAGAAATTAACGTTTAAAATGTTTCCATATCATTTTAAAGGTTATTTCCATATCACTGTCAATATAAGTTTATAGATATAGACAAAATTAAAAGGCATTTCTATACTTACAGATGTTAATTTAAAATTTTTGTGAGCGCATAACCCAATAAGGCATTGTGCAAATATAGATGTTGCTTAATATATGAACGTGAATACTGCATTTGGAACTATTTTATCCATATGTTATCTATGTTCGTTGGTTGCCACACTTGGCAGTAGCACTCAGTCGAAGAAGTGCGTTGTCGTTATGCATGTCGCGTTGTGTTATGATCAACAGTTATCAAGGTGTCGAATTTCAAACATAAATTCACTCATTCAATACACATTGAAAATTAATTTGAAATTAGACAAAAACAAGCGTCAGTGTTAGTGGGCGTATTTCCCAACTCATAAATGCATTAAAACTTATTCTAAACAAAATTAGATATTGTAGGACTAGAGATATTTGTGAACAGCAACACCATCGATTGATTCCAGCTTCAAGTGTATATGGACTCTGTTTTGATACAAGTTCCATATGCGTGAACAAAGACATGTTACGAATTGAAAAATTTATTTCAGTATTGACTCCTACTGTTTTCTTGACTACTTATGTACACAGAATCTTGTAAATATCGATTATGATTATAAACTATCGGAGTTCGTCAATAGAAAAAATTAATCATCGTTCGATCGATTGCATAGAAGATTATACTTATTACGATATCATGCACTCATGTACGGTACGCTTTAAAAATTCTGTGGTCAAGACTATAGCTGTTTCTTTTTAACTTTGCTCTTTCGATTTTTGGCATACCCTTTAGACTTGGAGAGGTATTTAGGTTGCCGATAATCTGATTTATTTGTGTATTTCGTGCTTATACAAATTCTCTCATGAATTCATCATTTGTGAAACATTATGATGCATATATGTATATGAAGTACCGAAGAACATTAGTAATGCCATGTAAAACATTTCCATGGCTTTAAATGGTGTTTGGAGGGTATCACGCCAGCACGGATTTGAGATTAATGTTTCGCATCTGGTATAACAGGAATGCCACAGTTGACAGAAATTTAATATTCCGAATCATAGAGATTTCTACATCGGGGTCCTCATACGATTCCATGTGTTATCAAATCTTCCGAGTGTTCTCCCCTTTTCCGGAGCATCATCTGTCGCATATATATAAATATTATCAAAGTTTATGCCTATGTTCACTGTCCACGTGAAGGTAATATTTCACTCTATTCGACGGCTTGTTGTCTAAACTATTTTTGGTACTTTGTGATTTTTTTGTGCGAGCCTGTCAAAACATTGAATTTTATACTAAGACGCAGGTTTTTTTTTCGATTCATTTATTCCAATACTTTGTTACCCTTTCAATTAATGTTGTTTGCCAGTCGGGGTAAAAATGTTGGGAACCACTGAATCAAACAGTAACGTACAATAACATTACACCAACGCCTCCAAACTCACAGTCGATACACAGGCGCATCGTTCTCATTACCATTATTAAATAGAATATATACTACTTTCCAAAATTTGTTTAGTTTTCGCGTTTGTGATTGCGAGTATCTGTAGACTTTGATTCTGCAAAAATTGTTGCAGTAAAAAAGTTTGGAAACCACTGCCCCCGAGCATATAATAACAACTTTATTCACACTTCTTTACCTATATCTTAGCCATCCGTAAAATGCTGCAGCGAACTTCACTATCACATTACAAACTATGCAAAACAAATGTGACAAAGTAAGGCAAAGTAATAGAATAAGCATAGCAATAAACAAGACAAGGCTGTGAACGAATTAATTTGAAAAGCATTGGGGAGTTGGGGCAGTGTGGAGGATGATAGTTTTGATGATGACTATTTTTGCTGTCGCTGTTTTTCGCCTCGGGATTCGGTCATACAGTTTGGCTACGGCGAAGACATGACGTTTGTACCACTAGTTTCGACTGTAGTACGTGAAGAAAAAACATGTGAATCTTACAAGCAAGAATTAGAAAGAATCATCAAGTCAGGATCGAACACAGGTAATGACCTCCATAGATCTAAGTAAAATAATGATCCAAAAAGGACATGAAGCCGTCGAAGTGGACGAGGCCCGCTCATCTTCGAACGTTATATTAAGTTAATCTTATCCTCATCAGCAGAAAAAGCTTTCAGTACATTTGGGCTGTTCGTCACAAAACTTCGATCTCGTTTGCATAAGTACGGAATTGATGCTTTATGTGAAACAGGAAATACGGAACAATCGCGCTGAATAATATTGCTATCTGTATTTGTCGGTTTTGAATTAGTTTGCATATTTATATACATGTATTTCTACTGAATTTAGCTTTACGTGCGTATGAAGAATTAACTTAGTTAATATGTATGTACGCGGTGTTAAAGAGGCAAAGCAAAAGATGCTTTTGAATTTTAAAGTTACATAGTAATATAGTTTTGACTAAATACGGTACTGTGCTTTAAAGACACTTACGTACATAGCCCAGGCATCCGTTAGTTAGGTTAGTAAAACTAGAATTGAATAGGGATAAAAGGACTTAGAATCCATCGCTTCCAAGACCAAAAATCGTGGGCCGACTCGAGACATAGTAATTCTGAATTTCGTCCCGTCCCCACTGGGGACTACCCAGTAGGCTACAAATTACTTTGAAACTTTACCAGAAAAACCTTTTCACTGTTTCAACAGAGTTTCTAAGGCAATCCCACGCTCGGGGGATTACATTTTTCTATCGGCTTTCCAAGTCACTACCATTGTTATATGATGTCGTTAATTTGAGTCGATAAAATTTTGTTTTTGAAATCGTATATATACACAAAAATAAACATTCGGCGGCTTCTTCGATTTATGTACATTCGAAAGGGTACTGCGATTCCAAGACAAGTTGTGAGAAATGATCAAGTGATATGTCATAAACATTGTAACCACAACATAATGTCATATTATAGCAATGTTAGAGTTACAGGTCCGAGGTTGCGAGGTTAAATGACCGAAAAAACTTTTGAGGCGGTCTCGCGGGTCGCAGTCGGAGAAAACACAAAAGTGATCAAAATATCGCGAGCTTACTTACTTTAAATTTATTGAAGAATGAGAGTTTACCGTACTAATCAGCCTGCTGTTATGTAACATACATTACATTGAGTTTTTGTTTCTATTCTAAGGAAAATTTATAAAGCCTTTTGTTATTTCAAAATTGCTTCCTGAGGAGTAACGTGGTATTTTCCTCCTCCTTTCCAGTGTTTGGTTTTGTGAGTTCTTCAAATTATATTGCTTCGTAACAGATATTACTTGAAAGCACAGCAGAAACCGCGGTTTACTTTTGTTGTAGAAAGAAAATAACTTTCCTTCCAGTTTTCCCCTGTTACCTTTCTATTGACACTCATTTTTGATGAATTGTTATGTTTGACTAACTTGCAGCGTGAGCAGGGCTATTGCTGTCGTCAAAAAAACACCAAAGCTACCAAAGTTGTGATTTCGGGACCTAGCTAAAAACCAACTGGACCGCGCGGCGCTACTTCAGCCCTGCGTTTCATCACTGCTGTCACAAGGCCAACGCTTGAAAATAGAGTACTGTGTTCACTAAAAGAAAGGCACAAAACGTCTCTCCAATTAAGGAGTTGCTTGATGTGAGTATAAGGTGCGAGGTTGTGATGGATAGCGCGACTCATCTCATCCTATCTGCACAAGAAAATTCATTCACTTGGTACCGATCATAAGACGTCATTCTCATATTAGCACTGCCTTGACGTTTATAGATACAACATTGATATTTTGTGATTTTAACAAACGCCTCTCTCGACATCAGGATTAGAAGAAGGGTTTAAATCTAGGGATCTCAACCCCAGTTGAAATAGCTAAAAATGTTGAAAACTCAAAAATGTTCAGCCATCAATACAAAAATCCGTCAAGGATTAGTATACGCAAGAATTGTTTTGTGGGCTGCACGAAATGTGCCCGCGGGTCAGGGTTTGACCACCCTGTTATATATACATACAAACTAAAATTTTGTATTTGAAGAACTTCTTTTATTTGTATTACTTTCCTCTGATAAGAAGACTGCATCATGCTGTTACTTTTCATGTTGTTACAGGTAAATGCCAGAATAGGCGATTCGGAGGTAGTCTGTGGTCGTATTAGCCCAAGCCTTATGCATTTCACGACAGTAATGCTATTTCGAAGCACAGACAGACGACTTAAACGGAGTTACTTGCAATATTCAATGAACAAACCAATAAAAATGTTCGCGACCATTTTTTTTTTATGTTTAAAAATATATATTTCATCAGTATAACACGTTCTGCACACCCACCGGAATAAGGTTAAGATTAAATATAAAGAATAAAACAACAATGCATCCAATATAAAAGCCAACCAAGGTGAATTGGACTCGGAGAGTGAATATCACAAGTGCACGCCTTCCTATACTGTAGTATAAATTCAAATTAATACGCGCTAAGCTAGAATCCGAGATGCAAAAACTCGAAAATACTTCGCAGAGGTTATTTTGTCTTTGTGACGTCACAATAGTCCCGCGGTAACAATGATAATTCATTATGACGAAACAATTGCACAAATGTGCATGCCATACTAAATGTCCTATTTTATGGGTTTCGGAATTCCTAAAATAAAATCTGAGTTAACAAACAGGTGCGCAGCACTACATAAATACCTATTTTATAAAAAACTCAAAATCACCAAAAATGACTTACGCAATTCGGTTATTAGCGTGACGATATATAACTGCAACACTTTACAAGTAAATATACGTGTATTCTAAATAAAGAGCTTCGAAACACACGTTTTATATAGAGCGATTATTAGAAATAAGCAGGACTTTGCTCAGTTATTTCTCCTGGCATCCCTAACAGCTGGATAATAGAATAGTTCTACCAGTGATTTCTCGCAGATTTTTGAACAGAATTTCCATGCAATTTTTATATAATTTTTAACAACTAACAATCAAAAACGACGAAATAGTTGTCATTTACCCATCATCGCTGGGTCACTTTTGATAGAAAATAAGCAAGAACAGAATTTTTTTTATCGCACTCTATAATTTACCGATTTCCGATTTAAAGAAAATCTGGTTGTAAATTGTAGAGAGACAATAAAACATGAATGAATATTATTTATCGTGGTTTTAGTATAATTCATTGTCATTCGTATATCTATCACATGAAATCATCATATACTTTAAATACAACAAATATTACTTATAATTTCGTCGAAAGAAATACTCCTCGCATTCAGATTATCAGATATGCATCGAATTATCGTAGCTTTAGATTTTAGATATTGGTTAAACACATACATTATTGGTCAATAGTAGTGTAAATTCAGCAAGTTTTTAATTCATGTACTCATTAAAATAATCTCTGTAATTTTAAGTGCAGTAATGTATGTATACAAGTAAGTGTTGTTTATTCAAGAAATTCACTACAGTAGTTTAGGACTGTCGAAGTAAGGCCACCTTTTAGCACCTTAGTTACAATACCGTATTTAGTTCTGTATATGTTTGGCTTAATTAGATTCCTTGAAATAAACACAGTTCAGTAGCAGAGTGTTTTAGCTGTTGTGCATTTGATCCGGTCGCTAGGAATCTCTGATGCGACATATGATTATACAGGCCGACATTGTTTTCGCTTGATTCTTCGCATTTGAATTGAAATGACGTTATTTCACAACGCTGGATAGAAATGTTTTTGTTTCTGTATTGCTTCTTCAATTTATCACCATTAATTCTATGAAATTAGGAAAGCATAGTTTTTTGCATCCAAATGGAAATGGGATTTAAATAGGGGCGGACAATGTAGAGTTATATTATCGAACTGAATTGCGAAAAACCGATCAACTGTCAGTTCGATTATTTCGGACAGCCAACACCCTGATGTTTGTGGGCTTCTCCGGGGCATAGAATAATAAACTTCATATCTAGCCCTATTTTGTTTCATAATCAGCGTAATATAGCTATCCCTGCATAATGCATTACACGCTTCAGAAAGCGTCGTCAATCGATTATGTATGTGCGACGAGATTTTTCTGTGATATTTATGCGTATGAAAATGGGTCTAAATAAAATCGTCTTATCGATAGTGTGCCACAAATTTAGTGTGAAATAGAAACCTGGTTTAAACACGTCAGAGTTCGAATATTTAAGAGAGAGCGTTTAGATTTAGAACATGCTGCCATCACAACTGAGATTACCCTGTGACGGCCAACAAGTCCGGATGCTGGTAGGGTTATATATGTGCATGGATTGCATTTGAGATAACGGTGGTTTTGAAAAATGAAGGTAATCGCGTTACAGTTGAATGCAATTGTTGTGACACAATTTCTGAAATGTCAGTCATGGATTCAATATATATTTCCAAAAGCGGAATAGTTGATACGATTAATACCTTTCTGCCAAGGTCATTTTTTTCTTTAGCAGGAAATCATATAAGGTTGAATTATATTTGACTTCAGGATATTTAACTACAAGTACAAAGACATTTTGTCTTTGTTTTCGCACGGGTAATATTTTGAGAATAAAATAGATCATCGCATTTTTATTCTATTGGTTTGAACCGAGGGTATTTATTACTTTGGTACCTTCAAATCTAGCTTTGCCATCGGCCTAGGCTACCAAGAAGAAAATGATCTGTTTAACGAACAAAAACACAAAGATGCATAGTGAGGAGGAATGAATAGAGTATCACTTTATGTTTTGGAACAGTTAAGTATAACATCCAGCAATACCGTATATTATTAACATGTGGTGATGTTATCAGATTTTAAAATAAAATATAAATGTACATTTATCATCAACCCATCATTCATTCAAGTCCCAAAATTTACTTTATGGTATATGACATATACATGACAACTATTGATCAGCCCGTGTTTTCAAGAAATTAACGTTTAAAATGTTTCCATATCATTTTAAAGGTTATTTCCATATCACTGTCAATATAAGTTTATAGATATAGACAAAATTAAAAGGCATTTCAATACTTACAGATGTTAATTTAAAATTTTTGTGAGCGCATAACCCAATAAGGCATTGTGCAAATATAGATGTTGCTTAATATATGAACGTGAATACTGCATTTGGAACTATTTTATCCATATGTTATCTATGTTCGTTGGTTGCCACACTTGGCAGTAGCACTCAGTCGAAGAAGTGCGTTGTCGTTATGCATGTCGCGTTGTGTTATGATCAACAGTTATCAAGGTGTCGAATTTCAAACATAAATTCACTCATTCAATACACATTGAAAATTAATTTGAAATTAGACAAAAACAAGCGTCAGTGTTAGTGGGCGTATTTCCCAACTCATAAATGCATTAAAACTTATTCTAAACAAAATTAGATATTGTAGGACTAGAGATATTTGTGAACAGCAACACCATCGATTGATTCCAGCTTCAAGTGTATATGGACTCTGTTTTGATACAAGTTCCATATGCGTGAACAAAGACATGTTACGAATTGAAAAATTTATTTCAGTATTGACTCCTACTGTTTTCTTGACTACTTATGTACACAGAATCTTGTAAATATCGATTATGATTATAAACTATCGGAGTTCGTCAATAGAAAAAATTAATCATCGTTCGATCGATTGCATAGAAGATTATACTTATTACGATATCATGCACTCATGTACGGTACGCTTTAAAAATTCTGTGGTCAAGACTATAGCTGTTTCTTTTTAACTTTGCTCTTTCGATTTTTGGCATACCCTTTAGACTTGGAGAGGTATTTAGGTTGCCGATAATCTGATTTATTTGTGTATTTCGTGCTTATACAAATTCTCTCATGAATTCATCATTTGTGAAACATTATGATGCATATATGTATATGAAGTACCGAAGAACATTAGTAATGCCATGTAAAACATTTCCATGGCTTTAAATGGTGTTTGGAGGGTATCACGCCAGCACGGATTTGAGATTAATGTTTCGCATCTGGTATAACAGGAATGCCACAGTTGACAGAAATTTAATATTCCGAATCATAGAGATTTCTACATCGGGGTCCTCATACGATTCCATGTGTTATCAAATCTTCCGAGTGTTCTCCCCTTTTCCGGAGCATCATCTGTCGCATATATATAAATATTATCAAAGTTTATGCCTATGTTCACTGTCCACGTGAAGGTAATATTTCACTCTATTCGACGGCTTGTTGTCTAAACTATTTTTGGTACTTTGTGATTTTTTTGTGCGAGCCTGTCAAAACATTGAATTTTATACTAAGACGCAGGTTTTTTTTTCGATTCATTTATTCCAATACTTTGTTACCCTTTCAATTAATGTTGTTTGCCAGTCGGGGTAAAAATGTTGGGAACCACTGAATCAAACAGTAACGTACAATAACATTACACCAACGCCTCCAAACTCACAGTCGATACACAGGCGCATCGTTCTCATTACCATTATTAAATAGAATATATACTACTTTCCAAAATTTGTTTAGTTTTCGCGTTTGTGATTGCGAGTATCTGTAGACTTTGATTCTGCAAAAATTGTTGCAGTAAAAAAGTTTGGAAACCACTGCCCCCGAGCATATAATAACAACTTTATTCACACTTCTTTACCTATATCTTAGCCATCCGTAAAATGCTGCAGCGAACTTCACTATCACATTACAAACTATGCAAAACAAATGTGACAAAGTAAGGCAAAGTAATAGAATAAGCATAGCAATAAACAAGACAAGGCTGTGAACGAATTAATTTGAAAAGCATTGGGGAGTTGGGGCAGTGTGGAGGATGATAGTTTTGATGATGACTATTTTTGCTGTCGCTGTTTTTCGCCTCGGGATTCGGTCATACAGTTTGGCTACGGCGAAGACATGACGTTTGTACCACTAGTTTCGACTGTAGTACGTGAAGAAAAAACATGTGAATCTTACAAGCAAGAATTAGAAAGAATCATCAAGTCAGGATCGAACACAGGTAATGACCTCCATAGATCTAAGTAAAATAATGATCCAAAAAGGACATGAAGCCGTCGAAGTGGACGAGGCCCGCTCATCTTCGAACGTTATATTAAGTTAATCTTATCCTCATCAGCAGAAAAAGCTTTCAGTACATTTGGGCTGTTCGTCACAAAACTTCGATCTCGTTTGCATAAGTACGGAATTGATGCTTTATGTGAAACAGGAAATACGGAACAATCGCGCTGAATAATATTGCTATCTGTATTTGTCGGTTTTGAATTAGTTTGCATATTTATATACATGTATTTCTACTGAATTTAGCTTTACGTGCGTATGAAGAATTAACTTAGTTAATATGTATGTACGCGGTGTTAAAGAGGCAAAGCAAAAGATGCTTTTGAATTTTAAAGTTACATAGTAATATAGTTTTGACTAAATACGGTACTGTGCTTCAAAGACACTTACGTACATAGCCCAGGCATCCGTTAGTTAGGTTAGTAAAACTAGAATTGAATAGGGATAAAAGGACTTAGAATCCATCGCTTCCAAGACCAAAAATCGTGGGCCGACTCGAGACATAGTAATTCTGAATTTCGTCCCGTCCCCACTGGGGACTACCCAGTAGGCTACAAATTACTTTGAAACTTTACCAGAAAAACCTTTTCACTGTTTCAACAGAGTTTCTAAGGCAATCCCACGCTCGGGGGATTACATTTTTCTATCGGCTTTCCAAGTCACTACCATTGTTATATGATGTCGTTAATTTGAGTCGATAAAATTTTGTTTTTGAAATCGTATATATACACAAAAATAAACATTCGGCGGCTTCTTCGATTTATGTACATTCGAAAGGGTACTGCGATTCCAAGACAAGTTGTGAGAAATGATCAAGTGATATGTCATAAACATTGTAACCACAACATAATGTCATATTATAGCAATGTTAGAGTTACAGGTCCGAGGTTGCGAGGTTAAATGACCGAAAAAACTTTTGAGGCGGTCTCGCGGGTCGCAGTCGGAGAAAACACAAAAGTGATCAAAATATCGCGAGCTTACTTACTTTAAATTTATTGAAGAATGAGAGTTTACCGTACTAATCAGCCTGCTGTTATGTAACATACATTACATTGAGTTTTTGTTTCTATTCTAAGGAAAATTTATAAAGCCTTTTGTTATTTCAAAATTGCTTCCTGAGGAGTAACGTGGTATTTTCCTCCTCCTTTCCAGTGTTTGGTTTTGTGAGTTCTTCAAATTATATTGCTTCGTAACAGATATTACTTGAAAGCACAGCAGAAACCGCGGTTTACTTTTGTTGTAGAAAGAAAATAACTTTCCTTCCAGTTTTCCCCTGTTACCTTTCTATTGACACTCATTTTTGATGAATTGTTATGTTTGACTAACTTGCAGCGTGAGCAGGGCTATTGCTGTCGTCAAAAAAACACCAAAGCTACCAAAGTTGTGATTTCGGGACCTAGCTAAAAACCAACTGGACCGCGCGGCGCTACTTCAGCCCTGCGTTTCATCACTGCTGTCACAAGGCCAACGCTTGAAAATAGAGTACTGTGTTCACTAAAAGAAAGGCACAAAACGTCTCTCCAATTAAGGAGTTGCTTGATGTGAGTATAAGGTGCGAGGTTGTGATGGATAGCGCGACTCATCTCATCCTATCTGCACAAGAAAATTCATTCACTTGGTACCGATCATAAGACGTCATTCTCATATTAGCACTGCCTTGACGTTTATAGATACAACATTGATATTTTGTGATTTTAACAAACGCCTCTCTCGACATCAGGATTAGAAGAAGGGTTTAAATCTAGGGATCTCAACCCCAGTTGAAATAGCTAAAAATGTTGAAAACTCAAAAATGTTCAGCCATCAATACAAAAATCCGTCAAGGATTAGTATACGCAAGAATTGTTTTGTGGGCTGCACGAAATGTGCCCGCGAGTCAGGGTTTGACCACCCTGTTATATATACATACAAACTAAAATTTTGTATTTGAAGAACTTCTTTTATTTGTATTACTGTCCTCTGATAAGAAGACTGCATCATGCTGTTACTTTTCATGTTGTTACAGGTAAATGCCAGAATAGGCGATTCGGAGGTAGTCTGTGGTCGTATTAGCCCAAGCCTTATGCATTTCACGACAGTAATGCTATTTCGAAGCACAGACAGACGACTTAAACGGAGTTACTTGCAATATTCAATGAACAAACCAATAAAAATGTTCGCGACCATTTTTTTTTTATGTTTAAAAATATATATTTCATCAGTATAACACGTTCTGCACACCCACCGGAATAAGGTTAAGATTAAATATAAAGAATAAAACAACAATGCATCCAATATAAAAGCCAACCAAGGTGAATTGGACTCGGAGAGTGAATATCACAAGTGCACGCCTTCCTATACTGTAGTATAAATTCAAATTAATACGCGCTAAGCTAGAATCCGAGATGCAAAAACTCGAAAATACTTCGCAGAGGTTATTTTGTCTTTGTGACGTCACAATAGTCCCGCGGTAACAATGATAATTCATTATGACGAAACAATTGCACAAATGTGCATGCCATACTAAATGTCCTATTTTATGGGTTTCGGAATTCCTAAAATAAAATCTGAGTTAACAAACAGGTGCGCAGCACTACATAAATACCTATTTTATAAAAAACTCAAAATCACCAAAAATGACTTACGCAATTCGGTTATTAGCGTGACGATATATAACTGCAACACTTTACAAGTAAATATACGTGTATTCTAAATAAAGAGCTTCGAAACACACGTTTTATATAGAGCGATTATTAGAAATAAGCAGGACTTTGCTCAGTTATTTCTCCTGGCATCCCTAACAGCTGGATAATAGAATAGTTCTACCAGTGATTTCTCGCAGATTTTTGAACAGAATTTCCATGCAATTTTTATATAATTTTTAACAACTAACAATCAAAAACGACGAAATAGTTGTCATTTACCCATCATCGCTGGGTCACTTTTGATAGAAAATAAGCAAGAACAGAATTTTTTTTATCGCACTCTATAATTTACCGATTTCCGATTTAAAGAAAATCTGGTTGTAAATTGTAGAGAGACAATAAAACATGAATGAATATTATTTATCGTGGTTTTAGTATAATTCATTGTCATTCGTATATCTATCACATGAAATCATCATATACTTTAAATACAACAAATATTACTTATAATTTCGTCGAAAGAAATACTCCTCGCATTCAGATTATCAGATATGCATCGAATTATCGTAGCTTTAGATTTTAGATATTGGTTAAACACATACATTATTGGTCAATAGTAGTGTAAATTCAGCAAGTTTTTAATTCATGTACTCATTAAAATAATCTCTGTAATTTTAAGTGCAGTAATGTATGTATACAAGTAAGTGTTGTTTATTCAAGAAATTCACTACAGTAGTTTAGGACTGTCGAAGTAAGGCCACCTTTTAGCACCTTAGTTACAATACCGTATTTAGTTCTGTATATGTTTGGCTTAATTAGATTCCTTGAAATAAACACAGTTCAGTAGCAGAGTGTTTTAGCTGTTGTGCATTTGATCCGGTCGCTAGGAATCTCTGATGCGACATATGATTATACAGGCCGACATTGTTTTCGCTTGATTCTTCGCATTTGAATTGAAATGACGTTATTTCACAACGCTGG
This sequence comes from Styela clava, assembly GCF_964204865.1. Taxonomy (NCBI): domain Eukaryota; kingdom Metazoa; phylum Chordata; class Ascidiacea; order Stolidobranchia; family Styelidae; genus Styela; species Styela clava. The sequence goes on along the minus strand of NC_135264.1, from coordinate 1,408,930 downwards.
ATAGAAATGTTTTTGTTTCTGTATTGCTTCTTCAATTTATCACCATTAATTCTATGAAATTAGGAAAGCATAGTTTTTTGCATCCAAATGGAAATGGGATTTAAATAGGGGCGGACAATGTAGAGTTATATTATCGAACTGAATTGCGAAAAACCGATCCACTGTCAGTTCGATTATTTCGGACAGCCAACACCCTGATGTTTGTGGGCTTCTCCGGGGCATAGAATAATAAACTTCATATCTAGCCCTATTTTGTTTCATAATCAGCGTAATATAGCTATCCCTGCATAATGCATTACACGCTTCAGAAAGCGTCGTCAATCGATTATGTATGTGCGACGAGATTTTTCTGTGATATTTATGCGTATGAAAATGGGTCTAAATAAAATCGTCTTATCGATAGTGTGCCACAAATTTAGTGTGAAATAGAAACCTGGTTTAAACACGTCAGAGTTCGAATATTTAAGAGAGAGCGTTTAGATTTAGAACATGCTGCCTTCACAACTGAGATTACCCTGTGACGGCCAACAAGTCCGGATGCTGGTAGGGTTATATATGTGCATGGATTGCATTTGAGATAACGGTGGTTTTGAAAAATGAAGGTAATCGCGTTACAGTTGAATGCAATTGTTGTGACACAATTTCTGAAATGTCAGTCATGGATTCAATATATATTTCCAAAAGCGGAATAGTTGATACGATTAATACCTTTCTGCCAAGGTCATTTTTTTCTTTAGCAGGAAATCATATAAGGTTGAATTATATTTGACTTCAGGATATTTAACTACAAGTACAAAGACATTTTGTCTTTGTTTTCGCACGGGTAATATTTTGAGAATAAAATAGATCATCGCATTTTTATTCTATTGGTTTGAACCGAGGGTATTTATTACTTTGGTACCTTCAAATCTAGCTTTGCCATCGGCCTAGGCTACCAAGAAGAAAATGATCTGTTTAACGAACAAAAACACAAAGATGCATAGTGAGGAGGAATGAATAGAGTATCACTTTATGTTTTGGAACAGTTAAGTATAACATCCAGCAATACCGTATATTATTAACATGTGGTGATGTTATCAGATTTTAAAATAAAATATAAATGTACATTTATCATCAACCCATCATTCATTCAAGTCCCAAAATTTACTTTATGGTATATGACATATACATGACAACTATTGATCAGCCCGTGTTTTCAAGAAATTAACGTTTAAAATGTTTCCATATCATTTTAAAGGTTATTTCCATATCACTGTCAATATAAGTTTATAGATATAGACAAAATTAAAAGGCATTTCTATACTTACAGATGTTAATTTAAAATTTTTGTGAGCGCATAACCCAATAAGGCATTGTGCAAATATAGATGTTGCTTAATATATGAACGTGAATACTGCATTTGGAACTATTTTATCCATATGTTATCTATGTTCGTTGGTTGCCACACTTGGCAGTAGCACTCAGTCGAAGAAGTGCGTTGTCGTTATGCATGTCGCGTTGTGTTATGATCAACAGTTATCAAGGTGTCGAATTTCAAACATAAATTCACTCATTCAATACACATTGAAAATTAATTTGAAATTAGACAAAAACAAGCGTCAGTGTTAGTGGGCGTATTTCCCAACTCATAAATGCATTAAAACTTATTCTAAACAAAATTAGATATTGTAGGACTAGAGATATTTGTGAACAGCAACACCATCGATTGATTCCAGCTTCAAGTGTATATGGACTCTGTTTTGATACAAGTTCCATATGCGTGAACAAAGACATGTTACGAATTGAAAAATTTATTTCAGTATTGACTCCTACTGTTTTCTTGACTACTTATGTACACAGAATCTTGTAAATATCGATTATGATTATAAACTATCGGAGTTCGTCAATAGAAAAAATTAATCATCGTTCGATCGATTGCATAGAAGATTATACTTATTACGATATCATGCACTCATGTACGGTACGCTTTAAAAATTCTGTGGTCAAGACTATAGCTGTTTCTTTTTAACTTTGCTCTTTCGATTTTTGGCATACCCTTTAGACTTGGAGAGGTATTTAGGTTGCCGATAATCTGATTTATTTGTGTATTTCGTGCTTATACAAATTCTCTCATGAATTCATCATTTGTGAAACATTATGATGCATATATGTATATGAAGTACCGAAGAACATTAGTAATGCCATGTAAAACATTTCCATGGCTTTAAATGGGTGTTTGGAGGGTATCACGCCAGCACGGATTTGAGATTAATGTTTCGCATCTGGTATAACAGGAATGCCACAGTTGACAGAAATTTAATATTCCGAATCATAGAGATTTCTACATCGGGGTCCTCATACGATTCCATGTGTTATCAAATCTTCCGAGTGTTCTCCCCTTTTCCGGAGCATCATCTGTCGCATATATATAAATATTATCAAAGTTTATGCCTATGTTCACTGTCCACGTGAAGGTAATATTTCACTCTATTCGACGGCTTGTTGTCTAAACTATTTTTGGTACTTTGTGATTTTTTTGTGCGAGCCTGTCAAAACATTGAATTTTATACTAAGACGCAGGTTTTTTTTTCGATTCATTTATTCCAATACTTTGTTACCCTTTCAATTAATGTTGTTTGCCAGTCGGGGTAAAAATGTTGGGAACCACTGAATCAAACAGTAACGTACAATAACATTACACCAACGCCTCCAAACTCACAGTCGATACACAGGCGCATCGTTCTCATTACCATTATTAAATAGAATATATACTACTTTCCAAAATTTGTTTAGTTTTCGCGTTTGTGATTGCGAGTATCTGTAGACTTTGATTCTGCAAAAATTGTTGCAGTAAAAAAGTTTGGAAACCACTGCCCCCGAGCATATAATAACAACTTTATTCACACTTCTTTACCTATATCTTAGCCATCCGTAAAATGCTGCAGCGAACTTCACTATCACATTACAAACTATGCAAAACAAATGTGACAAAGTAAGGCAAAGTAATAGAATAAGCATAGCAATAAACAAGACAAGGCTGTGAACGAATTAATTTGAAAAGCATTGGGGAGTTGGGGCAGTGTGGAGGATGATAGTTTTGATGATGACTATTTTTGCTGTCGCTGTTTTTCGCCTCGGGATTCGGTCATACAGTTTGGCTACGGCGAAGACATGACGTTTGTACCACTAGTTTCGACTGTAGTACGTGAAGAAAAAACATGTGAATCTTACAAGCAAGAATTAGAAAGAATCATCAAGTCAGGATCGAACACAGGTAATGACCTCCATAGATCTAAGTAAAATAATGATCCAAAAAGGACATGAAGCCGTCGAAGTGGACGAGGCCCGCTCATCTTCGAACGTTATATTAAGTTAATCTTATCCTCATCAGCAGAAAAAGCTTTCAGTACATTTGGGCTGTTCGTCACAAAACTTCGATCTCGTTTGCATAAGTACGGAATTGATGCTTTATGTGAAACAGGAAATACGGAACAATCGCGCTGAATAATATTGCTATCTGTATTTGTCGGTTTTGAATTAGTTTGCATATTTATATACATGTATTTCTACTGAATTTAGCTTTACGTGCGTATGAAGAATTAACTTAGTTAATATGTATGTACGCGGTGTTAAAGAGGCAAAGCAAAAGATGCTTTTGAATTTTAAAGTTACATAGTAATATAGTTTTGACTAAATACGGTACTGTGCTTTAAAGACACTTACGTACATAGCCCAGGCATCCGTTAGTTAGGTTAGTAAAACTAGAATTGAATAGGGATAAAAGGACTTAGAATCCATCGCTTCCAAGACCAAAAATCGTGGGCCGACTCGAGACATAGTAATTCTGAATTTCGTCCCGTCCCCACTGGGGACTACCCAGTAGGCTACAAATTACTTTGAAACTTTACCAGAAAAACCTTTTCACTGTTTCAACAGAGTTTCTAAGGCAATCCCACGCTCGGGGGATTACATTTTTCTATCGGCTTTCCAAGTCACTATAGGATATTGGGTAATTTCGCTGCTTTTGGTTAAGTGACGTGTTTAGACTTAAAGTCATACTAATCTTAAAATTAGAAGCAATCTCTCAGTCATAAAATACGTAACAATTAGACGTCCTGTAAGGTACGATGACGATAACGCGTCATGCCCTAAGGATACCAAAACCAGCATAAAAGCGACCAATCGTTAGGAGAGAAAAAAAAGGATAACGATGGACAAGTAATTAACGAACTCGGGCTTGCAGTGAAACTTTGATTTTTATGTGACTTATCAGTCATGACTTGGAACTATCCTTTGTATTTGTAAATATACAATTGCAATATATGTATTCGGAACCAGGAGTATGTCTTCTTCATAAGATCAGATCAGAAACAACAGCAATACAGAAATTGTAGCAAAAAAAATAAATGTTCCCTAAATCACTACCATTGTTATATGATGTCGTTAATTTGAGTCGATAAAATTTTGTTTTTGAAATCGTATATATACACAAAAATAAACATTCGGCGGCTTCTTCGATTTATGTACATTCGAAAGGGTACTGCGATTCCAAGACAAGTTGTGAGAAATGATCAAGTGATATGTCATAAACATTGTAACCACAACATAATGTCATATTATAGCAATGTTAGAGTTACAGGTCCGAGGTTGCGAGGTTAAATGACCGAAAAAACTTTTGAGGCGGTCTCGCGGGTCGCAGTCGGAGAAAACACAAAAGTGATCAAAATATCGCGAGCTTACTTACTTTAAATTTATTGAAGAATGAGAGTTTACCGTACTAATCAGCCTGCTGTTATGTAACATACATTACATTGAGTTTTTGTTTCTATTCTAAGGAAAATTTATAAAGCCTTTTGTTATTTCAAAATTGCTTCCTGAGGAGTAACGTGGTATTTTCCTCCTCCTTTCCAGTGTTTGGTTTTGTGAGTTCTTCAAATTATATTGCTTCGTAACAGATATTACTTGAAAGCACAGCAGAAACCGCGGTTTACTTTTGTTGTAGAAAGAAAATAACTTTCCTTCCAGTTTTCCCCTGTTACCTTTCTATTGACACTCATTTTTGATGAATTGTTATGTTTGACTAACTTGCAGCGTGAGCAGGGCTATTGCTGTCGTCAAAAAAACACCAAAGCTACCAAAGTTGTGATTTCGGGACCTAGCTAAAAACCAACTGGACCGCGCGGCGCTACTTCAGCCCTGCGTTTCATCACTGCTGTCACAAGGCCAACGCTTGAAAATAGAGTACTGTGTTCACTAAAAGAAAGGCACAAAACGTCTCTCCAATTAAGGAGTTGCTTGATGTGAGTATAAGGTGCGAGGTTGTGATGGATAGCGCGACTCATCTCATCCTATCTGCACAAGAAAATTCATTCACTTGGTACCGATCATAAGACGTCATTCTCATATTAGCACTGCCTTGACGTTTATAGATACAACATTGATATTTTGTGATTTTAACAAACGCCTCTCTCGACATCAGGATTAGAAGAAGGGTTTAAATCTAGGGATCTCAACCCCAGTTGAAATAGCTAAAAATGTTGAAAACTCAAAAATGTTCAGCCATCAATACAAAAATCCGTCAAGGATTAGTATACGCAAGAATTGTTTTGTGGGCTGCACGAAATGTGCCCGCGGGTCAGGGTTTGACCACCCTGTTATATATACATACAAACTAAAATTTTGTATTTGAAGAACTTCTTTTATTTGTATTACTTTCCTCTGATAAGAAGACTGCATCATGCTGTTACTTTTCATGTTGTTACAGGTAAATGCCAGAATAGGCGATTCGGAGGTAGTCTGTGGTCGTATTAGCCCAAGCCTTATGCATTTCACGACAGTAATGCTATTTCGAAGCACAGACAGACGACTTAAACGGAGTTACTTGCAATATTCAATGAACAAACCAATAAAAATGTTCGCGACCATTTTTTTTTTATGTTTAAAAATATATATTTCATCAGTATAACACGTTCTGCACACCCACCGGAATAAGGTTAAGATTAAATATAAAGAATAAAACAACAATGCATCCAATATAAAAGCCAACCAAGGTGAATTGGACTCGGAGAGTGAATATCACAAGTGCACGCCTTCCTATACTGTAGTATAAATTCAAATTAATACGCGCTAAGCTAGAATCCGAGATGCAAAAACTCGAAAATACTTCGCAGAGGTTATTTTGTCTTTGTGACGTCACAATAGTCCCGCGGTAACAATGATAATTCATTATGACGAAACAATTGCACAAATGTGCATGCCATACTAAATGTCCTATTTTATGGGTTTCGGAATTCCTAAAATAAAATCTGAGTTAACAAACAGGTGCGCAGCACTACATAAATACCTATTTTATAAAAAACTCAAAATCACCAAAAATGACTTACGCAATTCGGTTATTAGCGTGACGATATATAACTGCAACACTTTACAAGTAAATATACGTGTATTCTAAATAAAGAGCTTCGAAACACACGTTTTATATAGAGCGATTATTAGAAATAAGCAGGACTTTGCTCAGTTATTTCTCCTGGCATCCCTAACAGCTGGATAATAGAATAGTTCTACCAGTGATTTCTCGCAGATTTTTGAACAGAATTTCCATGCAATTTTTATATAATTTTTAACAACTAACAATCAAAAACGACGAAATAGTTGTCATTTACCCATCATCGCTGGGTCACTTTTGATAGAAAATAAGCAAGAACAGAATTTTTTTTATCGCACTCTATAATTTACCGATTTCCGATTTAAAGAAAATCTGGTTGTAAATTGTAGAGAGACAATAAAACATGAATGAATATTATTTATCGTGGTTTTAGTATAATTCATTGTCATTCGTATATCTATCACATGAAATCATCATATACTTTAAATACAACAAATATTACTTATAATTTCGTCGAAAGAAATACTCCTCGCATTCAGATTATCAGATATGCATCGAATTATCGTAGCTTTAGATTTTAGATATTGGTTAAACACATACATTATTGGTCAATAGTAGTGTAAATTCAGCAAGTTTTTAATTCATGTACTCATTAAAATAATCTCTGTAATTTTAAGTGCAGTAATGTATGTATACAAGTAAGTGTTGTTTATTCAAGAAATTCACTACAGTAGTTTAGGACTGTCGAAGTAAGGCCACCTTTTAGCACCTTAGTTACAATACCGTATTTAGTTCTGTATATGTTTGGCTTAATTAGATTCCTTGAAATAAACACAGTTCAGTAGCAGAGTGTTTTAGCTGTTGTGCATTTGATCCGGTCGCTAGGAATCTCTGATGCGACATATGATTATACAGGCCGACATTGTTTTCGCTTGATTCTTCGCATTTGAATTGAAATGACGTTATTTCACAACGCTGGATAGAAATGTTTTTGTTTCTGTATTGCTTCTTCAATTTATCACCATTAATTCTATGAAATTAGGAAAGCATAGTTTTTTGCATCCAAATGGAAATGGGATTTAAATAGGGGCGGACAATGTAGAGTTATATTATCGAACTGAATTGCGAAAAACCGATCCACTGTCAGTTCGATTATTTCGGACAGCCAACACCCTGATGTTTGTGGGCTTCTCCGGGGCATAGAATAATAAGCTTCATATCTAGCCCTATTTTGTTTCATAATCAGCGTAATATAGCTATCCCTGCATAATGCATTACACGCTTCAGAAAGCGTCGTCAATCGATTATGTATGTGCGACGAGATTTTTCTGTGATATTTATGCGTATGAAAATGGGTCTAAATAAAATCGTCTTATCGATAGTGTGCCACAAATTTAGTGTGAAATAGAAACCTGGTTTAAACACGTCAGAGTTCGAATATTTAAGAGAGAGCGTTTAGATTTAGAACATGCTGCCATCACAACTGAGATTACCCTGTGACGGCCAACAAGTCCGGATGCTGGTAGGGTTATATATGTGCATGGATTGCATTTGAGATAACGGTGGTTTTGAAAAATGAAGGTAATCGCGTTACAGTTGAATGCAATTGTTGTGACACAATTTCTGAAATGTCAGTCATGGATTCAATATATATTTCCAAAAGCGGAATAGTTGATACGATTAATACCTTTCTGCCAAGGTCATTTTTTTCTTTAGCAGGAAATCATATAAGGTTGAATTATATTTGACTTCAGGATATTTAACTACAAGTACAAAGACATTTTGTCTTTGTTTTCGCACGGGTAATATTTTGAGAATAAAATAGATCATCGCATTTTTATTCTATTGGTTTGAACCGAGGGTATTTATTACTTTGGTACCTTCAAATCTAGCTTTGCCATCGGCCTAGGCTACCAAGAAGAAAATGATCTGTTTAACGAACAAAAACACAAAGATGCATAGTGAGGAGGAATGAATAGAGTATCACTTTATGTTTTGGAACAGTTAAGTATAACATCCAGCAATACCGTATATTATTAACATGTGGTGATGTTATCAGATTTTAAAATAAAATATAAATGTACATTTATCATCAACCCATCATTCATTCAAGTCCCAAAATTTACTTTATGGTATATGACATATACATGACAACTATTGATCAGCCCGTGTTTTCAAGAAATTAACGTTTAAAATGTTTCCATATCATTTTAAAGGTTATTTCCATATCACTGTCAATATAAGTTTATAGATATAGACAAAATTAAAAGGCATTTCTATACTTACAGATGTTAATTTAAAATTTTTGTGAGCGCATAACCCAATAAGGCATTGTGCAAATATAGATGTTGCTTAATATATGAACGTGAATACTGCATTTGGAACTATTTTATCCATATGTTATCTATGTTCGTTGGTTGCCACACTTGGCAGTAGCACTCAGTCGAAGAAGTGCGTTGTCGTTATGCATGTCGCGTTGTGTTATGATCAACAGTTATCAAGGTGTCGAATTTCAAACATAAATTCACTCATTCAATACACATTGAAAATTAATTTGAAATTAGACAAAAACAAGCGTCAGTGTTAGTGGGCGTATTTCCCAACTCATAAATGCATTAAAACTTATTCTAAACAAAATTAGATATTGTAGGACTAGAGATATTTGTGAACAGCAACACCATCGATTGATTCCAGCTTCAAGTGTATATGGACTCTGTTTTGATACAAGTTCCATATGCGTGAACAAAGACATGTTACGAATTGAAAAATTTATTTCAGTATTGACTCCTACTGTTTTCTTGACTACTTATGTACACAGAATCTTGTAAATATCGATTATGATTATAAACTATCGGAGTTCGTCAATAGAAAAAATTAATCATCGTTCGATCGATTGCATAGAAGATTATACTTATTACGATATCATGCACTCATGTACGGTACGCTTTAAAAATTCTGTGGTCAAGACTATAGCTGTTTCTTTTTAACTTTGCTCTTTCGATTTTTGGCATACCCTTTAGACTTGGAGAGGTATTTAGGTTGCCGATAATCTGATTTATTTGTGTATTTCGTGCTTATACAAATTCTCTCATGAATTCATCATTTGTGAAACATTATGATGCATATATGTATATGAAGTACCGAAGAACATTAGTAATGCCATGTAAAACATTTCCATGGCTTTAAATGGGTGTTTGGAGGGTATCACGCCAGCACGGATTTGAGATTAATGTTTCGCATCTGGTATAACAGGAATGCCACAGTTGACAGAAATTTAATATTCCGAATCATAGAGATTTCTACATCGGGGTCCTCATACGATTCCATGTGTTATCAAATCTTCCGAGTGTTCTCCCCTTTTCCGGAGCATCATCTGTCGCATATATATAAATATTATCAAAGTTTATGCCTATGTTCACTGTCCACGTGAAGGTAATATTTCACTCTATTCGACGGCTTGTTGTCTAAACTATTTTTGGTACTTTGTGATTTTTTTGTGCGAGCCTGTCAAAACATTGAATTTTATACTAAGACGCAGGTTTTTTTTTCGATTCATTTATTCCAATACTTTGTTACCCTTTCAATTAATGTTGTTTGCCAGTCGGGGTAAAAATGTTGGGAACCACTGAATCAAACAGTAACGTACAATAACATTACACCAACGCCTCCAAACTCACAGTCGATACACAGGCGCATCGTTCTCATTACCATTATTAAATAGAATATATACTACTTTCCAAAATTTGTTTAGTTTTCGCGTTTGTGATTGCGAGTATCTGTAGACTTTGATTCTGCAAAAATTGTTGCAGTAAAAAAGTTTGGAAACCACTGCCCCCGAGCATATAATAACAACTTTATTCACACTTCTTTACCTATATCTTAGCCATCCGTAAAATGCTGCAGCGAACTTCACTATCACATTACAAACTATGCAAAACAAATGTGACAAAGTAATGCAAAGTAATAGAATAAGCATAGCAATAAACAAGACAAGGCTGTGAACGAATTAATTTGAAAAGCATTGGGGAGTTGGGGCAGTGTGGAGGATGATAGTTTTGATGATGACTATTTTTGCTGTCGCTGTTTTTCGCCTCGGGATTCGGTCATACAGTTTGGCTACGGCGAAGACATGACGTTTGTACCACTAGTTTCGACTGTAGTACGTGAAGAAAAAACATGTGAATCTTACAAGCAAGAATTAGAAAGAATCATCAAGTCAGGATCGAACACAGGTAATGACCTCCATAGATCTAAGTAAAATAATGATCCAAAAAGGACATGAAGCCGTCGAAGTGGACGAGGCCCGCTCATCTTCGAACGTTATATTAAGTTAATCTTATCCTCATCAGCAGAAAAGGCTTTCAGTACATTTGGGCTGTTCGTCACAAAACTTCGATCTCGTTTGCATAAGTACGGAATTGATGCTTTATGTGAAACAGGAAATACGGAACAATCGCGCTGAATAATATTGCTATCTGTATTTGTCGGTTTTGAATTAGTTTGCATATTTATATACATGTATTTCTACTGAATTTAGCTTTACGTGCGTATGAAGAATTAACTTAGTTAATATGTATGTACGCGGTGTTAAAGAGGCAAAGCAAAAGATGCTTTTGAATTTTAAAGTTACATAGTAATATAGTTTTGACTAAATACGGTACTGTGCTTTAAAGACACTTACGTACATAGCCCAGGCATCCGTTAGTTAGGTTAGTAAAACTAGAATTGAATAGGGATAAAAGGACTTAGAATCCATCGCTTCCAAGACCAAAAATCGTGGGCCGACTCGAGACATAGTAATTCTGAATTTCGTCCCGTCCCCACTGGGGACTACCCAGTAGGCTACAAATTACTTTGAAACTTTACCAGAAAAACCTTTTCACTGTTTCAACAGAGTTTCTAAGGCAATCCCACGCTCGGGGGATTACATTTTTCTATCGGCTTTCCAAGTCACTACCATTGTTATATGATGTCGTTAATTTGAGTCGATAAAATTTTGTTTTTGAAATCGTATATATACACAAAAATAAACATTCGGCGGCTTCTTCGATTTATGTACATTCGAAAGGGTACTGCGATTCCAAGACAAGTTGTGAGAAATGATCAAGTGATATGTCATAAACATTGTAACCACAACATAATGTCATATTATAGCAATGTTAGAGTTACAGGTCCGAGGTTGCGAGGTTAAATGACCGAAAAAACTTTTGAGGCGGTCTCGCGGGTCGCAGTCGGAGAAAACACAAAAGTGATCAAAATATCGCGAGCTTACTTACTTTAAATTTATTGAAGAATGAGAGTTTACCGTACTAATCAGCCTGCTGTTATGTAACATACATTACATTGAGTTTTTGTTTCTATTCTAAGGAAAATTTATAAAGCCTTTTGTTATTTCAAAATTGCTTCCTGAGGAGTAACGTGGTATTTTCCTCCTCCTTTCCAGTGTTTGGTTTTGTGAGTTCTTCAAATTATATTGCTTCGTAACAGATATTACTTGAAAGCACAGCAGAAACCGCGGTTTACTTTTGTTGTAGAAAGAAAATAACTTTCCTTCCAGTTTTCCCCTGTTACCTTTCTATTGACACTCATTTTTGATGAATTGTTATGTTTGACTAACTTGCAGCGTGAGCAGGGCTATTGCTGTCGTCAAAAAAACACCAAAGCTACCAAAGTTGTGATTTCGGGACCTAGCTAAAAACCAACTGGACCGCGCGGCGCTACTTCAGCCCTGCGTTTCATCACTGCTGTCACAAGGCCAACGCTTGAAAATAGAGTACTGTGTTCACTAAAAGAAAGGCACAAAACGTCTCTCCAATTAAGGAGTTGCTTGATGTGAGTATAAGGTGCGAGGTTGTGATGGATAGCGCGACTCATCTCATCCTATCTGCACAAGAAAATTCATTCACTTGGTACCGATCATAAGACGTCATTCTCATATTAGCACTGCCTTGACGTTTATAGATACAACATTGATATTTTGTGATTTTAACAAACGCCTCTCTCGACATCAGGATTAGAAGAAGGGTTTAAATCTAGGGATCTCAACCCCAGTTGAAATAGCTAAAAATGTTGAAAACTCAAAAATGTTCAGCCATCAATACAAAAATCCGTCAAGGATTAGTATACGCAAGAATTGTTTTGTGGGCTGCACGAAATGTGCCCGCGGGTCAGGGTTTGACCACCCTGTTATATATACATACAAACTAAAATTTTGTATTTGAAGAACTTCTTTTATTTGTATTACTGTCCTCTGATAAGAAGACTGCATCATGCTGTTACTTTTCATGTTGTTACAGGTAAATGCCAGAATAGGCGATTCGGAGGTAGTCTGTGGTCGTATTAGCCCAAGCCTTATGCATTTCACGACAGTAATGCTATTTCGAAGCACAGACAGACGACTTAAACGGAGTTACTTGCAATATTCAATGAACAAACCAATAAAAATGTTCGCGACCATTTTTTTTTTATGTTTAAAAATATATATTTCATCAGTATAACACGTTCTGCACACCCACCGGAATAAGGTTAAGATTAAATATAAAGAATAAAACAACAATGCATCCAATATAAAAGCCAACCAAGGTGAATTGGACTCGGAGAGTGAATATCACAAGTGCACGCCTTCCTATACTGTAGTATAAATTCAAATTAATACGCGCTAAGCTAGAATCCGAGATGCAAAAACTCGAAAATACTTCGCAGAGGTTATTTTGTCTTTGTGACGTCACAATAGTCCCGCGGTAACAATGATAATTCATTATGACGAAACAATTGCACAAATGTGCATGCCATACTAAATGTCCTATTTTATGGGTTTCGGAATTCCTAAAATAAAATCTGAGTTAACAAACAGGTGCGCAGCACTACATAAATACCTATTTTATAAAAAACTCAAAATCACCAAAAATGACTTACGCAATTCGGTTATTAGCGTGACGATATATAACTGCAACACTTTACAAGTAAATATACGTGTATTCTAAATAAAGAGCTTCGAAACACACGTTTTATATAGAGCGATTATTAGAAATAAGCAGGACTTTGCTCAGTTATTTCTCCTGGCATCCCTAACAGCTGGATAATAGAATAGTTCTACCAGTGATTTCTCGCAGATTTTTGAACAGAATTTCCATGCAATTTTTATATAATTTTTAACAACTAACAATCAAAAACGACGAAATAGTTGTCATTTACCCATCATCGCTGGGTCACTTTTGATAGAAAATAAGCAAGAACAGAATTTTTTTTATCGCACTCTATAATTTACCGATTTCCGATTTAAAGAAAATCTGGTTGTAAATTGTAGAGAGACAATAAAACATGAATGAATATTATTTATCGTGGTTTTAGTATAATTCATTGTCATTCGTATATCTATCACATGAAATCATCATATACTTTAAATACAACAAATATTACTTATAATTTCGTCGAAAGAAATACTCCTCGCATTCAGATTATCAGATATGCATCGAATTATCGTAGCTTTAGATTTTAGATATTGGTTAAACACATACATTATTGGTCAATAGTAGTGTAAATTCAGCAAGTTTTTAATTCATGTACTCATTAAAATAATCTCTGTAATTTTAAGTGCAGTAATGTATGTATACAAGTAAGTGTTGTTTATTCAAGAAATTCACTACAGTAGTTTAGGACTGTCGAAGTAAGGCCACCTTTTAGCACCTTAGTTACAATACCGTATTTAGTTCTGTATATGTTTGGCTTAATTAGATTCCTTGAAATAAACACAGTTCAGTAGCAGAGTGTTTTAGCTGTTGTGCATTTGATCCGGTCGCTAGGAATCTCTGATGCGACATATGATTATACAGGCCGACATTGTTTTCGCTTGATTCTTCGCATTTGAATTGAAATGACGTTATTTCACAACGCTGGATAGAAATGTTTTTGTTTCTGTATTGCTTCTTCAATTTATCACCATTAATTCTATGAAATTAGGAAAGCATAGTTTTTTGCATCCAAATGGAAATGGGATTTAAATAGGGGCGGACAATGTAGAGTTATATTATCGAACTGAATTGCGAAAAACCGATCCACTGTCAGTTCGATTATTTCGGACAGCCAACACCCTGATGTTTGTGGGCTTCTCCGGGGCATAGAATAATAAACTTCATATCTAGCCCTATTTTGTTTCATAATCAGCGTAATATAGCTATCCCTGCATAATGCATTACACGCTTCAGAAAGCGTCGTCAATCGATTATGTATGTGCGACGAGATTTTTCTGTGATATTTATGCGTATGAAAATGGGTCTAAATAAAATCGTCTTATCGATAGTGTGCCACAAATTTAGTGTGAAATAGAAACCTGGTTTAAACACGTCAGAGTTCGAATATTTAAGAGAGAGCGTTTAGATTTAGAACATGCTGCCATCACAACTGAGATTACCCTGTGACGGCCAACAAGTCCGGATGCTGGTAGGGTTATATATGTGCATGGATTGCATTTGAGATAACGGTGGTTTTGAAAAATGAAGGTAATCGCGTTACAGTTGAATGCAATTGTTGTGACACAATTTCTGAAATGTCAGTCATGGATTCAATATATATTTCCAAAAGCGGAATAGTTGATACGATTAATACCTTTCTGCCAAGGTCATTTTTTTCTTTAGCAGGAAATCATATAAGGTTGAATTATATTTGACTTCAGGATATTTAACTACAAGTACAAAGACATTTTGTCTTTGTTTTCGCACGGGTAATATTTTGAGAATAAAATAGATCATCGCATTTTTATTCTATTGGTTTGAACCGAGGGTATTTATTACTTTGGTACCTTCAAATCTAGCTTTGCCATCGGCCTAGGCTACCAAGAAGAAAATGATCTGTTTAACGAACAAAAACACAAAGATGCATAGTGAGGAGGAATGAATAGAGTATCACTTTATGTTTTGGAACAGTTAAGTATAACATCCAGCAATACCGTATATTATTAACATGTGGTGATGTTATCAGATTTTAAAATAAAATATAAATGTACATTTATCATCAACCCATCATTCATTCAAGTCCCAAAATTTACTTTATGGTATATGACATATACATGACAACTATTGATCAGCCCGTGTTTTCAAGAAATTAACGTTTAAAATGTTTCCATATCATTTTAAAGGTTATTTCCATATCACTGTCAATATAAGTTTATAGATATAGACAAAATTAAAAGGCATTTCAATACTTACAGATGTTAATTTAAAATTTTTGTGAGCGCATAACCCAATAAGGCATTGTGCAAATATAGATGTTGCTTAATATATGAACGTGAATACTGCATTTGGAACTATTTTATCCATATGTTATCTATGTTCGTTGGTTGCCACACTTGGCAGTAGCACTCAGTCGAAGAAGTGCGTTGTCGTTATGCATGTCGCGTTGTGTTATGATCAACAGTTATCAAGGTGTCGAATTTCAAACATAAATTCACTCATTCAATACACATTGAAAATTAATTTGAAATTAGACAAAAACAAGCGTCAGTGTTAGTGGGCGTATTTCCCAACTCATAAATGCATTAAAACTTATTCTAAACAAAATTAGATATTGTAGGACTAGAGATATTTGTGAACAGCAACACCATCGATTGATTCCAGCTTCAAGTGTATATGGACTCTGTTTTGATACAAGTTCCATATGCGTGAACAAAGACATGTTACGAATTGAAAAATTTATTTCAGTATTGACTCCTACTGTTTTCTTGACTACTTATGTACACAGAATCTTGTAAATATCGATTATGATTATAAACTATCGGAGTTCGTCAATAGAAAAAATTAATCATCGTTCGATCGATTGCATAGAAGATTATACTTATTACGATATCATGCACTCATGTACGGTACGCTTTAAAAATTCTGTGGTCAAGACTATAGCTGTTTCTTTTTAACTTTGCTCTTTCGATTTTTGGCATACCCTTTAGACTTGGAGAGGTATTTAGGTTGCCGATAATCTGATTTATTTGTGTATTTCGTGCTTATACAAATTCTCTCATGAATTCATCATTTGTGAAACATTATGATGCATATATGTATATGAAGTACCGAAGAACATTAGTAATGCCATGTAAAACATTTCCATGGCTTTAAATGGTGTTTGGAGGGTATCACGCCAGCACGGATTTGAGATTAATGTTTCGCATCTGGTATAACAGGAATGCCACAGTTGACAGAAATTTAATATTCCGAATCATAGAGATTTCTACATCGGGGTCCTCATACGATTCCATGTGTTATCAAATCTTCCGAGTGTTCTCCCCTTTTCCGGAGCATCATCTGTCGCATATATATAAATATTATCAAAGTTTATGCCTATGTTCACTGTCCACGTGAAGGTAATATTTCACTCTATTCGACGGCTTGTTGTCTAAACTATTTTTGGTACTTTGTGATTTTTTTGTGCGAGCCTGTCAAAACATTGAATTTTATACTAAGACGCAGGTTTTTTTTTCGATTCATTTATTCCAATACTTTGTTACCCTTTCAATTAATGTTGTTTGCCAGTCGGGGTAAAAATGTTGGGAACCACTGAATCAAACAGTAACGTACAATAACATTACACCAACGCCTCCAAACTCACAGTCGATACACAGGCGCATCGTTCTCATTACCATTATTAAATAGAATATATACTACTTTCCAAAATTTGTTTAGTTTTCGCGTTTGTGATTGCGAGTATCTGTAGACTTTGATTCTGCAAAAATTGTTGCAGTAAAAAAGTTTGGAAACCACTGCCCCCGAGCATATAATAACAACTTTATTCACACTTCTTTACCTATATCTTAGCCATCCGTAAAATGCTGCAGCGAACTTCACTATCACATTACAAACTATGCAAAACAAATGTGACAAAGTAATGCAAAGTAATAGAATAAGCATAGCAATAAACAAGACAAGGCTGTGAACGAATTAATTTGAAAAGCATTGGGGAGTTGGGGCAGTGTGGAGGATGATAGTTTTGATGATGACTATTTTTGCTGTCGCTGTTTTTCGCCTCGGGATTCGGTCATACAGTTTGGCTACGGCGAAGACATGACGTTTGTACCACTAGTTTCGACTGTAGTACGTGAAGAAAAAACATGTGAATCTTACAAGCAAGAATTAGAAAGAATCATCAAGTCAGGATCGAACACAGGTAATGACCTCCATAGATCTAAGTAAAATAATGATCCAAAAAGGACATGAAGCCGTCGAAGTGGACGAGGCCCGCTCATCTTCGAACGTTATATTAAGTTAATCTTATCCTCATCAGCAGAAAAAGCTTTCAGTACATTTGGGCTGTTCGTCACAAAACTTCGATCTCGTTTGCATAAGTACGGAATTGATGCTTTATGTGAAACAGGAAATACGGAACAATCGCGCTGAATAATATTGCTATCTGTATTTGTCGGTTTTGAATTAGTTTGCATATTTATATACATGTATTTCTACTGAATTTAGCTTTACGTGCGTATGAAGAATTAACTTAGTTAATATGTATGTACGCGGTGTTAAAGAGGCAAAGCAAAAGATGCTTTTGAATTTTAAAGTTACATAGTAATATAGTTTTGACTAAATACGGTACTGTGCTTTAAAGACACTTACGTACATAGCCCAGGCATCCGTTAGTTAGGTTAGTAAAACTAGAATTGAATAGGGATAAAAGGACTTAGAATCCATCGCTTCCAAGACCAAAAATCGTGGGCCGACTCGAGACATAGTAATTCTGAATTTCGTCCCGTCCCCACTGGGGACTACCCAGTAGGCTACAAATTACTTTGAAACTTTACCAGAAAAACCTTTTCACTGTTTCAACAGAGTTTCTAAGGCAATCCCACGCTCGGGGGATTACATTTTTCTATCGGCTTTCCAAGTCACTACCATTGTTATATGATGTCGTTAATTTGAGTCGATAAAATTTTGTTTTTGAAATCGTATATATACACAAAAATAAACATTCGGCGGCTTCTTCGATTTATGTACATTCGAAAGGGTACTGCGATTCCAAGACAAGTTGTGAGAAATGATCAAGTGATATGTCATAAACATTGTAACCACAACATAATGTCATATTATAGCAATGTTAGAGTTACAGGTCCGAGGTTGCGAGGTTAAATGACCGAAAAAACTTTTGAGGCGGTCTCGCGGGTCGCAGTCGGAGAAAACACAAAAGTGATCAAAATATCGCGAGCTTACTTACTTTAAATTTATTGAAGAATGAGAGTTTACCGTACTAATCAGCCTGCTGTTATGTAACATACATTACATTGAGTTTTTGTTTCTATTCTAAGGAAAATTTATAAAGCCTTTTGTTATTTCAAAATTGCTTCCTGAGGAGTAACGTGGTATTTTCCTCCTCCTTTCCAGTGTTTGGTTTTGTGAGTTCTTCAAATTATATTGCTTCGTAACAGATATTACTTGAAAGCACAGCAGAAACCGCGGTTTACTTTTGTTGTAGAAAGAAAATAACTTTCCTTCCAGTTTTCCCCTGTTACCTTTCTATTGACACTCATTTTTGATGAATTGTTATGTTTGACTAACTTGCAGCGTGAGCAGGGCTATTGCTGTCGTCAAAAAAACACCAAAGCTACCAAAGTTGTGATTTCGGGACCTAGCTAAAAACCAACTGGACCGCGCGGCGCTACTTCAGCCCTGCGTTTCATCACTGCTGTCACAAGGCCAACGCTTGAAAATAGAGTACTGTGTTCACTAAAAGAAAGGCACAAAACGTCTCTCCAATTAAGGAGTTGCTTGATGTGAGTATAAGGTGCGAGGTTGTGATGGATAGCGCGACTCATCTCATCCTATCTGCACAAGAAAATTCATTCACTTGGTACCGATCATAAGACGTCATTCTCATATTAGCACTGCCTTGACGTTTATAGATACAACATTGATATTTTGTGATTTTAACAAACGCCTCTCTCGACATCAGGATTAGAAGAAGGGTTTAAATCTAGGGATCTCAACCCCAGTTGAAATAGCTAAAAATGTTGAAAACTCAAAAATGTTCAGCCATCAATACAAAAATCCGTCAAGGATTAGTATACGCAAGAATTGTTTTGTGGGCTGCACGAAATGTGCCCGCGGGTCAGGGTTTGACCACCCTGTTATATATACATACAAACTAAAATTTTGTATTTGAAGAACTTCTTTTATTTGTATTACTGTCCTCTGATAAGAAGACTGCATCATGCTGTTACTTTTCATGTTGTTACAGGTAAATGCCAGAATAGGCGATTCGGAGGTAGTCTGTGGTCGTATTAGCCCAAGCCTTATGCATTTCACGACAGTAATGCTATTTCGAAGCACAGACAGACGACTTAAACGGAGTTACTTGCAATATTCAATGAACAAACCAATAAAAATGTTCGCGACCATTTTTTTTTTATGTTTAAAAATATATATTTCATCAGTATAACACGTTCTGCACACCCACCGGAATAAGGTTAAGATTAAATATAAAGAATAAAACAACAATGCATCCAATATAAAAGCCAACCAAGGTGAATTGGACTCGGAGAGTGAATATCACAAGTGCACGCCTTCCTATACTGTAGTATAAATTCAAATTAATACGCGCTAAGCTAGAATCCGAGATGCAAAAACTCGAAAATACTTCGCAGAGGTTATTTTGTCTTTGTGACGTCACAATAGTCCCGCGGTAACAATGATAATTCATTATGACGAAACAATTGCACAAATGTGCATGCCATACTAAATGTCCTATTTTATGGGTTTCGGAATTCCTAAAATAAAATCTGAGTTAACAAACAGGTGCGCAGCACTACATAAATACCTATTTTATAAAAAACTCAAAATCACCAAAAATGACTTACGCAATTCGGTTATTAGCGTGACGATATATAACTGCAACACTTTACAAGTAAATATACGTGTATTCTAAATAAAGAGCTTCGAAACACACGTTTTATATAGAGCGATTATTAGAAATAAGCAGGACTTTGCTCAGTTATTTCTCCTGGCATCCCTAACAGCTGGATAATAGAATAGTTCTACCAGTGATTTCTCGCAGATTTTTGAACAGAATTTCCATGCAATTTTTATATAATTTTTAACAACTAACAATCAAAAACGACGAAATAGTTGTCATTTACCCATCATCGCTGGGTCACTTTTGATAGAAAATAAGCAAGAACAGAATTTTTTTTATCGCACTCTATAATTTACCGATTTCCGATTTAAAGAAAATCTGGTTGTAAATTGTAGAGAGACAATAAAACATGAATGAATATTATTTATCGTGGTTTTAGTATAATTCATTGTCATTCGTATATCTATCACATGAAATCATCATATACTTTAAATACAACAAATATTACTTATAATTTCGTCGAAAGAAATACTCCTCGCATTCAGATTATCAGATATGCATCGAATTATCGTAGCTTTAGATTTTAGATATTGGTTAAACACATACATTATTGGTCAATAGTAGTGTAAATTCAGCAAGTTTTTAATTCATGTACTCATTAAAATAATCTCTGTAATTTTAAGTGCAGTAATGTATGTATACAAGTAAGTGTTGTTTATTCAAGAAATTCACTACAGTAGTTTAGGACTGTCGAAGTAAGGCCACCTTTTAGCACCTTAGTTACAATACCGTATTTAGTTCTGTATATGTTTGGCTTAATTAGATTCCTTGAAATAAACACAGTTCAGTAGCAGAGTGTTTTAGCTGTTGTGCATTTGATCCGGTCGCTAGGAATCTCTGATGCGACATATGATTATACAGGCCGACATTGTTTTCGCTTGATTCTTCGCATTTGAATTGAAATGACGTTATTTCACAACGCTGGATAGAAATGTTTTTGTTTCTGTATTGCTTCTTCAATTTATCACCATTAATTCTATGAAATTAGGAAAGCATAGTTTTTTGCATCCAAATGGAAATGGGATTTAAATAGGGGCGGACAATGTAGAGTTATATTATCGAACTGAATTGCGAAAAACCGATCCACTGTCAGTTCGATTATTTCGGACAGCCAACACCCTGATGTTTGTGGGCTTCTCCGGGGCATAGAATAATAAACTTCATATCTAGCCCTATTTTGTTTCATAATCAGCGTAATATAGCTATCCCTGCATAATGCATTACACGCTTCAGAAAGCGTCGTCAATCGATTATGTATGTGCGACGAGATTTTTCTGTGATATTTATGCGTATGAAAATGGGTCTAAATAAAATCGTCTTATCGATAGTGTGCCACAAATTTAGTGTGAAATAGAAACCTGGTTTAAACACGTCAGAGTTCGAATATTTAAGAGAGAGCGTTTAGATTTAGAACATGCTGCCATCACAACTGAGATTACCCTGTGACGGCCAACAAGTCCGGATGCTGGTAGGGTTATATATGTGCATGGATTGCATTTGAGATAACGGTGGTTTTGAAAAATGAAGGTAATCGCGTTACAGTTGAATGCAATTGTTGTGACACAATTTCTGAAATGTCAGTCATGGATTCAATATATATTTCCAAAAGCGGAATAGTTGATACGATTAATACCTTTCTGCCAAGGTCATTTTTTTCTTTAGCAGGAAATCATATAAGGTTGAATTATATTTGACTTCAGGATATTTAACTACAAGTACAAAGACATTTTGTCTTTGTTTTCGCACGGGTAATATTTTGAGAATAAAATAGATCATCGCATTTTTATTCTATTGGTTTGAACCGAGGGTATTTATTACTTTGGTACCTTCAAATCTAGCTTTGCCATCGGCCTAGGCTACCAAGAAGAAAAGGATCTGTTTAACGAACAAAAACACAAAGATGCATAGTGAGGAGGAATGAATAGAGTATCACTTTATGTTTTGGAACAGTTAAGTATAACATCCAGCAATACCGTATATTATTAACATGTGGTGATGTTATCAGATTTTAAAATAAAATATAAATGTACATTTATCATCAACCCATCATTCATTCAAGTCCCAAAATTTACTTTATGGTATATGACATATACATGACAACTATTGATCAGCCCGTGTTTTCAAGAAATTAACGTTTAAAATGTTTCCATATCATTTTAAAGGTTATTTCCATATCACTGTCAATATAAGTTTATAGATATAGACAAAATTAAAAGGCATTTCTATACTTACAGATGTTAATTTAAAATTTTTGTGAGCGCATAACCCAATAAGGCATTGTGCAAATATAGATGTTGCTTAATATATGAACGTGAATACTGCATTTGGAACTATATTATCCATATGTTATCTATGTTCGTTGGTTGCCACACTTGGCAGTAGCACTCAGTCGAAGAAGTGCGTTGTCGTTATGCATGTCGCGTTGTGTTATGATCAACAGTTATCAAGGTGTCGAATTTCAAACATAAATTCACTCATTCAATACACATTGAAAATTAATTTGAAATTAGACAAAAACAAGCGTCAGTGTTAGTGGGCGTATTTCCCAACTCATAAATGCATTAAAACTTATTCTAAACAAAATTAGATATTGTAGGACTAGAGATATTTGTGAACAGCAACACCATCGATTGATTCCAGCTTCAAGTGTATATGGACTCTGTTTTGATACAAGTTCCATATGCGTGAACAAAGACATGTTACGAATTGAAAAATTTATTTCAGTATTGACTCCTACTGTTTTCTTGACTACTTATGTACACAGAATCTTGTAAATATCGATTATGATTATAAACTATCGGAGTTCGTCAATAGAAAAAATTAATCATCGTTCGATCGATTGCATAGAAGATTATACTTATTACGATATCATGCACTCATGTACGGTACGCTTTAAAAATTCTGTGGTCAAGACTATAGCTGTTTCTTTTTAACTTTGCTCTTTCGATTTTTGGCATACCCTTTAGACTTGGAGAGGTATTTAGGTTGCCGATAATCTGATTTATTTGTGTATTTCGTGCTTATACAAATTCTCTCATGAATTCATCATTTGTGAAACATTATGATGCATATATGTATATGAAGTACCGAAGAACATTAGTAATGCCATGTAAAACATTTCCATGGCTTTAAATGGGTGTTTGGAGGGTATCACGCCAGCACGGATTTGAGATTAATGTTTCGCATCTGGTATAACAGGAATGCCACAGTTGACAGAAATTTAATATTCCGAATCATAGAGATTTCTACATCGGGGTCCTCATACGATTCCATGTGTTATCAAATCTTCCGAGTGTTCTCCCCTTTTCCGGAGCATCATCTGTCGCATATATATAAATATTATCAAAGTTTATGCCTATGTTCACTGTCCACGTGAAGGTAATATTTCACTCTATTCGACGGCTTGTTGTCTAAACTATTTTTGGTACTTTGTGATTTTTTTGTGCGAGCCTGTCAAAACATTGAATTTTATACTAAGACGCAGGTTTTTTTTTCGATTCATTTATTCCAATACTTTGTTACCCTTTCAATTAATGTTGTTTGCCAGTCGGGGTAAAAATGTTGGGAACCACTGAATCAAACAGTAACGTACAATAACATTACACCAACGCCTCCAAACTCACAGTCGATACACAGGCGCATCGTTCTCATTACCATTATTAAATAGAATATATACTACTTTCCAAAATTTGTTTAGTTTTCGCGTTTGTGATTGCGAGTATCTGTAGACTTTGATTCTGCAAAAATTGTTGCAGTAAAAAAGTTTGGAAACCACTGCCCCCGAGCATATAATAACAACTTTATTCACACTTCTTTACCTATATCTTAGCCATCCGTAAAATGCTGCAGCGAACTTCACTATCACATTACAAACTATGCAAAACAAATGTGACAAAGTAAGGCAAAGTAATAGAATAAGCATAGCAATAAACAAGACAAGGCTGTGAACGAATTAATTTGAAAAGCATTGGGGAGTTGGGGCAGTGTGGAGGATGATAGTTTTGATGATGACTATTTTTGCTGTCGCTGTTTTTCGCCTCGGGATTCGGTCATACAGTTTGGCTACGGCGAAGACATGACGTTTGTACCACTAGTTTCGACTGTAGTACGTGAAGAAAAAACATGTGAATCTTACAAGCAAGAATTAGAAAGAATCATCAAGTCAGGATCGAACACAGGTAATGACCTCCATAGATCTAAGTAAAATAATGATCCAAAAAGGACATGAAGCCGTCGAAGTGGACGAGGCCCGCTCATCTTCGAACGTTATATTAAGTTAATCTTATCCTCATCAGCAGAAAAAGCTTTCAGTACATTTGGGCTGTTCGTCACAAAACTTCGATCTCGTTTGCATAAGTACGGAATTGATGCTTTATGTGAAACAGGAAATACGGAACAATCGCGCTGAATAATATTGCTATCGGTATTTGTCGGTTTTGAATTAGTTTGCATATTTATATACATGTATTTCTACTGAATTTAGCTTTACGTGCGTATGAAGAATTAACTTAGTTAATATGTATGTACGCGGTGTTAAAGAGGCAAAGCAAAAGATGCTTTTGAATTTTAAAGTTACATAGTAATATAGTTTTGACTAAATACGGTACTGTGCTTTAAAGACACTTACGTACATAGCCCAGGCATCCGTTAGTTAGGTTAGTAAAACTAGAATTGAATAGGGATAAAAGGACTTAGAATCCATCGCTTCCAAGACCAAAAATCGTGGGCCGACTCGAGACATAGTAATTCTGAATTTCGTCCCGTCCCCACTGGGGACTACCCAGTAGGCTACAAATTACTTTGAAACTTTACCAGAAAAACCTTTTCACTGTTTCAACAGAGTTTCTAAGGCAATCCCACGCTCGGGGGATTACATTTTTCTATCGGCTTTCCAAGTCACTATAGGATATTGGGTAATTTCGCTGCTTTTGGTTAAGTGACGTGTTTAGACTTAAAGTCATACTAATCTTAAAATTAGAAGCAATCTCTCAGTCATAAAATACGTAACAATTAGACGTCCTGTAAGGTACGATGACGATAACGCGTCATGCCCTAAGGATACCAAAACCAGCATAAAAGCGACCAATCGTTAGGAGAGAAAAAAAAGGATAACGATGGACAAGTAATTAACGAACTCGGGCTTGCAGTGAAACTTTGATTTTTATGTGACTTATCAGTCATGACTTGGAACTATCCTTTGTATTTGTAAATATACAATTGCAATATATGTATTCGGAACCAGGAGTATGTCTTCTTCATAAGATCAGATCAGAAACAACAGCAATACAGAAATTGTAGCAAAAAAAATAAATGTTCCCTAAAAATGGTGACCCGACAGACGAACCAGCGCCTTTCTGAGATGGAGTCTGAAAAGTAACCGTTAGAACTAAAGGTGACCCCAAAGACATCAACTCCACAAGCAAGCCGAGGATAAAAAGATCAAGGGAAATGAAAAACAACAACCAAACCAAGATTCAGACAGTATGAAAAATCAAGGAATTACAAGCGAAATACCAAAGACTCTGACAAAAAGAAAAAGACTGTTAGATTTAAAAGGTGTATGAGATTCACATTATATGGACTGTTATAAAAATATGTGTGTAAAACATTCACACTATATGAACTGTTTTACACCAGAAAAAAAACCGTAAAATCAAAAACTAGTCGGAACTCTTGACTACAAAAACAAATGAGAAAGATATGAAACGAAAGAACTTCAGAAAGAAACGCCCGCGAACCAACTTCAAGAAACC
The DNA here is from genome assembly GCF_964204865.1 of Styela clava. Lineage (NCBI taxonomy): Eukaryota > Metazoa > Chordata > Ascidiacea > Stolidobranchia > Styelidae > Styela > Styela clava. Next base: position 1,382,926 of record NC_135264.1, on the reverse strand, counting down.
GCGCGATTGTAGCATTTTATATTGTACTAAAAATATTTCAATTTCGTGTACAAAATGGACAGACATTCTTCTTCTTCTTCACAGGTATTTCACGTTTCCTTCTTTCTAATCTTTAAGGCGTTCTATATTTGGTATTAAACCCAACGAGGTTTACTCAAAAATATTTAATTTATTCGATTTTGGCAGATATTAGCATTCGTTTTCTTTAAATATACTTTACGTTGACTTTAACATTTTTTTTAAAATATGATTACAAATACGATCGTATTTCGAATCAGCGCTTCGGGATGCATTTGCATAAACGCAAGTGAAATTCTCATCATTTTTTATTTTTAAACGCCCAAAGAGGCTCATCACAATTATAGCCGGAAAGGCTCATCAACGCAACACGCGTATTTTTTAATTTTTTTCAGCGCTTCAAAATTTATTAATGTGAAACGAAGTGTATTAAAGCTAAGCATTGGTAGTAATCTGTCACCTAAATTATAAAATAAACCAACGCCAAATCTTTTTCTTTCCATACACTGTATAACACACACACATTCTGTCTCATAATCATAATTTCAACTTTCTTATGTTTTTATGAATTTTGTTGCATTTTGTGTATATATTTTCACTGCACGCCCAAGCTTGGCCACTGCTCCGCAGCTAAAGTAGGTGCATAGTATAGGATATTGGGTAATTTCGCTGCTTTTGGTTAAGTGACGTGTTTAGACTTAAAGTCATACTAATCTTAAAATTAGAAGCAATCTCTCAGTCATAAAATACGTAACAATTAGACGTCCTGTAAGGTACGATGACGATAACGCGTCATGCCCTAAGGATACCAAAACCAGCATAAAAGCGACCAATCGTTAGGAGAGAAAAAAAAGGATAACGATGGACAAGTAATTAACGAACTCGGGCTTGCAGTGAAACTTTGATTTTTATGTGACTTATCAGTCATGACTTGGAACTATCCTTTGTATTTGTAAATATACAATTGCAATATATGTATTCGGAACCAGGAGTATGTCTTCTTCATAAGATCAGATCAGAAACAACAGCAATACAGAAATTGTAGCAAAAAAAATAAATGTTCCCTAAATCACTACCATTGTTATATGATGTCGTTAATTTGAGTCGATAAAATTTTGTTTTTGAAATCGTATATATACACAAAAATAAACATTCGGCGGCTTCTTCGATTTATGTACATTCGAAAGGGTACTGCGATTCCAAGACAAGTTGTGAGAAATGATCAAGTGATATGTCATAAACATTGTAACCACAACATAATGTCATATTATAGCAATGTTAGAGTTACAGGTCCGAGGTTGCGAGGTTAAATGACCGAAAAAACTTTTGAGGCGGTCTCGCGGGTCGCAGTCGGAGAAAACACAAAAGTGATCAAAATATCGCGAGCTTACTTACTTTAAATTTATTGAAGAATGAGAGTTTACCGTACTAATCAGCCTGCTGTTATGTAACATACATTACATTGAGTTTTTGTTTCTATTCTAAGGAAAATTTATAAAGCCTTTTGTTATTTCAAAATTGCTTCCTGAGGAGTAACGTGGTATTTTCCTCCTCCTTTCCAGTGTTTGGTTTTGTGAGTTCTTCAAATTATATTCCTTCGTAACAGATATTACTTGAAAGCACAGCAGAAACCGCGGTTTACTTTTGTTGTAGAAAGAAAATAACTTTCCTTCCAGTTTTCCCCTGTTACCTTTCTATTGACACTCATTTTTGATGAATTGTTATGTTTGACTAACTTGCAGCGTGAGCAGGGCTATTGCTGTCGTCAAAAAAACACCAAAGCTACCAAAGTTGTGATTTCGGGACCTAGCTAAAAACCAACTGGACCCTGCGTTTCATCACTGCTGTCACAAGGCCAACGCTTGAAAATAGAGTACTGTGTTCACTAAAAGAAAGGCACAAAACGTCTCTCCAATTAAGGAGTTGCTTGATGTGAGTATAAGGTGCGAGGTTGTGATGGATAGCGCGACTCATCTCATCCTATCTGCACAAGAAAATTCATTCACTTGGTACCGATCATAAGACGTCATTCTCATATTAGCACTGCCTTGACGTTTATAGATACAACATTGATATTTTGTGATTTTAACAAACGCCTCTCTCGACATCAGGATTAGAAGAAGGGTTTAAATCTAGGGATCTCAACCCCAGTTGAAATAGCTAAAAATGTTGAAAACTCAAAAATGTTCAGCCATCAATACAAAAATCCGTCAAGGATTAGTATACGCAAGAATTGTTTTGTGGGCTGCACGAAATGTGCCCGCGGGTCAGGGTTTGACCACCCTGTTATATATACATACAAACTAAAATTTTGTATTTGAAGAACTTCTTTTATTTGTATTACTGTCCTCTGATAAGAAGACTGCATCATGCTGTTACTTTTCATGTTGTTACAGGTAAATGCCAGAATAGGCGATTCGGAGGTAGTCTGTGGTCGTATTAGCCCAAGCCTTATGCATTTCACGACAGTAATGCTATTTCGAAGCACAGACAGACGACTTAAACGGAGTTACTTGCAATATTCAATGAACAAACCAATAAAAATGTTCGCGACCATGTACGCCTTTCCAGAAGTTTAAAAAAGTAGAAATTTCACGACATATTTTATTTCGCATGATAATAGTAACGAATATAATGAAATTTCAGTTTTTTTTCGAATCGTTGGGTTACAGAAATGTGTGTATATTATGAACAATTGTAGTGAAAAAAGGAATGAAAAATTAATAACGTGCTATCTATGAAATGCTGTGAATTATGTCGCAAAATAAAGAAAATTAGCACACAAAATAAATATAGGAAAGCTAAATTATTAATAATTATAATAGTAATTCGAAAAACGATAAATTAAACAAAATTGTTGACAAAAAAGTAATATCATTTTTTTGGTGCTCTGAAAATAAAGGATATTAGCGCCTTGTTTATACATGCGAGAAAAACTTACCAAAACACCAAATGTAAAAATTAGCACCTAATTCAAGCAAATATACAACATATGTCCTTGACTGAAGGGAAAAATTATATGTACAAAGGTAAAGTCTCAATACCAAAGATTTCAATTCAATGCACCGAATATTCAGAATCAAGCTAATTGAAAATTAACTTCTTGTGAGTTTTATGTAAACAAATTAAGGCATTTTCATTAAATACGCAAAAGAAGTAATAAAAATATAAGGTGGTGTTGTCGACAATGCTGGTTCTAAAATTTTTCACGTAGAAATACTGTTTTAAAACGGAATGTGTGATGTAGAAAATCGTTCGATTACCCCTCAAAATCTCTCGGAAGTCAACTATAAATTACCACAGCACACTATTCCAGTAACTGTTAAATAAATAAAGACACGTTGTACTGATATAATCGAATTAACCACAACACAGTATAGGCACAGTGAAAATGCTACACAAAGGCTATACAAGTGCGCTATATCGACAAATCGTACTTGACACAAGCATAAACAACAGCACATAGTGTAATAATGTTAGCATATACGGAGCATGATTACTGGTAGAAACAGGACGAGTGTGTGCAATTAATTCATCGAGGGTGTCGCCCTATTTTAAATCAAGATAACTTTACACTGGACCAATATTATACACTGGAATGAATTGTTTAATATTATTTCTCATTTTTTGATTATTTTCCGTGGAGCTCCCTTTGTGGGTATTTTCGATCTCCTTGGTGTATCTGCGGCGCTTGACCTTGACAACGATCCTGTTGCTTTAGGAGTGGAGCTTTTCACGGGGGTAGAGTGACGTGAGGGATGGTTTGGAGGCGACAAAACTGCTGAACTTGAAACGGAGGTATCTCCTGCCGTAGGAGCTTCGGCGCTGGAAATGGAAGGGGTTGAAGATCGGTCCGAAGATCCACTTGACGCACGACTTCGTACACTTTTATGTTTTGCTGAAAATAAAACATAAATGAAAATTTCGAACACACACAAACAAAAAGAAAATAAAAATAACTACCGTATGTCTGCCAGTATTACCTCTGTGTTTATTTGAAAGTATTTTGATTCCATACTTTCAAATCCGTTTAGAAGTAGGTATAGTCAAAATTCGTTCGCTGCCCAGAGCGAACGGGCTGATTTTTGCTTCCCTCTCTTTTATTAACGAGTTTTAACCACTTAGTGGCCACTCGAAGTCCTGTTCAGAGAGGTCCAACAAAACATAGGTATAAATCCACGAAAATAAACATATTGCATACATGCACCCTTTTCAACTAATCAGTTTGGGTGAGTTGGACAAAGACCCCATAGTGAATAACTTGTCCGGTTGCAACTTGAGGAATTTCACATATACAAATCAAAATTCCGTATAATAAACAAACATCAGCTTACACATAGTTAATACATTTATGTATTGGCTATACGAATTTTATATCGCTGGATGAGAAGAGAACAGGCCAAAGTCACAAATTTGAGTTTCGAGAAAATCTTGAATTTCAATATTTTCGAATATCTAGATAAGAATGTGTACTTAGTATTTGTGAAGACCTGAGCGGGCCTGAGAATATCTTTCTAATCAACATTTTCAAGCACTTCAGTCTGATAGGTGTGGTTGAATTATTTACTATTATCTGAGTGAAATAGAACCAAGACTAATTTTCTGTAATTACCTCGAATCGATTCAAAAAGTTGATTTGAATCCTTCCAGTTCGAAATTCTGAAACCAACATCCATGATTGTGACTTAGGTGCCGTTGGCCTATCACTGTAATATTATCACTAATTTACTTCAGTTTCACAACACCCTCAGTGATCATCAAATTTGGAATATCTCAACACAGGGTAGTTGAGATCCAAAGCCTAACATTGCTTTAATAGGACAAGATGACTGAACACATTTTTGAAGATTGACGTCATAGCGCACTTTCTACTCCATTCGAACATCAAGATTTATCTAAGCTTATTCCTCGTTCTTTTTCTGATCTGTGCTTACAAGTACGATTGCAGTCTAGCTCATCATCAATTGTCTTCAAAACTATTAATAAATCAGCCTATGTCCGTTCCGACACTAAGTATATCCGATGGAAAATGCATAAGTTCATCATATTAGATTCAGGCCTATTCTGTTCTCAACTTCTATAAAATATTCTATTCCAAAGTCCAGCTAAAATATTTTATATTGGTAAATTAAAAAATCCAAGATCATCATCTTTTTCGAGCATTGTTCAAAACCCAAAAGTATTTAATAAATTAAAATTCCATAAAATGTGACTTAGGCCCATTTTGTTCTCATCTAGCGATATGCTTCATAACACGGAGTCTGAATTATGACTTACGGCATTCATGTCCGTTGCTTCTGTGTGGTGTTGGGTGTATTCCTGAAGTAATGGTGTGGCGAGAAGGTGACGCGGTTCGTGATGATCCGCGAGATGTCGGCCGAGAGCTTTGAAGTGATCTGAAATTGGAAAAAAATTGACTGATATTTATTTGAACTAGCGTTAATTCAACGTTTCAGATAGTAACTTTACCAGATTTTTTTCACAGGCCCTGTCTATTTCATTCTCGATTAAGAATATGTTTAAAACCTACCTTGGAGTACCGCCTCTCTTTGTTCTAAAAGCTGTCATTTGCTGAGAAGATCCGGCAGGCAAAATGAATTTTTCTCGTAATTCACTGTTGGTGCGTCCTTTAGCTAAAACACAAAAAAAAGTTAACGTCATCTCGAGTATTTTAGTTTGCAACAGATCAAATTTTGAACATTGTTCATGCAGAAATCGAGACGTGATTGAAACGCCCGCGACGACCAACTGAGAAGAAATTGCGATATCTGATAAATCTATCGAAAATTATTTAGAAAGTATTGAACATTACTACAGGATGAAAACATTAAAGCAAGGAGAGAGTATTGTTGAAGAAAGATCATACAAACCATGGCTGGAGGTTTCTAGGACAGCACTTCCATTTTCAGATGATGATTGATCTAAATTGTCTTCCGAATCCATGTCATTGTTATAACGACCAAATTTAACGGACAATAATTTACTTATTAGTGAGATATCATTTGAAATTTCAGAGTCAGTCTCGTCATTATGGTCATCTTCGGGATTTTGGGTATATTCATACAAATTGCATTGAGAGGAATAATTTTCATCGCGTCTTAAAGTTGGTGATGCGTTATCGATATCCGAGTCCATTGACGTGGCTCTCCGAAGTCGTGGTATTTTAGAGGCAGAAATTGATTTTTTTTGTGTTAAGGTCGGAACATCTAAGCTTTCCCAATTTTGGGGAGTTCGCAAGAAAGCTGTTTTAGGTTTTGAGGTTTTTACTGAGTACTTTCGCGTATGTCTATCAATAATAGCATCAAGAGATAATAACATTTTTCTACGTAAAATAGGTGTTGATGATGACTTTTCCGCGGGAGCTGTTGAAAGTCGATGTTGATGACAGAACATAAGACGTTTGATGATGTTTCGATGTCGATGAGAAAATGAAATGAAAGGAAGATAGAATGAAGAAATGAAGTACGAAAGAAAAATACAGAAGTTTTCAGATCATATTAAACGACTCATTTTTTATGATTGTTTTGATAAAAGAGATTCAGGGAAAACAGAGACGAGTTCAGAAGAACAGTAGCTATCATTGAGTGAAAAACGACAAAAAAATACACACAAATAGATCGTTCGTTATCTGCTATTGTGACAACTGAACTAATTCTATACTTACAATAAAATGTGAAATGATAAATTGTAAAAATGACAACTAAAAATACCATATATAGTATTTACCTCGACAAGGATCATTCTTCACTAAAAATTCATCAAGGGCCATCCAGCCACCACCTACGCGCACCATAACGGTGCTACGTAATATTCGTACCAATCGAAGTTGTTGATTGTCGCCAAACTAAAAAATATATAATTTGTTAAATACTTTTCATATTATTATCGGCTAAACAGCTAGTAGTAGAAGCGTAAGTGGAATTTTATATAAAAGAAGAAACTACATTGAAGAGTTACAGAATTCATGAATAATATAAATAAAAAATGATAGATCATTATAATTCACATGATATGCTTTTAATCAGCGTCATTTTGCAAACTAGTAACATGCTTTAGTCTACATAATTGAAGCGAGCCCGGAAAGACAAAGGCCAAATACCATACACACAAAAGTAGGATGAAAAGTTGAGATAATCCAAACAATCCAATGATGTTAATCTGTTTTGGTAACGTGTGGAAATCCATAATACAATGCTATGATATCCAACTTGCGACGCAAATTTGCTGATTATTAGATTTTAAACATGCCGTAAACATCAAATATAAACAACCACGAAGTTTGATGCGGCATGATGCATGGTTTGCTGAAGAATATTCATTCATTGGTGTGTGCTTGATACATTTCCGAATTTTTTATCGACAATGGCTTACATGCAATCAAAGAGCATTGTGAAACAAACATTCTATTGATTGAATTTGTATTGCTTGGGCCAAGCACGGATTTCGATTAGACCGATTTTCTGAAGTAATTCGTCTTCATTGCACGCTTTGTTCAAGTAATTTTACCACAGTTTCATTTAAATTTCAAGTACATTTATTGAATAATATTTATTGCAGGCAAGATTTCTGTTTTTTTTTTCTGGTCGCAATTGCACTTTAAACGAATGTGATGTTGATCATAAATGATAGATTAAATAAAAAATTTTCAAAATAAAATAGAAAACAATTATTTTTTATTTTTTTAAAATAATGTAATATAACTTCATGAGTTAGTATGTTAATGTTTTAGCTAAGTTAATATAAAAACGAATTGTGACCACCAGTACGGGAGGCAAGAATGTAAGATACTAGTTCGAATTGGTAGTTCTTATTTTACAAGCAATTGTTGTGATACAATTGTATAGGATTGAGGTTGTATAATGTTTGACAATCCCAAAACATTAGTGATCGAAGTATTGTTTAGCACCAGGCTGGACACATAATATAAATCGGAAGTAAATCTACCACATCGTTCGACGATTTACGCTTGATCAAGGATAATTCATGATAAATGAAATTAAAACGATATAAAGGAAAGTTTTCTAGACCTGCGCCAGAAGATATATCGATTCATCACTTGTAAATATCTAAAATTCTAAATAAACTAATGAAAAATGCATGTATCGCGTTGCATGCAATAAACATGCGTTATTTAATTCTTCAAAAGTTAGCTATCATTAACTATAGTTGACTGCACTGCATCTTGATGGCGTTATATCATTTAAAATATGCTAATGAAAATGACGAACAATTACAAAGTGCAAACACCGAAAAAATGAAAAGTACCTGAGATCCCATGAAAAACTGTAGAGAGGAAGCAAAGATGTGCAAAAAGAGAAAAATAGTAAATAAAAGAAACAAAAAGTGAGACTATCAATATTTTTAACGAAATTTTCAGACAACAATTTTCGAGCGTGAGTAAATAAATAAATATCTGTTTTGCTCTTCTGCAACTTTCTAAAAGTCTAGTGCTCTCCTTCAAAAATATCTAAATTTATGAAGGTTTCACTATTCTCTTTTATCTAACTATTTCACCTTCCTTGTAGGAGAGGGCTTTTCAGTTTTCACGCTGCTATTCCAATCACCAAACTAAAATTTGCAATGCGAATAAATCAAATTAAAATTAAATATATGTTTTCCGAATATGAAAATATAAATTAAACTTACCCTATATTTGTTTTCTGAAATTTGTTGAACTTGGAAACGTTTCTCACATGTACATTTTGCAACTTGTCTCACAACCTGTTCAAACAAGATGATAATTCGAAATTAATAACTCCTTCTACTGTGTTTCAATATGTTATCAGTGGCAATACTTACCTCGTCTTCGATTTTATCCGCATCGGTTGCAGGTTTGTACGATTCTTTGTTAGGATGAAGCGCAGCCACGAATTCGTAGTAATCAATGAATCCATCTTTATCTTGATCGAAAATGTCGGCCACGCGCTCCATTTCAACTAAAGTTGTTGGGAATTCTAAAAAAAGATTTTTGTTAGAAACGGTTGAAACATGACCTGTTAAATAGAGTTCAAATGTCATCGCTTACTCGATTTGATAATTCCGTCTATGAATTCTTTTCTCGTAATTTTACCGTCTCCATCGGTGTCAATTCGACGGAAAAAGTCCATTACTCTTGATTTTTTGTTTTTCATCCATTTCATATACCGGGATCTCCATTTGTCGAATGAGAATGAGTCCATGCTTGCAAGCTAAGGTTAAACATAACATTGAAATAATATCAGTTTTAGATTCGACAGAGAACTGTTTGAAACTACCCGTTCAAAAACATAAAAAAACACCAACTATATACAAAAAAACACTGAATAATCTAGGCAGCCTTTGCTCACTTCATAATAAGTATAAACTGATAATCTGATAAGTATAAAGAATATAATCTTACCTGTTTTGCGGTATCGTGAGCGTGTTGAAGTTTTTGTTGTCTATCAAGAACTTTAAACCACACTCTCTGCCATTTATTTTGAAGTTGTGCGCTAGGGGTTTCATCATCTGATAAAATATCTGTGAATATGCAAACGTTTATTGCACGGAATCTAAATATATATATACTACAATAGCTTAAAACCGTTCATACCTTGATTTTTTCCTTTTTTAAGTATGTCTGGCCTTGTTGGTCTACGTTTCGTTGTCCGGGATAGTTTGTCGTAGTCGGGTTGTAGTTTCTGCATCTCATCTTGAAATGTTTGATGTTCGGCGATGAGTCTGTAAGTTCGAGCAAAAATTGGTTCTTATTTATTTGAACACTAATTATTCCATCTCACCCACGGAAATAACACCCTAAATAGCTTACGTTTCGATGGCTTCAATTGATTCAGGCATCGGTTGGTCGTTGCTAACATCCAAATTATGTTCCGCATTTTTCAACCAGCCCATAAGTTTTTCCATGAGAGCCGCTTTCGCTTCCATATCGCCTATAGCAGAGTCGATTCTTTCGCCATGTTGCTGAGCCCACGTGACAACCTAAAAATATAATTTTAAATTACAGTTTTCAAAACTTATCCGGGCCAACTTTTCCTTATTGATCAGCTATTATCATATATTGTGTTGGCCTTTTCCTATACCCAAAGCTTTTTATTTGAGTCCCATGCAGAATGAAATATAGGTCAATAGTTTGCATACTTCATCCCATCTTGATTGCAGGACTCGCAGCCAATGTTTCAGTTGTGAGATTGCGTCAGGGTGAGCTTGTTCTAAGATCGAATTGCCCAGTAAAATACATCGTTCAAGTTCGGTTTTCTTTCGTTCGGATTCGGACATGAATTCATGATTTGACGCCTTCAGCTCCTAAAAATATTGAAAATATGATGCATTGGTACCGAACAAGTTTCAAACGTATAATGACAAAAATCACATATAAATAAATATAAATACCTGGAGTTGAAATTCGTCGTCCGGTAATTGTTGATTGAGTCGTAAATTAGTTTCAGCGGCAGATAACCAAGCGAGTATGTCGTTAGTTGAAACTTGAAATTCCTCGGCCTGAATTAGGAATGATTGATATAACAATTATTACATTTATTAAGCCACATTGTAAAGTTTAACAAAAAAAATTTAAATATATGTATAAAAACCTGAGCTTTGGCGGAACCTAATCTTGCTTCTTTCACTTTTGCAAATTTGCACAAAGCCTCCCAACGCATCGAAAGTTCCTTGAATACAAAGATGTTTCATAAAATACTTAACCAGTTGCAACATAAAAACTAAACAATATAAATAAACAGTAAACTTACCTGCATTTGTCCTTTAACCCAGGAAGAATCGGCACTTTCTGCCAAATCTGCCGAAGACTTTTCGAGCGACCGTACGACAACTTCGCGGGTTTTGATATCGCTCAAAAGGTCCTAAAATTAAAATAATAAGAACATTACCTTGAATTCAAGTCAATAATATTATTTGATATTAGTAAAAACACCTTACATTGTGATGATCGATCAAATTAGCAACTGTGTGAACATCGCCATGCACAGGTGAATCTGCAGCCACAGAAGGTTCTACTTTATACAGCCAGTCTAGAAGTGATTCGATGGCATCAATAAGGCGTCCTGAAACCATCAAAGCTTCCTCTAAAGTATTTTGCCTGAAATGTATAAAATGGTTAATTAAGGACTCTGGAATAATGATAATTTGGATTGAATATCTCGATATGAACAGAAATGAATTTTGATGCATATCTTACCTCTCTGACGCTTTTCCGCAGAGTGTGTCCCATTTTTCTTTCAGTTGTCGCAGTTTTTCGTCCACATGACTTTTATCGCCGTATGAATGGCCCTTTTCGCGTAAAGCCTTTCCACTTCTTGTGGTCGCGTCATACACGGGTCGTTTGGACCCGATAGCACGTTGAAATTCCTTAAATAAATAAAATAAAGAATTAAAAAATTTGAAAAAATATCATTTATTTTGTGTTTTAAAAAATTATGTTAGTAATATAATTTTATCTATTTTATTGTTTGATTACAACTACCAGCTAAATTAATCAAAACAAAATGATTTTTTGTTATATAAACTAATCACAAACCAAAAATTACAAACCTTATGATCATCTAGCTGAATTTTAATTTTGTCTGGATCGCTGGTCGCTTCATAAGTTTCTGCCAAACGTTGTTGTGCCGCCTCCAACCAATCACACAACTTATCTCTTGAATCATAGAACTGCAAACGAAAGATGAATTTAAGAAGAGTTAAATTTCGCGTATAGAAGCCTTGATGATAAACGAAAAACGCTAAAATATTGTGACGGAACTATCATCAATGATAAGAAATAATAAAGTGAATTCAATAGGAGAAGAAAAATCCACCCCGGATGGGACTCGAACCCACAATCCCTGGCTTAGGAGGCCAATGCCTTATCCATTAGGCCACCGGGGCAGCCGGCTTCAAACGCGTTGAAATATGTACTTAATGCGGTGATTGTTTGTTATGTGCTGTCATAATAAGAGACGCGTGAAAAGTGAGACAATAAAGGAGAGTAACATGGACGAGCGTTAGATGACGTCACACAGCAAACTAAATTGCCTGAAGGAAACCGGTCTAGAAAATTAGCGAGGCGTGACTAGGAGACGTCTGCTTTGATATTTTATAATCTCAATAACAACGTGTTTGAATTACACCAGATAGAATGGATTCCTTACCTGCTTCGCCTTTTTATGACATTCATTCAAAACGTATGAACGTTCAGATGTTTTTGAAGTAACTTTATCCCATCTGAAATGATTTTAAGTAATTACACATATGGTTAAAACAATGTAAAAAAAAATGATGTCAAGGCGTTGCACAACATGGCTGGAATATTTTATTAATAATAAAATGAATTACCCAAGAATTATGATCATAGGGATAAAATGGAACATGTTTTTGCGTAGGGCTTGCGCATTTAATTAAGTCATTTGTTTAATTTAGAAGTGAGCGCTCAACTGTAATATAATAAAATACTTTCAAATTCATATAATATTTCAAATTGAATTGATCTGCAAATATGTCACCTTGCATGTACGGACAAAAGTAAATTTTTTATCAAAATTCCGTCTTGCTTCTGTGAAAAATATTTCAATCGAGATCCAGCATTTTCCAACTCCAGTAATATATCTCGATGCGAATGTACGTCGTCCTCGAATTCCTGAAAATAATTTTTTTTTCGGAATATCATGCAATTCATGTCGGGTTTGAGCTATTTTCAAGAAATTTATTAAATTTGTAATAACATTTATAAAATGTCAACAAAAATTGATACCTTTTGTTTTGCAAGTTGATCTTCCAGCGTTTCAAAAACAACACTGGGTGGGGGATTCGTGTCTAATGCTTTTTCCGAGCTTGTTAACCATTTCCTGAAAGCTTGCAGGTTGTTGTGAAATTCATTAGCCTGTTGATAAACTTCTTCCAACTTTGCCTGATAATTGTGAAAGTGTTATATAAGTAAAATTGAAGTCAAGGATTAGGCGTCAAAAGAAAAATTCCTATCGATACTCACCTTACGAAGCACCATTTTTCCTTCCACGACTTTGAGTTTTTCCCGAAACAAGTCGGCCTCCACTTGGTTAGTACCGGAGTCGAATGACAAAAATTTATCCGCACCTTCCTTTCGTTTTTCCAATTCATCCATTAGTTCCTGGAATTAGTAAATTTAATAACATTTCATAACTATGTATCCAGAAAAGAAATTTAAATAATCAGGTTGATTTGCAACGATCCGTATTAATTTTGATTAACTATAAAATTAGGACCGACCTTATGCGTGTTCAACTGCTCCAATGCTGTTTCTGGTAATCCACCATAAGGCGCATTTTGTCCCAATGCGTTCTCCTTGTCTTGCAACCAACGAGTCAACAAATCTAATTCTTGCTGATGACCTTTAGCTTTTTCAAGTGCTTCTTCAAGCTCCCATTGTCGTGCTTGTGCTTTGGCATTGACTTCTTCCCACTGAGAGTTGAGCTCACCCATTTTTGCTTCCACGCCCTCTTTCTTGTTTGGATCTGACCCAGCTTCTGTAGCGGAGAAGCTGAGTTCGTGTGCAGCAGCTGTTATAGAGTCTAATGTGACCTTGTGTGCCGAAATGTCGTTCCAAAGTATCTGAAAAATATCGAATTAACGTTGACTATAATATGAGTAGTTTTGGTTTGTGTGTATATCATGCGAACGAAATAAATACATACTTTATGTTTTGCAAGCTCTATTTCAACTTGCTGAGGATTGTCTGTTAGTGGTGGTGCTTGGTTGTCGAGGTGTTGTTCTGTCTTGTCTAACCAGGCAGCAATTTCGTTGATGGCATGATGAAGTTGTCCTAATGCTAACATTGCAGTTTCCAAATCATGCTGTCAAAATGAGAAATCAGTAATTTTGTTCCATGCATGCAAAAGATTGGACTGCAAAAAAACGACAACTTTTCCTTACCTGTCTTGCTAAAATTTTATTATTCAGTTCCTTCCAAGAGTTTCTCATATCTGAAACTGAGGCTTTTAAATTTGCCTTTTCTGCATCATCTTTTGCCTGCGACGCCGCTTGATCACCAAAGTTACACAGCCGTTCTAGTTCCATTTGATTGCTCTGAGTTTGGGCTCGCAATCCCTATTTATAGAATAGAGAAATATAGAATTAAGAAAATTAGGAAATTCTTGATTGAGCGTATATTTATTTGATCATCAATATTCATATCCTAGGTACCTTCATTTCTTCCATTTGTAGTTTGACAGTGTCTAATTCGGTGGCAACGGGAGCCATATTGTCCACTTTTTCGGAGCCTTCATTGAGAAGATCGAGCATTCGCTGAACAGCCTCTTGATATTCCACAGCCGAATTTAGCGCCTCGTCCAATTTCGTTTTGGTTTTAGCGACATTGTCTTGAAGATCCGACCATGTACCGTTAAGCTGTCAAATTACGAGATAAATAAACAATCTTCAAAGATCAACAATTCATATCATTAACTAATGTTGTGTGTCGTACCTCGTCCAAGACTTTTTTAACCTCCATCGTGTGTGGGTGATCTCCTGGTTGCTGTGCTATATCGTCCGTAGAACATAACTCTGTGGCTTCCAGGCGTACGGTATCCAAGTCTTTCTCGAGATTTGACATTTCTTCACAAAGCGTCTTTAAATATTTTATGTAAATGATCATTGAACAACGGTAGATAATGATGCATAATATGAACATGGAACAAGAAATAGTAACAGATTGGAGAAGTCAAGAATTTCATCAATTACAAAATATGGATATAGTCCAATCGATATTAGAAAAGACTTGGTATTTCGTATTTATGTATCGAGTTCGTATGTAATCCTCACCTCTAATACTTCTATTTGTTGTTTTACAGCAACAAGGTCAATCGAAGGTTCCCCAACTTCTTGTCCAATAATTGTATCCAGTTCTTTTAGCAGATTATGCAATGATTCCGCATCGTTCCAAAATCTCAAAGCGGAGTTCAGGAGTTCGCCTAATTCCCGCAGAAGGTTAGCAATCAGTTCTGACAAGTCCTTCCAAGCAGTCTCCATAGTTGCGAGCTTGTCTTTCACAACTGAGAGTTTAAATAAATTCACTTTAAAAACACAGTTTATGAAGTGACTACTTATCAGAATCATAAGCAAAAACTGTGAATACCCTGTTTTGATCCTCCGAGAGCGTTTTCATTCGTGCGGCTGAGAAGAGTTTCACCCTGGGTCTTGATGCTGTTATAGGTAGGAAGAAGCTTTCCGAGCTCTACCTCTTGATGCTTGAGATGTAAAAAGTATAATCACTTATGAGCTAATCGCTAATAAAAAGATGTTTAGCAAAGTACATTGTATTGTTTTTTGCAAGATCAATTTTTCACGAAGCATGTGGATAGGCACTGTCATTGGGTTGCGGTTAAGATAACATTTGCTAAGAGTTATACTGCCATGGAGATAACGTCGTGTCGGGGATCGATACAAAACTTGAAAGTGACATTTCACAAATGTTTAACAAGAATTACAACAAGTTTTATCGTAACAAATCACAAGTAGAATTTGATAAATATTTGTGCGCTCGACGTAGTTTCACTGGCTGTAAAAAATATTTTTTTCTCCGACGTAGAATAGCATGAACTGATGGATAAAAAATCAAAAAATTAGTACGTACTTTAACTTTATTTATTCTTTCTTTAATTTTATCCATTTCCAAAACAACTGGAGGGAGTGACCTGAGATTCGAATTTGCGTTTGTAAGTTGCTCCAATAAAGCTTTCATCCGTTCAAAAAACTGTTAAAAAAGAAATATACGATACATTGACATTGATGCTTCAAATAAAACGAATGACCCCTTATTCATATTAGAAAAAGATATCTATTTTAATTTGCATGAGTTACATTACCTGGTTAGATTCGCCCAAAGCGTTTTCTAGATTTACACAACGACCTCTCACCGCCTCTCGAATACCAGCGTATTGTTTGTTAATATCATCGGTAGATTGAACAACTTCAGCAGCAAGGCCGGGGTTGTCAGCCACTAAAATATTCGAAATTATTATCACACTGAAAAATTATAAAAAAATAATGATAAGAATGCAAAATGATCTTACCCATAATCTGAGCCAATTGACCTCCAATTTTATTAAGTTTGTCAACATACGGTCTATGTTCAGAAACATCATCACGGAGCGCCTAAATAAGGAAATATAAATTCAAACTATTCAAATTAACTCGTTGATGAACTGATGTTACCATTCTTACACCAAGTGCATGAGAAGAACGCTATTTTTGCTTGTGTTATAAGATGCATAACGATAGGCAGGAATATATAAAAATATGAATATAGAGATATATGGACAAGATTGATAGGACATGGTGAATAGTGATAAAGGGCAGGAGACCCCCCTAATGGCTGAGCTAAAAATAGAATACAGATTTATATGTAGAGATAATGTAGATTTATATAGACAGAAAGTGAACTGTGTTTGGTTGCAAGCAAGAAATAGAAACCCAAAACTGTGAACATAATTAAGTAGCATATTAGATCAATGTAAAATGCTTAACATATATCAATATATTATAGAATAATTATATGGAATCTTTGAATATTGAAGTAATCGGGATGGAGTCACCTGAGCAGTAAGTAGGGATCGCATGCATCTGGTTTATATTGGACACCTAAACACCTTGATCGAAACAGTCAAATCCTGTAGGTATTTTGGTGTGTTATAAATTAGCTAAATCTAATTGTGAAACATTTCCGTGCCACCAAGCTTTAGCTACTTAACAATGTTGAGTGCCACCACTATTTTACCTTATATGCATATGTGGCAAGTAGTAGTTCGTTCTATAAAATAAATATGGAGCGTAATTCATTATGTCATGAAGAACTGGGGGTTGGTTATACTATACATGGCTATTTTCACAGAACTCCGCACAGCTTTGACAAAAAATCTACTCGAATAAAAAAAAATAAACGATTGAAAATAATTCACTTAAATATAAACTCATACAATGCTTATAAACATTGGACAAAAAAAACAGTGATGCTTTTTGAAAAACAATTTTTTTCTGCAGTCTTTCTAAACAAAATATTTGGATAAACAATATAATATTCGCTCGTACCTTCGCTTCTTTTTGTTGGGATTTCAATTCATCTTCGAGAATTGCAGGCGGCTTGAAAGATTCAATCACTCCATTGGTTTCTTCAATCCATGGCAGAAGATCGTCTTTTGCTTCAACATATGATGCTGCAAGCGGTAGAGAGCGCTCGATAGAAGAAGCTTTGTATTTTTGAACAATGTCCGAAAGCTTGGATTCCAAGGCATTAACTTGTTTCTAAATGGTATACAAAATTCCAATCAATTTTGTGAACATGAAATAACCATCAAAAAAGTAATAAATACGATACTTACTTCAATTTTATCTTTATCGTCTTCGTCACAAAGATGAGCTAAAGACTCTCCTTCGTCAGATACGCTGTGAACGCGACCACGAGACGAAGCCAAGTCTTCATTGAGTTCCTAAAAATGGATAATATAGTTATGAAATAGAAATAAAAAAAAACCAGATTTTGTTTGTTTATACACATACATATATAATTTATTTACCTCTAGATGACGACATTATTATAATTATACCTTTTGATTTTCAGCCTTTTCTTTCAAATGCTCTGGAGCAAGTGACGTTATCAATACGAAGTCATCCATGCGTGACGAGAAACCATCAAGATTTTTGTCACAAGATTTGGCATGTTCGTAAAACTGAAAAAGATTATGAGGATGTTAAGAATTTTTGATAAGTCAGAAGCAAAATATGTAGTAATTTGATTACCATTATCTATGAGCCAGATCGCGATCAAGCACGGTCGATAAAACATCATGTTTTAATGACAATATTTACCATTGGAACAAATAACGTCAAGCTTATCTAGAAACTCCACGATAGGGCTATTTTATATATCCAACAGTTTAGAAATATCTCTCGTGACAACGCAAATCAAACTAACGGCTGCTTGGATACGAACTTCTCATTTGTGATACATGCTGCACCTGAATGAACCTTTATTAACATGTCGTGAGAAACCACAAAATCGGAATTTTAATTTCATTAAATATAAGTTCAAGCAATCAAAAAAAGTAAAATTCTTATTGACAACTACAAATAAAAAAAATTCAAATGATAGTGCAACAAATAAGTCGGACGATTACAAGATCTTGATTAACCTATCGTTCTTCCAAACTTTTTCATCTTCATCGAGGTTGTAGCATATTCGATTCAACATATTAAGAAGAAGATCTCATTAATTGTTAACAAATCAATCAATTAAATAGGATACATTTTAAAATTTAAAATCTCATCCCGTTGATTTTGACAGGGTAAAATATTTAAAAAGTAAGATGTATCGTGATTTTGGCAAAATAATCGTTGAAACAAAGGTTTTAAAAACGGAATTATTGTGATAATTTCTAGCGTTGTTTGCTAGTTTATAGGAAGGTACGCTTTTTTGTAAGTCCACTAATGGGCGAAAGGAGAATTTTATTGGATTATTAGAATCTCAAAGGTTCGGTGTAGCTTAAATTAAAAATGAGACTGAAGTGATTTTATAAATACCGCAAAAATCGCACATCACTTGAATGAAAATTTATTTTATTTTATTTTGTTTAATTAGCCCATGATGGTCTCCTCCGTCGATTTATAATTTTATTTTCGTCTAGTGAGTCAGAACTCGGACCGTCATACATTCCGGAGTCTTTGCTTGTTCCTTGATAAAGATAGGCTTTGTTTAAACCGTGTTTGCCAATGTTATGAGCAACAAATCCGGTACTGAATTCGGATTCGCTTTCGTAAAAGTTCCTGCCATTTTTACCGGACAGTTTTTGACGAAGGTCGGTGGGCGGATCTTTCTCGGCTGTTTGTATTACTAGAGGGTGATTCGACGAACTTACAATACCCCTGTTGTCGTTTCTTGACACAAAATCACTCATACCTGGCAAATCATTTATGTCATTTTGTATCTCATCACCCACAGGGCCACTTTGAGATGTATTTACCATGTAGACACAGGCAATAACTTCCATTTCTTTCTTAATTGGGACTTCCTCTCTTGGTTTGAAGCGAGAGAAAAATCTTCCAAAAAATGAACCTATACTTGAGGTAGATGCGGTACTTTTAACGCTACTTTTTCGAGCAACCTTCTCGCTTTTTTTTCTTTTGATTTTCGTCCCATTCTGCTGTGTTACTTCTTCCCAGCGTGCCCATTCAACAACCCACTGTCTACCAGGCACTCGTTGAAATTGGGCCTCACCCTCTTCGGAAGCTCCGTTTAGAAAACTTTCAACTCTTTTTACCAGCCCTTCCGCTGTTTCATCTGGTTTGGACTGGATTCCTGGTAACCGAATAACAGTTTTATTGGTTATTGCTTGATCGGATCCATTTTCGTTAGAAGACACAATTGACTTATTCGTATAGTTTATATCATTATCAGCAGGTATTATATCCGAATTTTGTGTTATCACTGCCTCGTTGGTGACTTCAGAGCGTGATTTTTCTGTTCGCAAATCTTCTGAAATGCGGCTCAATACATCCCTAGCTGAATGCTTTGAAGTTGCATTTCGCTGACTGGACAATATTTCAGTATACACGGGCGTGGGCACAGTTTCGTGTTGAGAATTATTGACGAGAATTTCGGTTTCACCAACATAGTACTTTGCACTGCTGATATGTTGTTTATTTATCTTAATATTTCGATCATTCACTGTTGCCTTTTTGTTATCGATGCTGTTTGAAGTGACAACGGGTTCTGTCGTGTTATCTTCAGCAGCAGGGCGGGAATTATCGGTCCCAGGTGAATTATTCTCATGTTCGCTGTTGACAGGTTTTGATTTGTTGCGATTTTCAACAAGTGCAACAAGTTTTTGGGCAAAAGATTCCACCGGATTTTCGTTCTTATCGGAATTGCCATGATCGGGCGATTCATGCTCGTTAGAAGTGAGGACTTTTTTCATTTCAGCTTCAACGTAGGATGCTAGTTTTGAAAACGCGTTCAGTGGATTTTCCATCGCATCGTCGCTCTTCAATCTTCTAGTACGATCTAACTGCTCGACACCAACTCGGTGCCCAATCCTATCACCGCGCGTACTTTCGCGTCTTCGTGATCGGTGAGTACTCCTGCGTCGAACGCCGTGGTCATTTTCTTCCTCACTTCTGGCTATACTTCTACTGCTGTGATGACGCCTCGTGCTCTTCCGGCGACGTACACGATTTTCTCGTTCTGTGTCGTCATAATAGTCACCATCACTGCGCATAGAGTTCCCACGTAACGCGCGATGCTGCCTTCTTGAAGTGCGTCGACGTACGCGTCTTGGATTGTCGTCATTTGACCCGTTGTCTTCACTGGTTAAATCATCATTCTTCTCAAATATACTTTCTGGGGGTCGAATAAATACGGGAACATCAGAAAGTGAAGAAAAGTTATCAATTTCCGGTATGGTATCAAGCGGAAATGTAGTTAACGTGACATCATAATCAAGAGGTGGTGGAATGTCTGGCAAATTTTCTGGATCACGATGATCGCTAGCAGCTTGGGCAACCAATAATTCACTGAAAGATATCATTGAATTTGTATCCATGAATGCCATAGGAGGTGGTGGAGCAATAGGTGCATGAACAACTCTATCTTCTTCCAGATTGTCGTAGTTTGCTGAAACTAATTTATCTGAACTGAGAGACGCGGAGAAACTGATTTCAACATTGTTGTAAGACAAGGTGGAACTTGAGCGTCCAGTGTCCTCAACTGTCGTAAATTTGAATTCATCGGCATCAGGTTCTGCAAAAGTAACCATGGTCGGATTGCGAGGCAATGTTGGCTCAGAAACATCATCCGCCTCAGAGGTTATATTCCCATCTAAACGCAAAGTAGAGCACATTAGTTATAAATAAATCAATTATACCAATAAATGAACAAGAAAACAGCACATACCATCGCTTTCGTCGTGGTAAGCCGAGTTTTTCCTTTTCGTCAATTTAGAAACAACATTACCGATGAAGGCGAGTGACTTTCGTCGTGGTTGGCCTTTGGTCAAAGCCGTAAATAGGTTTTCTTCGGACATGTTTGCACCGACGATATATGTTGGCTTGTAAATCTCCTCCTTGCAAACAAAATTAACAAATTATTAATTCAGGTGTATAAAAAATATTTATTTATTTCAAAAAAAGACGGATATCTACCTCTAATGTTTTCGGCGGTGCCTCACTGAGCTCGTCTGGTGTTGCCCATAAAGACTTCCGTCTTCGCCTGACAACAGGCTGGTCGGAATCAGCATGAAAATTAGACCGTACCTTTCCTTTGTTTTCAAGTAACTTTGATTTGTTCCATTGTTGTGCATCGGTTAATACACCGTCTTCGTTGTCGCTATCTGGAAGTCCTTCGTAGATTTTCTTTCTGGTAGAACATGAAAATTAATATAATTGGATAAAAAGTGTTTTACTTAATGGAAGGCAAAAAACCATCTTATTAATAAAAACAAATAATATTGATTACCTGTATTTGGCCATTGGTACTGTGTTCTGAGGCATCACGACCAGACAATCACCAGATTTGGTAGCAGGGCTGTCTACTGAGACAAGATTATCCTTCTGAAAAATTGCACTAACACTAGTTACATGTGGTATACATATGAAACATGTTAGATATGAGCAAACAGGATTCTGTCAGCTCACCTTTATATCTTGAGGTTTCACTGCCGTCATTCTGGGTAAGCTTTCTATGAGTTCTCTCGAGCTTTCGGCAATTTCATGTTGTATTTCCAGCGGAATCACACTTGATCTTGATCCAAAATTAGAACGAGTTGTTTCCAAATCAAAATACGACTTAGTCTTTCGAAGATCATTTGAACTCAAAGCAGGGCGAGACATTGGTCGAAAGTCGAGAGCACTAGTTATGTCTGCTCTGCTCCGGCTTTGGTAAACCCGGTTAATTCTGTCGCGTTGGCGCAATCTTACAGGCGGTAAATCCGGTTCAACGTTAAAATCAGCCATTTGTATGTCCTCGAAAGGCTTCAAACGCACTTTTTTGTTGTACGACAACATCATGAAATTAATCACTTTTTAAAGGTAAATGGACAGAAACAAAATCATCTTGTATTAAAATCAGAATACAAATGCGGCGATTGCTATGTGTATCAACTCTAAATCAAAAGTTTCTAATCCAGAATCTCTACATACATTGTAAAATATTGTCTTATATACCTGAACAAATGTGCTTTTTCTGTAGATTGAAAACTGACAGCTTATTTTCACGACTTTCTCAAGTGAACCTGGAATTCAAATCTCTGCGTACCTAACCTACTTTCTTCACACGCTACGGTTTGTCTAATTGAAAACTATTTCTATACATTCGCCTATATATAAAGAGTATCCCTGGCAACTTCCACCTTACTCTATTAAACTCAATCGCAGCCTTTAATGGCGCAATCATACCGAACAATGAAAATGTGAGACGGTTCACAAATAAGTACTCTGAAAAAGGATTGCGAACAGATGTAAAATCTGAAATTACAAGTTTCTATCCCGAATCAAGCATGGTAAACGAATTTCCCTCATCGATGCTTTCCATTATTAGTGTGCGATTTGCTTAGATTTAATTTGGGCGATAGCGCGACCATAATAGCTTGAAACAAAATCTGACGTACACATTAATATTATACGAATTCAAAATCTTCATCTGAAATCACTACGTGATTAAAATTAGTCTAAAGTGACATCCAAAGTCTACCCCGCCTCATAACATATCAAATCTGACTCACCGATTCCAATTTTTCTTCTGTCAGCTTTTTCGAATTTTTATGACGTTGAAGAGCCGCCTTAAGAGCATTGAAGCGTGATTCGTCTTCCGAAACAACGCTCTGCAAAGGCTCGTCTCCCCAACGAGATGCCACACGAGACAACTCTTTGGCGCATTTTTTAATCGTTTTTAAAACAGGCTCATATTCTTCAGGATGTATCGTCTAAATAAATAAAATTTAAACCGAATGTAAAAACAAAATAATTTTGAGTAGATCGCTTAAAATATAGAGTAATTATTCACCTGTATAAGGTCATCCAACTTCTTAGTTTCCTCACCAGAGAACGATTTAGATTGTCTCACTGCGTCAACGTCCTTTACGTCAAGTCCGAGATTAAGCAAAGATGTGTCATTTGCGTCAAGCCATTCGTTGAGAGCGACATGAGCTTTTTGCATTTCTTGGGATAAATTCAAGCAACGGTCAAGCGAGTCCACACGTTCAGCAGATCTCGACTGAAGGTCGGCATATTTGACTTTGATGCTTTCTAATTTTTCCTGTACCTGAAATAACAATAGATTAATACCAATGCATGATTTACATTCCATGCATATAGCACTAACAACTGTGGTAGGTTTAGTATCATATTTGAAACATGACGCCTCGAAAAAACAGTCTTCGCACAAACCTGAATGGTATCTTCTCCAGAGCATTTCATCATAAGCTGTTTTCCTTCGTTCATAGCTGCTTCGACGGTTGATTGCTTGGATACAATTTGCTCATGTATTTCCTAAATGGATGTCAGAGTTTAGGTGGATAACTTAATCAAAGGTTTCAGAATAAGCGAAAAGCAGTAGTGAATAAAATATACAGGAAATTACAAGTTCAATAGTTTAGGTATTTGAGATTTTTATTGCACAAAACACACATAAAACATGCCGACATGCAAATGAATAAATGCACGACTTGAGCAGCTTCTCTCCCACTGATAATCAAACTATATCAGATACGGCCATAGTGAATTGAGCTTTCAAAATCAACTTATCAGTGTACATGATGTAACTGGCCACATTTTTTTATTGCAAAATTAAATTTGTGTGAATTTGGAGCTTGGCCGTCATACAAACCTTCACTTCGAGGTATACTTCTCCCACTGGAGGCGGTCTAGCGTCCGAAAGTGTAGATTGCCCATCTTGTAGTCTCAAAGCAGCCTCGGACAAAAATGCAAAAAGTCTGAGATGATCTTTGTTAAAAAGACGGCAAAGGCGTAAGTTCTCCTTCATGATAGCGGTTCTGCCTTCAACACGATCTCTTAGTGCTTCATATCTACCCTTAATGCTTTCTATTTTTGTTTGAAGACCCTGAAGTAATTCCAGCGAGTATTCCGATGTTTTTGATAACAACGGGGTATCGCATATATCTGCTAGCTGTCTCTGATGTTTTCCAATGTCATCCGTGAGTTTCTGTGCAATTACACCATGACGCAGCAATTACGATGAGCATAATTAAAAACATGCAGCAACAACAAATTAGGCTTTGTGACGAAATCATGCTTCCAAACGATAGATTAAAATACAACAAAAATGACAGAACAAAAAATTCGCTCTAAGAAGTAGTAACTAGCGTGTAATTCATATTTGAGCTATTTCATAGTGCGAACCTCACACTCGTTACATGGACCAAATTCACAGACACTGATGGACATTCTGGCAAAGTAGAATTCATCAACACGCAAATCAATTAATGTCCAAGTTATAGAGAACCAAAAATGACATGATTGCGACATAGCCCAACACCATCCATGCATTATTTATAGTACCAGCCTATACCTGTTGTTCGATTAGTTGCTCTTGTATTCGTTCAACTTGAGTGCCAATTACGTCATTGTTAGCATGGCAACGTTCCGTTTTCTCAAGCCATTCAGAAAAATCCTCTGTAAGCTCGTGGAACCGCTTTGCATCGCCGATCATTGATTTGAGCTGACTGTCTCTAAAATAAAATATAATGGTGTCGATGTGAACTAATTTTTATACGGATTTCTCGATAAAAAATTGTATTTGTATTTGACCAACGTAGTACATACCTCGACTCCACATTAGCACAAAGCGTCTCCCATCTTTGCTTGAACTCATGTAATTGTTTGTTAATTTTTTCACGACTTTCCGGGGAGGCATCTGATGAAATTTGAGACCCATCCCGTAAAAAGGATAATACTGCCTCCTGGTGGCTGGCAACCATTCTTTGCAATACCTGCAATTACAGAATTAAATTAGGAAAATAGTTTAAAATTGGAATAAATAAGATAGTTTGCTGTAGATATTCACAGCATACCTTTTGCTCTTCTATTTGTGCCAGAAGGACTTTATATTCCCAGCTTGGACATTTCTGACTTGCTGCGAGTTGCTCAGCGTCATTTAACCAGGAGGAAAGCGAAGCAAATACGTCCTGGAAACGTCCGCAACTCAACAGCGCCTTCTGTAGGTTGAGTGAACGAGCATTGACCTGTTGGCATTATGTGATATGTATAAAGATACTGCATATAAATTAGAATGATAAAATAAGCAGTGACTTATTAACTTACATTGTTAGCTAATTCATTCCACAAACGTTCTAATGTTTCCAAAGCATCTGTGATGTGATTCGTCGGTACAGAAGGGGCGGCGCTGATCACCAGAGCGTGACCATTGTAATTTAACGTCTGTACTGTAGCTTGAAGAGGTTCAAAAGAGTTTTGGCGCAAATTCTGAATACATAAAAAAGTAAAAACGTGGAAATTTGTTATATATATATAATAAAACAAGATTTGATTACCTCAAATTCTTTCTGTTGCCGTAAAATTTCGTCCACTGTTGATGCGTCTGTTCCAAGGTTTGATTCAGCTTCGAAGATGTTATTTATCTCCTCAATTGCTTTTGCCATTTTTGTAAAGAAAGTGTTGACCTGTTCCAAGATGCGCGTGATTTCATCCTTGCGTTGTCCGAGCCTGGCGCCCAGTCTTTGATCCTTGCGAGTGATCATCTCGACCTAAATCAAAACGAGGTTCCAAGTAAAATTAAATTTGAATGATGCATTAAAGTGTTTTTGGGTTAGTTCGTAGAATAGTGAAATTAAATTTATTTTTAATACGAGCTATTCTAAAATTCATACCTCTCGTTGTAAATTATAGTCGTCCATAATGTCACCATTAGTTACCATGATTTTATACATTGATTGTAATTGAACGATTTCATCATGGAGAAGGTCTCTCTTTTGAAACAATTTTGTCATTTCATTATTTTGTGCATGTAATGTTGTTTCGTTGCGCCCTACGGGCTCACATTGGTCGCATTCTTCCTCTATGTCATTCAAGCGTGACATGAGATCGCGCACTTTTTCCTGGTAAATTGTTAGTAAAAAATTATCATAAAATTACAAGAATATCACAAGAATAGTTATTTTGATGAATTAGATATGTCATTAAATATATTTAGTGCAATGCGGAGAAAATATGGCTTACTTGAACATTTTCTGTCTGTTGAACAGTGTCAGCAAGTTTTCCGCATTCAGCATCTAAACTCATTTTCAGAGATCGGAATCTTTTGTTGATGTCATCGGCAGTTTCCGTCACGCGCTTGCTTGCGTAGTCATTCCCGGTTGGAGAGTCTTTGCTCAGTTCGGCAGCAAAGTCTTCCAAATACACAACTTGTGAAGCAAGCGACGCAAGTTCTCCTTGTAGAATCTAACAATATAAAATTAATAGCATTCAAAATGCACCTCTAACAAATGGCCGTTAATTGGCTAATCGAGAAATCTTTGGGATTTATTTTAGCCTAGTCTGAAAATTTACAATAGCATTGTCAAAATATTGATATTTTCTAAAATTTTATGAATCAATCTCGAAATCTTATGAAATATTGATTTTTTAACAAAATTGAAGTCTGACTTTACAAAAATACGAAACCTCACAAATGAACAAAAAATATAAATAAGCAAATAACTTGGAAAAATTGTTCAGAAATAAGACTAACCTTGAGTGCCTCAACATGACGATCAGTTCTTGCTTCATGTGGAATAATTTTGTGTTCCTTGAGTTGCTTTTCACCATCACTTATTTTATCTCCGAGTTCGGCAGAAAGGTTTTCAAACTCATGTAAACGTTGAAGCAATTCAACAATGCATTGATCAGCTTTCAAAATTGCTGAAAATTGTCAAATCGTTTTATATTTATGAAGGAGAAAACATAGAATAAATGTCAGGTTTAAATTAAAATCACTTACATTCTATGAGTTTATCCAAATCAGTGCTGAGAATACATTTCTTCGACTCGATGACTCCAGCATCAGCTGGACAAAGTTCTTTCAGTCGATCTGCACATTCGGTGACAATTTTCAAATCCTCTGCTTTTTTGTGTTCTGCTTTTTCCAGTAAATTCGATAATTCTTCCTGCTTTTTTAGCAAATCCTCCTCAGCAAGAGCTGGAATGCATAACTTCACTGTGTCATGCCCATCGGAAATCCAGGAGCTTAACTCGACCGACAATTTTCCGAAAGTCAGACTCTTTTCTTGTGCTTCTTTCAATATTATTTCGTACGTTTCTGAATTAAAAAGAATTGGATAAATGAGTAAACATGATTTAACGGCGAAGATTTACACTTTGGCGAGGTTTTAGTATAATTGTGCGCTTATACAAAACAACTTTAAGTTAACTGCAACATTGAGTCGTTCGTTTACACGACGCTTCCGAAATTTTCGCCTAAGTTTTTAAATCAACGGCGTGTTTGAAATCGAACAAACAAATTTACCTAATTTATTCTTAGCGCCTTCAAGGGCTCGTTCAGCGGCCAGTGATTTTTCATTCATCATTTCTATGGACTCGTCCGAGGTTTCCTTTGTCAATTCTTCGACAATTTGTTTGCATCTCTCAACTTTATTTGCATTCGGCTAAAATATAAAACCAAAGAATTCATTAACTTATGAAAAGAAGAACGAACGCACAATGGGAGAAATAAATGCGATTTCAAAAATGAAAAACAACATTGGATTGATCCATTTATCCAGCAAGACAGACCTTAACTTGAGCTTCTATCACTTTCTTTATCTCCGTTTCCTCGTGGCGTAAGTTTTCCAATCTGGAATCTAGCTTTTTCATTTGTTCGTCAATTGATGACGAAATGTCTTTTGACCAATCACAAACCTCCTTTGACAATTTATCGAGTTCGTTAACTAAACAAACAAGAATTGTTAAATTTTTGTGAAATATGGGAAAAAAATGTTTTAGTTTTAGAAGGAACAGGTTACCTTTGTTGACCATCCCATCAATAGAAGACTTCCGGTTTACGAGGTCACGTTTAAGATCAGCCCATTGACCCTCGATAACAGACAGATCGTTTTGAACTTCATTTGCATTTGGTAGCGTTTTTGCAACGTCTACCAAGCTTTCTATATGTGGCTTTTTACAGTCAACGTCTTTTTGTAAATGCTGAACAAAAGTATTTCGTTATGTAGTAATATTTTATCATTAATATCTATAATTATTGCACCTAACTAGAATTAATTGAAAATTAGAATTACCTCAACTTGCTGGCTTTGAGTAGCAAGAACAGTTCGGTCACAAACAGTCGCTCCTAACATATTTAACATGTTGCGTTTGTCGGCAAGCCAGTCTTTGAGCTGGGCAGCTCTTGTGTTGAAATCACCAAGAGCACCGAATGAACTTTCCAATTCTGAAACATATTGATCCGAATCTTCCAAAACTTTCTTCCAGCGATCATCTGAAAACAATGAGTCATTATTTAGCAAAAATTATCCAAGCTGCTTGAAAATGAATTTATAATTTACAATAAAAAACTTACTAATATCTTTGATTTGATCTTGAACATCTGGAACACCTTCAGCACGAGGCTTCGGTTCACAGAGTTTCACAGAAACATTTGTAGCATTCCGCAATTCGTTGGTGTGAGAAAGAAAATTTTCCCGCCATTTCTGAAACAAGTGAGAAATTACTACTTGGAAAGATGATAATTAACACTACAAATGTATTAAAATGATGTATTTTCGTCAATAATGCAGATTAATACACGAAATAACAACAAGCTAACCTTGTGCTCTACGAGTTTATTTTTCATTGCTCCAATGTCAGCTTTTTCGGAAGATTCGAGAGATTTGTCCCATGCGTCTTTCTCGGATTCGGCTGACTTCAAAATCTCTTCTATTTCATTTGACTTAAAACGAGAGAATTATGAAAAAGGTCTGTTCAAGTGAATTTATCGTTAGAGGATATTTCATTCATACCTGATTGTCAAAATTTGTTCTCATTTCCTTGATTTCCAATAAACTTGCTTGTTTATCGGACATTTTATCTGATAAATCCTCAAACATTGTGTTTATGTCTTCAAGTTGGGCCTCTGTAGGACCTGGAATTAAATTCATTTAAACTTCTAATATACAAATGCAGAAAAATGTATATCGATGTAACGCAAATAACTAGACTGAGAGTACCAAAGCTTAATATATCGTGACAACCACATACAAGTACGTATTGATAAAGCATGCACACTGGTATAAAAAAAAAATTTTTTTGTGATTGGTATAAAGTGAAGCTATGTTTCAAAAAAATAGACATAAAGATTAGAAAAAAAATATTTTTTTTCCGTAATAATTGCATTTTTTGCTAATTAAAAAGAGTAACGCGTTAAATTAAGTCAAACGTGTAATGTATTTTGTTAACAAAAATTCAATAGGTTCATGATTTGATATAGGAATTCACAGAAATACCCCCAAAACATCACGACCTATGTGTAAGATACAAACCTTTTCCATTGGCCGAGTTTGAATCGATCGTCTCTTCTATAAGAAATTTTCAAAAGAAGATGAGATTAGAAATAGTTCAATAAAATTATGCAAAAATGGTATGCATTTGATCGCATTTGCCGGTTATCCGGGCAATATAACAATTTGTAAACGTAAAGAACATTCGACATGCAAAGTGTATGAATTATATAAAATAACATATAATTAAACACAATTTTTTGAGGAAAATAAAATGATCCAAAGCATTCATGATACAAAATGCGGATTTTGAAGCTTTGGTATAAGATTGAAAAAAAAAATGGATAAATGAAATTGAAAATTAACAATTTAGGAAAAACTCGTTTGATGGCATGCACAAATCGTTAACTAACAAGCCATCAATAATATGACAAACAGCATAAAACCCACTTGTTATTTATGTAAACATGTTGTTTTAAACTGACCATGGCCATGGATAAATAATGAATATTTCGTTAATTTGTCATATGAATATGATTGATCAGTCACAATATGTAATTTTAAAGCATAAACACTTAGAATACCTTTCTGATTAAGCCGTGCTCTGCTTTTACGCATGCCTGCATCCAGTGTGATAGGTGATGTGATAAGCAATAACAAAACAGAACAATGAAGAAAATAATGTTAAAATTCATAAATAAAATAATATTACTTCAAAAATGTAATAAATAATATTATTTTCAAATAATTATAAAATATAGAGTTGTTAGTGTTAAATTTATTAATAAATAATAATAATACCAAAAAATCATGGTGATATTAAAGTAATATTAATTAAGTATTGGTATGGTAATGCAACCAAAGTTGATTGAAATATAATTAGGAAAATAAACAAAAAGTAAATTATTAATTCAATAATGTACACATCATTATTAAATATATAAATTGGTAATGACGTCCAATAAGCCTGAGATCCTACTATTAGCTGAGAAGTAGATCTACTTATAACGTATATGACGTCCTGTAGCGATTTCGCTGAACATACAGCAAATCATATATGTATTCCCTGGTTTGAATTGAGCTTAATTTCAATCCATAGTGAATTTTTAAAATCTGTTCATACAACGCAGAAAAATAAAGAGCCAAAAAAGCGTTGCATTTGACAAGAAACTGAGGATATTCAAAAAATTAGACTTCACCTAAGATAAAGTATGGTATTTCAAATATATTATTATTATTATTGTTTACTCAGCATTAACGTCTTAATTTTTGGCAAAACCAAATTTCATTCCAATTTTCCAATGTAATATTCGGCATATTCGATGAAATCAGACTGTAGCGTATTCAATATAGTGATATCAAACAAATAATATAGCGGAAGTATACAGCAAAAAGTTACATGCTTATGAAGAGAGAGGAGAAAACACCTTCACCTTAAAGACCAAAAACTAAAGCCGAAAGACGTTTCGGATAAAACTCAAAGTAAAAACAAATTTCTTTGATACCTTTATTTTTACGTCGATGTGCTCGTAATCTTCTCCTCGATGGCGAGATATTGGACTTCAGATCAAAAGAGCCAAGATCATATATGCGATCAAGGTCTTTTGTCTTTCCCTCCCAACTATCCAAAAGTTCCTAAAATCAGAGAATATACTGAGTATTGGAAGTTTGTTAGATGTAGTGGATTGAGATAATATGAAAGCCTCACATTCGTTAGGAAATAAATATGAAAGTTGTGATAGGCAACGGTGAAACCGAGAAATTATCTTACCCATGCAACTGTCTGTTCCATTGCAAGACAAGATTTATCAAATTATTTGATTATTGAGAATTAATGATTGATTATTTGATTATTTATTACAATTATATTTCAATTTAGTTATTGAGAACTATATAACCCCATTCTCGACATTGCAAGCTAACGAAATTTATGCACAAACAAAATATAAATATGAACGCGCTATTGAGACGAGCTAGCTAGATAGACAAACAAGCCTACTTGTGTTTTCTCAATTTGTTCCTCCAACGTTTTTAAAACAATAGAATCTTTCATGTCACCAACGGCGTCATCCACTGACTTCATCCATGACGTAAAGTCAGCCATTGATTTTTCAAATGACGTCATTTGTTCACGTCGAGCAGTGACATCTTCCTCCCTGAAGCAAGAAAGAGTCTTGTTATCAAAAAAACTCGCGAAGACCATAAAAACAGTTTATACATACATTTCAGCCAATATTTCTTGTAATTCTTCCCAAGAGCTACTCAAGTGTGACATGACGTCACGCGCTGGAGTTGCGTCACTGATGCGGCAATCGCCCACAATGGATTCTCCTTCGCGTAATGTCTGGATAATAACAGGACGCTTGCTTTCGACTTCGTCTCTAATTTCCTGAAAACAAAACCATGACGATTTAGCACATGAGCTCAGGATGAGAACTGGTAGAGATAATTCAATACTAACCTTAAGTTTTAATTCAGCACTCGGAAGTTGACTTTCATTGGGAACGGAATCGTCTTCAGTTTGTAACTTATCTAAAATAGATTCGATCCAATCCGACAGTTCGTTTGAGTTTGATTCAAAAGGAGCGAGCTTTTCTCGAAGTTCTGTAAGATCGCCTAATCTCAGTGAAGTACCGTGTTCAACTTGGGCGAACCTGTAAATTATATATTTCAATATTAGATTTTACAAGGGATTTATTCATAATTAAACTAACCATGCCCATTTGTGTCGTAAAGGGTATAAATGACCAAAAACTAACCAAATACATAAGACATTTACAAATACCTGGTGTTTAATTGACTCGTTCTTTTGTGGAGAGAGTCTGTAGCCAGGCCATCTCTTCCACCTAACAGACCAGAGCAAACCTCTTTCACTTCTGCGACTTCTGGTAGGCGCTGTTTGATCGAATCATTAATTTTCTGAACAAAAAAATATAAATTTAGAAAAAATTTAAAAAAAAGCGGAAAAACCAAACAGAATTTAGAAAGATATTTACGTACATTAGCTTCCTCAAAACTATTGTTCAATTTTGAAATTTGCGCCACAGTGTCCGCTTTGTTTTGACCTAACTGCCTTTCAACATCATCCAGCCATTTGAGTAAGGATTCAAGTCTCTCGGATATTCCCTGTGACTTCGATAATGCTGAATTTAATTCAGTTGATTTCTCAGTGGCTTTGCATCGAAGATCATCATACCGTTTTCGAGTAGTACCTGACATAAAATATGAAGGTATTAATATTAAAACCAGTATATTATGGTTGCCCATTTTTCCCGCTAAGTCTAAGAGATAAACAAGCGATAAGGTGAATGTTTCCAAGAATATATATCAAATCTCTTGCCTATGTAAGAGTGACCCAAATCGTTAACCCTATGATTCGGTTCCATTAATTTACAAATCAAAATTACAAGTAATGACTTACCTGCATGGTTTTTGATATCATTTCGTTCACTATCCTCTAACGCCTCCTGTGGTAGAGCAATGACGTCACGGGCGGCTTCTTCCAGTTTCTGAACAGTTGCTGCATGGTTGGTAACATCTTGCAAAATCTGCTCAACTTCTTTTGCTTGTATCTTAAAAAAAATTTTCAACTAATTCCAAATATTTTCAAGTATGAACCGAAAACATAGAACATATTTTGCCCGATTCAGCTTAGTGCCGTGATTGACGAGAGTAAAATGTTGTGTAAAAAACAAGTGAGAGTGTACTAGATATACAAAACGTCAATCCTAAGTTAATTACGGTAGTTTCAATTGCGATCAAACACTGCCATCGATAAGCCATGCTCAAATTACATAACCAATATGTCAAGATACTAACTTGTAAAGCATTTGGCTCCACAGGAAGTGGTCTTTCATCTATGTTGTTCAATTGCGTTTCGGTTTGGTCCAACCACGGATATACAGTCGGTAACGAAGCTTCGTATGTTGCTCGTTTCTTCAATACGTCGGCTAAAAGCTGCTCGCGGTCATGAGCCTGAAGTAAAAAAAACAAGATAATTAATTGCGGGAAAACGGAGTAAAGTAAAGCCTTCACCCAATGCCATATTCCTTCAACGATACTTAAAAACTATTGATATGGGGGTTTTCAAACCACTCTCCGATGAATTTCATTTCAATATGTATATAATGATATTTAATTCAGTAATTATTTGTGAGTAAACATTGCTTGATATAAAATTTCCACGAGAAACTTGATTTTGCAGTTGTTGCGGTGTGAATTTGATCAACCACGAATATTACAAACAGCTTATCAAGCTTATCACTCAAGTGTGAAATCACATCAACTTTCCTCGTCGATTTTGAGTAAAATTAGGAACAGGTCCTCCGCAAAAATACCTTAAAATTAGCGGTAAGTGGCATAGACAATTTTTTAACAATTGCATTAGCAACAATACAAAACAATCAAATGTAAAACAGATGAGACAATTTGCATGGCATTTCACAAATTGCCTTACGTCACTAAATTCGGACGCATCAATTCCTTCGTCTTCATCATCTTCGGTTTGAAACGTCATTGTTGTTTTAGTGTCGTCATCAACAGTTATGACGTCATCGGACATGTAGTATACAGGTATCTTAAGGTCTTTGGTAATAAATTTTATTTTTGTTGTCGAAATTTCACTAGATAATATTTCGGGAGGAAAAATGTCCCTAGGATGTGCTTCAACTTCGAAGGGGTATGCGTTTGCAGGATCATTTGCATTCACAGTGTCGTCACAGTGTATAATAGAGTTAGAAGACGATTTCCGAGTTAGATGAGACTTTTTCAATTTGTTAGACAATTTAAAATTAATTTTGCTTGACTTCCGACGTTTTTGAACTTTAAATGGGTATTGAGAATCTTCCGGAATAGCCTGGTCAGATATTCCCAAATCCACGACCTGCGTGGCGTAACATCCAGCTGTGGGTGACAACTGGGTCCCCATGTCACTAACTTCCATATAACTTACGTCATTAGACGGTTCTTTCGACTTAACCGAGACATCAGCGACTTTTTCATTTTCGTGCGATAAAGTAGATGAATGACTTGGTGAAATCGCATATCCGCTATCTTCTTCAGGTTCCAGTACAACACCGTTCGTCTTGATCGAATCGTTACTGATTGATTGCACGGGTGACTTCACTTTCTCTTCTGAATCACTTACTTTACTCGCTATTTCATCATCTGGTACAAATACTTCATTAACAAAAGAACCATCTGATTGTTTTACTGGGGAATCTTCGATCTTGATAACATCATCATGACGTAATGTGATGGCCTTATTCGCAGATGCACATTGGTCGTCATTGCCCAAAACTTCTACATGAATATCGTCTTTTGCAAGTTTATCGGAACCGTTCGCACCCGCGGTTATTTTGACCGGTTTTGGATTTGATATATCCGGCATCGAAACAGCTTTTCTCGACTCCACGTCTGGTTTATATTTTTTTCCAGCAAATTTACGCCTTTTCTTAATTTTTTTCTTGCTCCGTGCTTCGCGACTGGCAATAACATCCGGATGCTCGTCCCAGTTATCAGGATCCTCGTCAGATCCGGTTTTCGTTCTTTTTGAGCAACAGTGACATGAGTTCCCCATGTTTGTTCTTCTTTATCAGATTTCTTTCGTTAAAATATAAAGTCTATTGTGCACAGTGGTTTAAAATGGCCGAGGCAGCGTATACCTTGATTATAAGTTCAACATAGCTAAATGTATTCAGCATAAAGCACAGAATTAAAACTATTATTTCACACCATCGAATCTTAATAATATATACAAGCAGTTTGGAGATTTAATATGTACACTTGGTATATATTATTCTTCAATTAAAAAAAATATTCTACAAAAATTACAAAAATATAGCATCAGCATAGAAGTTTTAAATACTCCAAAATTAACATAGCTCGCGGCGTTCACAAATGACGAATTTTGACTAAAATCATATAAATATAGAAGATTAATAGGTGATACATACCATACTATAAACACATAAACATCACAGTTTGAGGATTTGACCGAAGATACGGAATAGTATATAACAATATATAAGCGAGCACATATAGGAACTTCTTTATTAGATTCAACTACTTATTGCTTAATAAGCAGAGTGTCTGCCGCGATACGAACTTATAACTAGATATATTCATTTCTTCATTATTTTCATGTCCTGTCGGATATAGCGTCTTACTCATTAGTTATTTCATTATTCCATGTTTCAAGTTTATGTTGGCTTCAGTAGCAAAAACATGAACTATGTTTATACCAAGAAATCACATAAATGGTTGAAAGAAGAACCAAGTATGTTCCATGTTATGATATTTGTGTTTAGTTTATCGAAAGTTACAATATCCAAACTATAAACCAAAACAACCGTGAAAGCACGGTTCAATAAGTCGGAATCTACTACACAGTAGCTTTCTCTTTCGCTCAACAAGGCCACCCACGAATAAGAAGAAATATGAGAAGCGAATACGAGGTCTGAGCGAAAAAGATCAAAATAAAATCTTCAGTATTTGATATTTCATTAGTATCCATTGAATTTATTCATTAAAATTTGGAACGTAGACATAAAAACGCCAATATTCAGAACCCTAATACACATAGTCACATACACGTGAGTGAGAGGCAAAGTAATTTCCATATTTCGTCGAAAATATTTTGCTGATGAAGCAGTGTCAAAATTTGCCAAGCGTAACGCTGCAAATTGTGTACCAAATATAAAAGATTTCAAGTTAAAGTACTGCACACGTATAACCCTTTCAAAACATGAGGTCAATTTTGGTGACATGTTCTATCATAAAGTCACGTTTTCGGTTTGAAAAGTATCAAGAAAAGTGAATTTGATCTGATTTAACTGAATTTGCGGCAAGTACATTTTTAACGTGGGTGACGGTAAATAACATTTGGCGCTAACTTGATTTCATTTGTTGAAAATCAAAAACCACAAGGTTATAAAAACGCAACTGTATACCACTCATTGAGTACGCTAGACATTCATGGCTTACTTGAGGATTCCTCGTGGAAACCAATATATCCATCAAGGGTTTATGTATATTATCGGATATAATTGCAGATTGTAGATGGGACCTTGTGAGGGAGCAGAAGGATATGACTAATCCAAGATGAACTTGTTGAGATGACAATACTCATTTTCAACGACAACGACTTTTATCATAAGTCATTTCAATACTGAAAAACTAATACGGTATACTGCAACTATTTTTTATCATATACGTTAAAATGGTCAATATTATCAATACAGAAAATCAGAAAGAAAAACTTCAACCCGTAAAATCTTTGCTATTTCTGTAAGTGAGACATTGTTCTAGAAACTCACGTCGGACAAATGCGGTGGGTGATATGATATTTACTCAAAACACATGGGTCTCGAGACGACGACGAGGGGTTACTATACAGTGACCCCATGTCGCCAGTTAATTTCCATATAAAGGCAAAATTGGCATCATGGACTTGGGTGACTCATATACGAATGTATCAAATTATCCGTTTCGTGGTTATACTTGGCAAACATTAGGAAACAAAATTTGTCTTCTAATGAAATTCTACACAGACGTAGAATACAATATTATAATAATAACTATAACTTAAAAACAGAGCAAAAAAACGTAACGGCGTTTGGCGAGACTCAGATATGTCGCGAATTGTGTCACTCCAGAAAAATTGCACTTGGCCTAACAACCGTATTTTAACGCTAATGATAGATTATCCCACGTTGAATACTGTCGCTCACTTACGAAACTTCTATTTTTGAATGTTTATAAACGCAACTAGCTTCAAAACATACCGGTAAATATAGTGTAAGTAGTGGCGTAAGTATCGGTAAAGACCTTTTGGACAACATATTTGACAGAGAATGAATACCAGCTAAATATTGTATCTCAGGAAATAGGATCTGACATAATTAACATTAAATAAAGTATTTTTTACAAAAAATCACTCTAAGCGGGAAGATAAAAGTAATTTAGAACTGTAAAATCATCTTTATACGACCTTAATCTTTATTGTCACGAGTTGCACGCTCCATTGTCTATTGAGGTTTTACTAACCGCATTTCACGGCCAATTACATCTCGAAGTGCCAGTTTCATGGAAAATTATTTTGTGTAACAAAGAGGGTGCGATTGTACAACAGGACTCTCAGGCAGGTTTTGAGCGCATTAATAATATTTTCAAATTCGTTTCAGTTCAAAATATAACTATCGATCGATGAGTCTTCGGTTTCCAACCGATATTCTCGTTTGTTTATTCTTCTATTGATCTATCAACTTTCAATTAGCTAACGACTTTGATAAAAAACTGAAGGAGTAATTGTCCTTGTTCAACCTTTCAACCAATTGTCCAGATGCACTATCTTGCGACATATCTGATGAACCGTAATGACATACGACAGTATGATAAGTTAACACTATTAAACATCGACTTTTACGGTCAATGATTCGAACAACGAACAGAATTAGATTTTACATTGAAGCGTTTGATCATTCGCTAGGCCCACAAACCTATTCATATCGTTGATACCAATAAACAAAAACTACTGTAACTGGCTACAAAAATAACAAAAATGTTCAACTATTCATGTAAAATCAGTTCAATGACAGTTGATAAAATTCTAATTGGCGTTTTTAAAAACACTCCATCAAGCCAAACTAAATTACGAACACCACAATATGAAACCGGTTCTCAAGTTTCCAGCATATATCATAACACTATGTCGAAATGCAAACAATTTTCCAATTGAATGAACAAAAATCGCCACAAGAAGAGACTTTTTAAATTCAAATGGTACTTGTCAGTTTGAGATGGGACTATATGGATACATTTGCACGCAAAGTGTAATAACAGGGTGTCACTACACTAAAGTCAAAGTGGACGGAATTACACACAAACTAAACAAAACTCATGCTTAATCTAACATCGATGTGTTTCAACATTATGCCGTTTTCAGACGTGAGCCATTTATAATCATTTATCCCGCGCATGATATATAATTTATTCATATAAGATCGCTTCTATCGAGATTAGTATAGTTATTTTTCTTTCCAAAACTTCAACGAATTCGGTCTTAAGTCTGGAAATTGTCAATCGTGGGATTACCGGACATCAAAATGAGATTAACAGTATCCAACAGTGTATAATATCGTATAACAATATACCGCGTTGACAACACCGTTTCAACCAACAATAAGATATCAACATATCGTCATAAGTTATTACAGTATTATACTACGGACATTGGGGCAGACTAGTAGTGATAGTCAAAAACATATTTCTAAAAATCAGAACTGCAAGATACAGCGACAGGTGCCTTATAAATAATGCAATATGGCTTAGTGAGTTGAATCGATACCAGACGGACATTTACTATGAGCGCATCCTCCCAAACATAATAAATTATCATTACCAAACGACCAAGCATAAAATACACATAAACCGGGCATGTTTACTTTACTTACGTTGTTTGCGTAATAGATAATGAACTATGAGTGTAGCGAATTAACCTGCGAATGCATATAATTAGCTAGGTGTTTTGATAGCCTTTAAACGGAATATAACCTATAAAAACATTGACGTTTGTCTAATTTTTACAACAATTCATTTACAGAAAAAAAAATTCGTGGTGCTAATCTTGAACCTATGATGGAACCTATCTATTAAGATGGAAAGAAACGTATTGTATGTAAAGAATTGAAGTTCTTGTTAAATGTCAACATTTTTAACTGGACTGATAATCCTATAAAACGCAATAAATGCTAAGAAATAAATGTCATCCCACGACTTTCTCTGACATAACGGGGATATCGAGATTTTGTGGGTAATTGTTAAAAGAATTCGTCTTTTCGCGCAATCAATTTTAGCTTTTCCGAGGCAAGCGAACGCGAAGTCTCGTCAATTTGACATATGGTTAACGCAGAAAGGCGAAAAATTCGTCTGCTATGGTGTTAAATAAAGCGTGACGACCTTGTGTATTGAAAGTAATATGTCATGGCCGTGGATAGAGAGACGATAAGCGCATTTAACAGAATGAGAGCTTTTCGTTCGTAGTTATTGCTACTGATTGCAATAGACGGTATTGAAATAAAGCGCGAATAACCACATTCGTCAGCAGTGATAATGTAGAATTACAATATACGGTATCGTATTCTCTAATCAGCAACCTGGTGGATCTATTTTAAAAATTCAGTCATGCGTGTCTCTAGTCAGAAAAATATTCACATAATGATGTTCATTGCCACTGAAACAATGTGATTGAAGCACGGAAAAGGACAACGGCTGAATGATTTTTATTTATCCAAATCAATATTCCATTTGCAACTCTGCACAATACCACAATCACGCGACATGTATATCTACATATATATACATATATCTGCATTTCGAATACATTCAAACATTTGTTACAGCTGCAAATTTCAATACCGCGATTCGTGCATGTCGAGCAAAATCGCAGCAACTACAGATCGTGCTTAGCCTGAACTGACAACAATGACACAAGCATTGCAAACTTATATTATATACACTAATATCATATTTTTGTTGAAGGAATAACTACGTTGTTTGCTATGTAAAATATTACTAAAAAGCAAACGTAAGCTAAAAAGTCGATGCAAGAGTAGCCTGAAGCGCACTAAAAGTGACATACAACACCAACGACACGCTCATCTTACGACTGTCAAAGTTAAACTGCAGGCCAAGACGCTGATAAGTGTTAAATATGCCGCGAAAAACGTCTGTTCTGCGCCGACGAAGGCGAGCGCGTTTTTCGCTCCTCGGCGGATTATTTCACTCACAAGATCGACAAACCCCATGCGTAAAATGCGATTTCCGAACTCATAACTGTGACGGGATGTAATTTCGAATTTTAGCGACTCATTGCAAATATTTAAATTTTAAAATTACTTGCATGAGTTTCGATACAACAAACGAAAGATACGACTGTGCTTTCATATTTATTAAGTAAACCAAAATAAATTTTAAGTCCAACTAATTAATAAAATCACGAGATATAATATTTAATTTAGCTCTCAAAACTTGAAATACGCAATAAGAGCTTAATCTAATTAATTAATACTCGACATTATACTTTTTAATTAATCCATTGCACTTGGTTTATACACCTGAAAATTTTATTGCAATTAGTTAAATGCACGTGAACCAGGAACGATTTCTGAAGAATGCATAATCCAGGAGTCCCCTTACATTATCATTTTTGCGTTTGTGCAACACTTTACGATTATAATTCCAAAACAAAAAACAACCCAATTTCTCATAGATTTTTAAGATATAATTACCCGAATTGATTGCTAGACCGGACCGAATTGAATTAATATGGTAAATATATCCAAATTTGATATACGAGAAGTAAAGGAAAGCCAGGACAAGTCAAATTTTAGTAAAATTTGAAAAAAAAAAGATATTTTGAAAACATAACAATGGACCGTAACATCAATACCACATACTGCATGGTTTGAATAATTAGCGAAGCGAAAACACATTCATTCAGCTACAAAGATCAAAAAGTTAAGATGATGGTTTGTTTCTTCTAACACCACGCACAATATATATATACAATTGGCATTAATTTCAATCAAATTTATAACGTGAGTCAAACAAATAAATAAATTAACAATATAACTAGAACCTTCATGCATTCTGTAGTCTTTTTACGCATAAAGTTAACTTGTTCCCGTGTATTATCATGAAATATTATTTCTGTCTCGACTATGTTGATAGAAATGTAAATAATGAAACTATTGTCAACTGAAAAATTGTTAAATATTATTCCCTAAACGTATCCTAGTGAAACTAGGTAAGTTTGGTGATAACTTTTTATGTGTCTCTCTTATAAGTTGCTCTTGACTGATGAAATAATTTCGCCTACGCTGAAACGTGGGAGTGTGCGTTTACTCCGATACAAAATTTGGTGACCCGTAAATTTTGGCTGATTTTCTTTGCGATATATTCCAGTGAAATGACCTTGATTCAACCGTAAAACATCACAACTTTCTTTACATTATGAATTTGTAACCAAATACAAAACACTTTTGCAAAGCAGGTATCATTCTTGCTAGTACTTAGGTGAATATTTCGCCGATATAACATCTAAATTAGTTTAAGCCAAAATAGTTCCACGAATCTCAAACCTCAAACAAACGCGCAAACAACTAACATAACGGTAGCTAAGACTGCATTGCGAGAATATGAAATAACTTTTCAAATTATCACATAATAAAAAAATAATTCGGTACAATGGTAATATATTTTACCTGTTTCACTACGTCATCATAAAAGGACTCTGTAATCGTCATCAACTTTTCTACTTCACGTTCAGTTGGGTCTGTTATGACGTCATCTTCGCCTTTTGTAGGTTTGTCTTCGGCACGATCAAGGGTATCATTATATGCCTACATCAAACATAATGAGAGTTAATGAAAGATAAATATTATCATATACCGTTGAATATTGATAAAATGGGCAATAAATAACACCTTTGCAGCTTCCACAAGTTTTTTCGATGTTATACGTAAAAATCGCAAATCAGCATTGTGCGCGCTGATTTCTGATTGGAGAGCACTGATATCACGTGATTCTGCTTGTAGGGCTGATATATCCTTAGGTGCTTGTTTCCCAGAGCGACATCTTTTATTCGCATCGTCAAGCCAGCATTGAAATGGTGAATACCCCTGTTAATTAAAGAAGTAATGTATGAATATTTGCAAAACTCGAGTAAGAAAAAGAGACATCTACGAGCGGCTTTTGCTAGATGAACAAATATTATACCTGACAAAACTGGGCAAGTTCTGCTTTCGCATGAGAAAGACTTTTCATTCTCTTTTGTGTCGTGTCCAGCAATGCGATACGTTCTTTTTCTAAATCTTCGACTTCATTTTGTCGAGCGGGTACAGCGTCTTCTGCTAAAACCAACTTTATGTCGGAAGATTCGAGTAGATTTTTGTACCGTTCTAAAATATTTGCGATTTTTTCTTGAGGTGAGGAAATGAATTTGTTGTGTTCCTGAAAAATAAGGAATCAAATAGGACTAAAAGAATGATAACGATTATTTTCAGTCATGATATGGGAAACAAAAATATAACATACCTCAACCATTTCAAACTGTTTAGCCATAAGTTTTTCGTCAATTTCGGCCGGTTTTTCTGTGTCCAGTTTTGTGTGGCTTTGAGAAACCCATTCTCGGACGTGGTCCAACATAGGTTCCAACTCGGAAAGCATGGAGGAGATCGAAGCCTAAAATTCGAAATCATGTCTATTGTGCAATAAGAAATGATGAGTATAACGAATAGAGCTGAATATATACGCCTTCTGGATTTAGAGGGCAGGTATAGTTACTGATTTCAGCAAGCATCTTGATATTGTATATATAAACTAGAACTTACAATAAAGAAAACTCGCATTGTTGCAAAAAATTCTCTGTAAACCATGAAATTTCACAAATTCAGAAATATCCTTGGTCAACGTTGAAAAAAAATGTTTATGCTTCTTGCTACCGTATCTTGATCG
This sequence comes from Styela clava, assembly GCF_964204865.1. NCBI lineage: Eukaryota > Metazoa > Chordata > Ascidiacea > Stolidobranchia > Styelidae > Styela > Styela clava. The sequence goes on along the minus strand of NC_135264.1, from coordinate 1,339,955 downwards.
CTTGAGAATGAGAACCGTGGAATTTATAATTTCAAAAAGTTATCGTGTTTTATTATTCAGAATTTCATAAAGCAATAATTTACCTTTCGTTGTTCTTCATCCTGAGCTAATTTTGCTTGCTCTTCGAGCTGCCTGAGCATTTCAGAAGCTGCTTCTTTCACGATTTCCCACTTTCTTGTCAGCGCTGATTTTGCGGCATTCAACTGTAATAAAAAAAAAAAGACGAAGTTACAGCAATATTCCAAACAGATTTAGGAAAACGGAACGAATAACAAAAAGTCATCGATCACAACACGTAAAGTAGCATACCAGATATTAAAATGCTCCGGTTTTGCCAACCTGGTCTAATGGCACGAAGAAACATGAACTACACTACAGCATACAAAGAAACTAACCACAGCTCACCTCATCTGCAAGATCTTTGGCAAGTTTGTCTTTATTCTCGTCGGCAAAATTTTCGGCTTCCTTTATGGCAGTGTTCACACCTGGTGTAGAGGCAAGTACTTGCGCATTGATAACCTGGATATACAACGTATTTGGGTTTAACAATTTCTTCCTTTCAAAAGGGGATTATTTCGTATTTAATAAGAAGTATACACGTACCTTTATCTGTTCAAGCTGTTTTTGCAGTGATTCTAAAGTTTGTTCATCGCTGATTTCCTGAGAAGCGTCACATTCTTCTTCTGAGAACTTACGCAGGTCTTCGTTAATTCCATCGGCCTCCTCTTCTAATTGTTGTAGACGGGCAAGATTGTTGGCCAGTCCTTCGTCCAAAGCAAACTGATGACGCAATAAAGTTATATTGTTAGATATACATCACAGACGTCATATTTCAGACGCTGTTTTGATAAAAAAAGAACATGCATTCATAAAATAGGGCTGAAACCTACCAAGATAGGTAAAAACTACACGTTACGTGTAGTTCATCAAATGAGTGGGCGAAATATTTTTTAAGCAATGAATGCACTGACATGCTCTTTTCTAATGAGTAGCATTCGATTCATGCTACGAGCTCTATTAATGTAATGGTAAAACATAATTCCCATATTAAAAAGATTGTACACTCGGTCAAGCATAAACTTTGGTAAAGTGCCAAATAAAGCATTAAATACACAATGTAAATGACTTCAAGTAGAAATGCTTCATGCCAAGTGAACTCTTAATATTTAGTAATAAGCAACACTTGCAATTCAGGAAATTTATTTGGAAAAATGAAGAGTTTTGAAGACACGAAAAATGAAACTTCATATTTATTTATTTTCAAAGATAGAAGAAAGCTGATAAGTGAAGTGAAGCACATTCGATCGCGTTCGCGCATATGCCATAAAAATAAATCAATAATCTAATGAAAAAAATTATGGAAGTACATAGCACAAGCGCGATCAGTTATACAACAGTGAGTTGAAAAGAGAGATTGTGAGAAGCGTGTGTTCGCATGCTTTCCAATCGCATTCTTCCAGGCAAACATTCTCCAATATTTTACTCCGTCAGATGTCGCTGTCGTATTCGATGATGCGGACGATGACGAATCGCATCGAGCAATCAAAGGTCGTCGGGTAATGATAACGATTTTTCCGTCATCTCTCAATGCCCCTTCGATAGCCTCGGCCTTTTCCTGTAACTCTGCCGACAAAACGATCAACTCGTTAACGGAAAATGGGTCCAAGTGACCTCGATCCCGTTCAACAAAACCTTGAACATCATTCAAAGTATCGCTAATGGTTCTCAGTTCTGGAATCGCATCTCGAAGCAGCCTTTCCTGCGAAGAAAAACAACATATATTGTGATAACCTCTATAGTTGTGTTCAACATAAGGCAAAAACAAATCTATTGTCTTACTTGGACTGCAGGCTTTTCAGTTTCGCTCACTAAATTATATTCATCGATTTCCGATTCCATGGTGTTGCACCAGCATATAAGTTCATTAATGCGGAACACGTACATTTGAGCTCGTTCCCTCAAAAGATTCTGTTAAAAACAAGTTTTATCTCATGAAAGATACTCTAGTAGAAAATTATTGTTCTTATCTAACATCTTCATATCATATGATTACCTAAGTTACAAATAACCACTGTGATACTAAAACCAACGCGAAAGCAGATTAGCACGTCGAATTATAGGTTGGTAAAATTGAATATAAGAGAGAGTCACCTTGAGAGCCACTATAAGTTTCTCTGCCATTTCTTGTGTGATATAACCTCGTCTGAATGCTTCTTCCGGGCTCACCCGTTCACCTGTTGTGGGATCTGGAATGCCCCCTTGTGCAAGGTGAGCCTCTAGTAGACGGAAAGCGACAGGTTCGCTGAGCAGTCCCCGAGAGAAAGCATCAACAATATGGATACTGATTTTCCTGTAATTAGATGAATGAAAACAATAAAATGTGTTTGTGCTGAACTATAAGTTAATATAATCGAATAATTATTAGCCTTGAAATACTTATTTAAATTGATTGAAAACTGATTGAAATCTCTATAATCTCCTTCGACTTACTCGATCTCTCTACTTGGATCGGCATCCTCTGATGTGTGATGTATGAGAATTCTGCCAGCAGGATCAAGTCCTTCCAGAATACGGGATCCTGACGTCATTTCCACGACTGCGCGGCGACTCAGCGCTCCAAGTGTGACAGTTTCACCTTAAAACGATGAATTCAAATTTAAATACAAGCATTTAAAAAGCTAAAAAAAAGAAAAAACTGAAAAGAACAAAATGTACCTGTTGTTTGGTCAATTGCGTCGTCTTCATCTTCTTCGTAAATAGTTGACATTCGTCGATGTCGGTATTGATTTTCTCGCATTTCACGAGCTCTTCTTGCTCGCATTCTTGCAAGATTGATGTCAAAAGCACCAGGTTGTGATGCTTCATCAGATTCGCTAGACGAAGATGAAAACACTTCCTCAGCTTCGGTGATGGAGTCAAGGTCGCTGGAATACTTCGGAACCGATCTGTATTCGTTTACATACGTTGCTGTCGCTGGTACTTGACGCTGTTTGAGTTTGGAAGCTAATTCTTGTGATAGAAGACCTCTTGATACAGCAATATGCAAAGGAAGAATTTCCTAGATAGAAACACAGAACAATATGAATAATGACGGTAATCAATACACGGTAGCTTCTATATTTAAAAATGGATGTCATACCTTCGTGCGAGGATCTAAAACACCTCCCAGTGCGCATAACTGATCTTTGACAATCTTCTCAATCACAGATGTTTGATCGTCATGTTTGTCGTCATATTCGGCTAATTTATAGAAAACATGATTGTATCATCAACATTGTACAAAACAATGACTAGAGTTTATCATTACGTTCGACATAAATGTTCTAAGAAAAATACGCAATAAAACTAATACCGTCACACAGAAGCATCTAGGACCTAGATAAAATGCAAATACGTATATACCGTGGACTGGAAGATATTACAACTAAACTAATGTGTACCTCAGAAAACCTAGGTGTTCACATTTTTTAAATTTGAAACAAAATTGTGATAACAGCATTATCTGTGTAGTATTTTAGTAGAAGCCTTCTTAAAATGGTTGAGAAAGCCGCCGTTTGAAGAGTAGATGTGATATGAAAAGAAATCTAGGTTTAGCTTTCCCGAAAACTTTGTCATTATCAGCAATATTTCGTATAAATTTGTGAAGAAATATCCTTGGCGATATATAAATATTTTCTGAAATGTATGATAATCAATATATATCAATACTCTCACTTACTGTGCAATTCTGCATCATCAAAATTGAACTTCATCGCGTTTTCAGTTTCCAATAATTTACTTCCTAATACAGGATCAATGATTCCCATTTTGATCGCGTCTTGTATTCGTAATTTCTCACCATCGTCAACATTGTCTATTTCATTGACAGGCGTCCTGAATTGGTTACTGTTCGGTACATGTCCATTCACAGATGGAGGTTTCAAAAGACCTCCACTGGCAACTTGTCGTTCTAAAATTCTCATGCCAGTTTGGCGATCAATTATGCCGTGCCTGGAAGTAGAATTTTTATTTAAAATGTGCATCAACGTCGTTCTACCAATCAAATGTCAAGTAGTACCTGGTAGCCACGCCTACTGATAAAGTATCTCCCGTGGTAACATCTACAACGCCCTTGATTTGAGCGTCAGTGCCAAGAACTTGGAGAACAGTTGTTTTAGTTATGAGTCCCTTTACAGCCGCAGTAGATATCGCGACATTTTTTCCAGTTCTCATATCTATTATACCCTGAAAAATAATATTTGGGTTTGTTATTACAATAATACAAATTAGGAAGATTGGTATATGTTTCAAAAATTGCTACTCTAGTAAATATCTTCAGACTGGTTTCGAATAAAATGGAACGAATAAAACTTGACTAAAACATTGTTTTCGAACATGAATGGTAATATCAGTATATCACCCGTACACATTACCCTACTCAATAAATCTAAATTGTAAAAAGGTTATGACGGTTGAATGTGTAACTAAAAATCCCACAAAAATTTCACCGCGCGGGATTAATCAAGAATAATTAAGAACTGTAATTAACGTCATTGGTAAATGGTCTGATGTTTACTTTTCACAGGGTTGAGCAGAGCTTGGCGATTTGCAATGCGCTTGATGGATTGTATAATTATCAATAATAGGCTAACGGAAAGTAACGTTAGACCTAAGTTCGGGGTTGCAATGTAACAGGTCTTATTACGAGGAATAACTTTGGATAAGAAAAGGATAGAAGTAGAGTACATATTAACCTAATAATGTTGGCATTGGTAAATAGTGATTAGACAACTCGAGATGAATAACAGGTGCATAATACCTAAATTTAACACATAAGTATAAGCTACTTTTAGCCAGAAACATTAATTTCGAATGCATTGACTACGATCATAATATCTGATCCCCAGTTGGAAGTGATGCGTTGGAGGTTCGAAGCATATCAGCGCCAGATTAGCTTTATGGAGCGATGAGATATGATTGTACAGTACTTATACTCTCTGAATATAATATGAATCAATCGCATTGCCCGCTTAAATTTATTCTTAGACTCGCAATATTCCTGGGAATTTTGTTAATCATACATTATAGGAAATGGTGGTAACTCACTTTAAAATAGCCATCAGCTTGGAGAAGTTCCAGCATATCAGTAGGTCGTACAATACCCATTTCCACCATATCCTCTAGTGTCTCGTTTTCTTCAAACTCGTCCGATTTTTCCGATACGATTTCTGACTGTATAGGACTCTCCAAAACCTGTATCACATTTAATAAATGTTCATAATTTATCTAAGCAATACCAGAAAAGTACTTGTAGGACCATACATGCGAGGGCTATGCATGTACATATAGTTTTCTTCGGTATTACAGATAATATCTTTAGCTAACCATGGCATGGAAAGAAAGAGAAGACAGATGGATTTTCAACAACTGGAATCCCACTTCCTTTCAGGTAAGTTTGAAAATTGTTATATGTTAGTATGAGTACTTTCAAACTCATGAATTAGCCTATCATATGAGATTAAGAAAAGCTGCATGCCCAGCCAGGTAGATGGATACTAGAAAGCGAAACTTACCTCGAATATTAACAATGAGATAACTTACCCTGTCTTGTTGCACTAAAGAAACGGCCATCGGGAAGTCTATTACTTTTCGACTCAGAGCTTCGCTGACCGGAACTCTTTCGCGCTTTCTGATATCAACCAAACCACCACTTTCCATTTGCGCTTTCAGAAGCCGTTTTGCCGTTTCTCGGTCAGTGAGATCTCTATTCAATGCCTCACAAAGAGAAATCCTCTGATTATGGCGAGGATCGTATATCCCTTCATACATGTTGCATGCTTGTATCACTTTGCAATGAGACATATCACCATTTTCAGGCTCGGAAGACTTCAAGAAGTCGAAATATGAAACTGGTCGGAGCCATAGTGGATGTATAAGGGCAGGATCACGTTTATTCCGAGTTATAGCACGTTCAACAGCTTCCCACATATCTACATCTACCACGCCTTCGTGCATCGCCCTCGTGATTGGTAACCACTCTTGCGTAAAAGAATTTCTCACCCAACCCCCATGCTCTAACGCTTGCCTGATTAAAAATTCAATTACAGTATTTCGTGTTATAATCCCTCGCCGAACGCACATTGCGTAAGTGGTAGGTTCGTTTGTACGTGGGTCTCTAACGCCGTGATATAATATTTCCAAGTGACGAGAACTCGATGCCAATTGTGCATCTATCAAACCAGAATTTGTAGCATCTCTTAGGGGCAATCTTACTAGGGGATAGCATTTTACAACACCACCGCTGACAATTTGTTGGTTGATAACTTCTTGCACGAGTTTTTCTCCGATCAGATTTCTTTGAACGCCTACCACTAGAGGCACTAAATCATTTTGAATTGGATCGAGAACTCCACCAACGTTAGACTGAAGTTGAATCATCCTGCGATCGACGTCAGAATTTAGATTATACCAATATTTATTATTGTCACCGCCCTCAAATAATGTTCTAACTGTATCTTCAAACCTCTTAAGTCTATCAAACATTTTTCCATCCACAAGATCTCGACCCAATCCTTCCTCCACTGATACAAGGCGCAGACACGGTGCATTTTCCACCATAGAAGGAGTGATGCATACAATACCGCCAGCTTGAATTTGACCCTCAAGAAGTTGTGCCGCTGTTTCGTAATCTAAAAGTCCAATTTTCATTGCGGACGTCACTAAATATCGTTTCTTCGTTATTGGGTCTGCGACGGAGCTGACGCAGGCAACAAGAGGGGAATCTCTTATGTGCAACTGATGTTTCGCGTTCAAAGACGAATCTTGATACAGTGATTCACATTCTTCTTCATTCTGAAAGGCGTCGGATGAATTTTCTACGTTTCGTCTTACTAAAGTTTTGTCATCATTAGAACAAGCGGAAGCAGGTCGTTCCCGCGTAAGTGTTTTATCTTGATCTAATAACGTGATTTGAGTTTCAGATAAAAATGTAGCATTAGGATGCATCTCGAGTGAAGTTTCATGTCTTTCTTTTCCATCAATGTAATATTTTTCTATCCTAGTTCGTTCTCGACGTTCCTCCTCAGTAATTTTGTCGCTCACGTCTTTCGTTAGAGTGTGGATTAGATCATATTCTTGCCTTGAAGAAGTGTCTTCATCATTTGAAATTTCGCTTTCTGATTCTCCATGTTGGACCCCTAACCATAAATGAGAAGATTCCCCGAGATGATCTTCAAGAATGATCGGTTCCAAACTACTCCTACGACCAGATATGGCGGTTAATTTGTTTTGAGTAAGTTCCTTTTTCACATCCCTGACATTGGAATCTTTCTCCAAAATGGGTTCTTTACATATATTAATAAGAGCTGGTTCGGTAGTAGTTCGAAGAAACGTATCATCTAATCGACGTGGATGTTCTCGTGTTAAAAAGTCTGCTGTTGTGGATGAGCCTCGGCGTCGAGAAACAAAATAATCACTTCCGCCTTTATAAATGTCACTTTGTCCCAATGGTATATTGCCACTGCTAAGTCTTCTTCGTCGTATCACGCTATCAGTCGCTGGTGCGGTGATTCCACCTCTGGAAGACGAGAAGAAATCACTTTCTGATCGAAAGTACAATATTTCCGGGGCATGTTTATCACCATCAACAGACTTTCTGCCTCCACAGCAACACGCTCCCATGCTACAATGTTCACAAGTTTCCGACTCTACTAAAATATTTTTCGAAGTAATTAATCCTAGAGGTCCTTCGATGAAAGGAACTATATATCTAGGACGTTTATTTACAAACTTCAATCCGAAGTAGTCTGAACTTTCATAATTTTGTTCAACTGGAGAAACGTTTCCGTAGCGAAGAGAACTTGGATGTGTGTTGCTTTTAAATAGACTGACAGCGTCGTGCTTCCAGATTGACTTCTCTCCCACAGAACGACAATCTACTTGATCTTGTAAATATAACTTACTTGCTTCGAAGTATTTAAAAAAAAACTTTATTTCTCCAGATAATTTCGAATCGCAGGTAAAAGCGCAACGTGCATTGACACCTTCGAACACATCAGCCGTGACGTCATTCAAATAATATAACTGTCTACGTACAGGAGAACGCTTTACATTCCCACATGAAAGAAACTTCTTTGTTGGTGGATTGTCGTACGTACCTCTATAATCTATTTCAGAATATGTATCTAAGATTCCAGTTGTCGCAGTAGTAGTAGCTGAATCGAACAACTGAGGCCTTTGATCAGTCAGACTAAAGCGAGCTAGTTGTTGGAATGTATTTGCCGCGAATAAGCTCAACTTGCTTGCGAACAGAATTGAATTAATAGACACTACTTCACAGCAACGGCCCGCCAGTAAGTCACCATTTGCTTCTAGGTCGTTTGGATTCCCAGATGAATTGCCTCGCTTCAGCTTTGACTGCAATTGAGACCAGTTATTAGAATGCGACCGCAACATTGCTAACTCTACGTCACAATCCATGGGGACTTCATCCATTCCAGACAACCCATGTGAGAAACGACTGTTCGCGATAATAATAAACAAAGGGTTGATGATACATGTGAGTGAGTCGCAATGTCGCGATGACTCACGATGGGAGTTATTCGATTTATTCAAGCCCAGTCTACGATTGCAGTTTACAATGTTAAAAATATCAAAGCTGTTGGGCAAAAATATTTCGTCTGTCGACCCGGTGAGAGCCAGAATATTATTTCGAAATAAATTCGAATCTTGATTATGATGTTTGCAGATTTCATTGTATACATGCGCTACATTTGCTGTATGATCTGAGGATTTTGATACTACTATCTGTCTTGGTACAGAATACTGCATTCCTTCACATATTGATTCTTTCCTATTTAATGTCGTTTTGATTTGGGGAACTCCGTAAGGATCAAATTTACGCAATTCATGAGTTCTATATAACTTAGTGAATGAACATTTCGTGACGTGTTGCTGTGACTTCGATGCAAAACCATGTGCAGTATCGATCGGCTGAGAGTTGTTGTATTGAACCTGATGACAGAAGAGAGGTTGTGAACCATTCATTTAATAATAAGACGTAATTGCAAAGTGCAAATCGAATGTGATTGAAATGTGCGAATAGCAGTGCAGTGTAGATGACAAACGTCCGCATTTCATTGTCTTCTTTGTTCATTCAGGCAGCTTGTTGGAGTGTGTCAGATATTTCCGAACAATCATTGTCAACTAGTAAAACGTGATTTATTTCCAGGCCTTCGTACAATGAATAGATATATTTCATTTCGTGTCAGCATTATTCATATACCAGTCACTTTGTGGTGAAAGTACACATCTTAAATTACTTCTCTGCGTCCGTAGTATAGAGTTGCTGCATATACTTTTATCGTAATTGTTTTAGTGAATAACGTGATTGTAATGGGACGTTAGTCGCCGATGTCATAAAATAACGCGACTAAGTCGAATGTAACGTGTGCGGTCCTCCGACAAACGCAAACTCCGTGTTTGTGCCTAATGCCGTGTTTTCATAAAAGCATGCACTATAAGCGTAAGCAGCGATCACATACAGTTCCTTAAAAACGACTCCTTAACTTCTGGAAACAATTTTAGTTCAAACACTTTACCATAAATTTCGTAATCGTAGACTATCTAGTTCTTGAATAACCAGTTATTGCACGCAATTTGTAAGTTGGATATTTTTTACAGAGTAAGAGGTGGTATTTCAGTTGCATGCATGTCAGTGAGATTCCATGGCATGAAACATTTCATAAGATAAAAGGTAAGAAGACAATGTAAAAAATTGTTGTAAAAAGACATAATTGCAGTCTTTTAGACTATGTTAACTCTGCGTCTTCGACTCAAAATAGTTAAATTTATTGATGTCTACACTGTAAAAGAAGTAAATACTCATACAGCCTGACCTTATTTTGCTTAGCCTTATCGTAAGCATCTTCTAATTCTTTTAGTTTTCTTGCCGCCTCTTCATATAATTGATCACCTCTGGATTGTGTTGAGTTTGTCAAGTTATCAAGCAAGTTGGAGTTTTCCGCACTAAGACTGAATAGAGAGAAAAGATGTTTGCGACTTGACTGCTTATGCCAAAGTTGCTAGTTGAAAAGTGCTTTTCAGGTCTGGTTTGCGATTATGTGTTATTAAGATGGGTCCCTACTTAGGGCTCGGGTTTAAAAACATAAACAAACACAATAAGGGTTATGATTCAAGAACAAGCCCTCCGGCCGATATCCATTGAACGGAATTCTTCTATTAAAATGTCGATCGTATACGATTGATCTAATTCAGGGGTGTGCAAACTGCGGCCCTCGGGGCCAAATGCGGCCCACAAGCAAAAATTGTGCGGACCGCGGAGCAGTGCCAGTTTTGAATGGTGTGCGACCCTCGAAACAATGTTTTAATTTTTTTCAATCTGGTACATGCGGGCAATTTCAATCCCTTTTGCGTCGCTAAGTTTAATTTATCATCTATACATATGACGTTACGATGCCCTGCCAGCTAGCTTCTGCGAAGCGAACATCGCAATTCACAAAGCTGTCATTTGCTGAGCAGCGAGCAATCTAAGTAAAGTGCAGAACAGATGCTAATAAATTAGTAAGAACTGGCAAATGAAGGCTGAGCAATTGGAAAGCAGTTTAAAGAATTTTACCATTGAGACAGAAGCTAAATGAGTTTTGGTTTCAGCATATCAGTCGATTTTATCTAATTCTTGTCTAGAATGAGACAGATTTGACAGCAAAGTATTTGAAAATGAATGTTAGCAATTTTTACTGAAAACATCTCAACCAATATAACTTCCACATTTGAAAAAATTTAAAAATGGCCCTTTTTTGCTCAACATATTTGTGCGAATGAATTCCCCTATCGATCGATTCTAGCAGACAAATATTTGGATGGACTTCCTTGCCAGCACTTTCCTCAAGGCAAATTTGGTGGCTGGGAAAAGAAGACAGCTGCAAATTTCTCACTGAATTTGATATTCTTAAGATTGATTAATGCCAAAGGCTCTAGAACCGAATAATTTAGCTCTACAAACGGGACGTCAAAACGTACCCCAATTTTAGACATGGTGACAGCGAAGGATGGTGCACCGTGCAATCGATACATACATACAAGTTTGAATTATTGGATTGAGGCCGGGACTAAGTCTATATCACTTTAAACGTCATGAATTTCATACCTGTCACTTTCTTCATTTAAAAATTCTCTCGATTCTTCACAAGCTCTATCAGTTATCGGTTTTTGTTGTAAAATCTCATCCATCAATGCTCTTTGTGCCTCCAACATGCTTTCGAGAGCGTCGAGATCATCGTCAAAGTCTTCCGCGTCAGGAATGGCACTTTGTGATGTTTCATGAGTCGATAGTACCTTTTCGCATTCTCCAAGTCGTGCGATAAATGCGTCGTATTTTTCCTTTACAAAACATGAAAGGCTTAGCAATTTTTGTAAAATTTTAGAGCAATATTTCAATCTTACAGAGTGGCAAATGTGCACCGAAGCTTTTAACAATTATTTTATTTGTAATATCTGTAATTTTTTTCTACGATATAATATCACATGATTATAAGTAAATGAAGACTGATTTGAGTTAAGACGTATGGGCCAGGTATGATATTATTACGTCATTTCGTCTGGAAAATCGTACAGATTAATTAATAAATTTTCCTTCTATTTCGCAGTATATTACCAAGAAAAATTGATATAAAAAAATTTCTCTTTTTCAATTTTTTACTACCGCTTTGTTTGTCATTCAATCGTAAATTAGATAGTTAATTGCCGTGCATATTAAACGTCCTTTCAGCTCAAAAAGAATATGGAATTGAATCGTAGATGTGTGAAAGTTTGTGAAGTGTATATTTATTATTGTTAGAGTGTATATTGGTATAATATATGATTCATGTCTAATTTTTTGCTTGCTTGTGATGATAACGAAACAACGTGTGATCAATGTGCATTTAAGTGATACGCTTTTTGAAAGTATATCATGCGCAGAAACTAAGCCAGCCGCCCATATCAAAAGAACAAAAAAGAGACAGTACGATAAAAGCACAAAACGACGGACAACAAAAAACAACAATGTTACCACGGATTGCTTTTATTCTTCAAAGCACATATTAGCACGCAATTACATGAAGCGAAAAAGTTTGTTTTTTATTTCAAAACAAGTCTACATCACACAAATACACTCAGCAATTAAGAAAATTATAATAAAACCACGATGGTACCAAGCAGGGTAATATAATGCGTTGGCAATGCATGATTTTTGTAAAATACGACATGGTAAGGTGTTTTATTCTACAGCTCGTTGTAAGCAAGTTTATTTACAATTTGCAAATCATCGCTCATAGAAAGTCGTGCTTGCCTACGTAAGAGATCTTACTGAATAATAAAACATTCAAAAATACCACTGATTCGTACTATTTTTTCTTTTCAATTGCATTGGGAAATATTAGCACCGATGTCGGTTGCAGGTAAATTGAGAGAAACAATTGCTTAATTACGTCTACAGTAAGATATCAAATTGTCAGAAAAGGCACAAAATAAACTTCATCATTCTATATACGTTGGAAACTAGCTAAATCCGCAAAACACTACCCAAAACCAAAAATTTGACACCAGAAAAGAAAATGTTGACTTTTAGTGATTTATAAAAGCTGATATAGTTTTTGCAAAAAGAATTTGAGTATTTTTATACAATTTTTATCTATTTATGTATCTAATCTCTTAATAGCAAAGTTTTTTTGTAATATTTTTCAAATAAATTGCCCCAAAATTCAAAGTGCAGAATTGATAAAATATAATTTACAGCGGGAATACATGCTATTAGTAATATTAGTTCTTTACAATATTTATTTTTTCTATTCTATTTTCACTTAAAAATGATTTTTTTTTCGACTTTAGAAAATATACGAGTTCCGCACAAAATCCTTTTTTTGTTTGTTTGTTGTTTAAATGAAATAAAAAATAAAAGTAGCATATTTACATTTCGATTAAAGAGACCAATGTCAGGCAGGCGATGTAATTGCAAGTTCGAGCGAAATTACGGGTCCCCCAACCCGTAACTGCTAAAAGTTAATAAAAATTAATGTTTTAATGCTATATTAGTTTTAATTTTTACATATTCATGTTGGCTAATTGAGATTTTTTATTTAAATTGTAATTGCGATATATACAGCTAAATTTCAGTCAAAAATGGATTATAGTGTTCGGGTATGTTGGATTAAAAACAACCTGAAACGACCAATTTTGACTGGAATATTATTAATTTACCACAGAAGTCTAGCCAAGTGCACGGTGCTGATTTTTGTATCAAATATTAAGTTACAAAGTATTACTGTCGCGATTTCTGTACATTTTGTGCAATGCTAGATCGTGTAATGTAATTATATACATTTACTTTATTATCAAAAATATTCCATAATTAAAGCAGAAGGCAGTTTATATTCGATCGATTGGTTAAGTTGACTTCATCAAAGTCAAAAACCTTCGATACAAACCAGAAACATATTGCAAAGTTTAATCATGGTGTCAAATCAGCGGTTCATTTTGCAGTCAGAATCGACGATTTATTTCATCAACAGCGAATTTGAGGAACTTAAAATGACTCCCTATTTGATTTAACATAGCCAATTTCCAAAAAGAGAAATAGAAAACACACCACGAAACCTAATTTTAAAATTTACAATCTATTATATCGTATGGTACACCTGCTATGTGATTTTTGTAATATTAAGACGATAATGAGCAAGCAGATAAAAAAAGTAAAGAGCACACAAATCACACAATGGTATTAGTAATTAATATTGTACTATTTTCAATTGACTCCGTCGTACCGCGAGTAATACCTACATTTAGCGTTTGCTAATTTTTCACCCCTAAAAATCATTTTTATTACAATATATATCATATTAATTAATGGTAATACATTCCAAAAATACAATTTTTACATTTAAAGACATTGCGGAACACAAAGAAATCAGGAAAGCACGTTCTAGTTATAATTTGATTATGCTAGGCCATGCATATAACGCAAGAATTTGTATTATATATCCGCGAGAAATGCATGACCGAGCATAATCAATTAAGAAAGTCGTCCGGTTGCAGTGTTCAGTATTCCACTTCGATTTTTCACATTGTAACGTCCATTCGAGGTCGTCCTTCATATTAATCATCCAATCAAAATTCACTTCCTGGGAGAGGTTAAAGGCGAAGTGTCGTCATCAAAACTACCACGCCTCTTCGGAGACCCAATTGGACTTTCAGCTGCAAAACAACATCAAAACGATGAGGTTAAATCGTAGTACTATCTTCCTGGACATCGGTCATACGCTAGGTATATTATAGGTAATTAAGCTAAGTATATTATTACAGTCACATAACAAATACTTTCCCGCGCATAGTAGTATAGTTATTTAGTCAATATGGCGTCAATATTTTCGTAAACCATTTGATAAAATTTACCTCTAGAACTGGCAAGAGAGCTTGTGAGAGAAGACTGCATAGAACCAGCTCTAATCGTTAGACCACCAGCAAGTCTGGCGTTTCTATCAATTCTAGGCAAGGCTTCCATAACACGTAATCCAGTATGACTGTCCAACGTTGCTTGTTCCAACGCTTCTGGATAGGTAAGCTGTAACAGATATAAAATAATATGAATAACCATAGAATTCAATAATTTAATAATCCAAGATGTGTGAATTAAGATTGAAGGAATTCAAAAGATGCGTAATACTGTCCACTGGTATACGGAAAACTGTTCATAATTCACAGCCGCCGTACTATGACAGTCAATAATTGGCATCGATGAATCATCAAGAATTAGACAAAAAAAGGGATTCAGTACTGCAGAAGTTAGTACAACAGAAGTTTATCGTGCAGATTGGCCTGGGGACCACTCACCAACTATCGTTAACAGTTAACGGGTTAGTGAAGCATCAACTTTCTCGCAAAAATCCAAAACGGCGTTTACTGAGTATCGTTCAAAATTTAGAGAAATGTTAGAGTGATTTTTTGCGCGACGATTCTGAGATTCTCGCTAAGTTCTTTTTTTCCCGACGTTTATAATAAAATTGACATTTATCGATTTTCGTTTTCGTTAGAAGCTAGCAGTTGCCTAGAGCAGTGTACGTGACCGTGAGTCAAGTCGCCGCGACGTGCGTCTTGAATGAGATTCGCAAGATTTCTACATTGCTGTTTTGAAAGACGCAGTTACGTGTTCGTTAACCTGACTTTTCAAGTTTTGGTTAAGTTAAGTTTTATGTCTATTGGTTGAAGGATAATCGGATACTGCAATAGATAATAGGTGTGTGCATCAAGTTTCAACTGAGAAAGCAAATAACGGAATAATGTTACACTGCCGGTATTTGTTTGCCCATGTTTCTCATACGGAGGAAAGTTTAGTTGAAAATTAAAAAAAAAAAAGATAACTTTTGGCTGTGTATCGACAGCAGACAGTTTCAAATTAATAGAGTTTCGTGCAGACGATAGCCAGGATTTTTCGTTAATTGCGAGAAATGAATATCCATTTACCCCTTTTTTGCCAAATTTCAATCTCAAATGCATACTGTCTGAATTACAACATTTTTAAAAAAAAAGTGTCCAACGTACTTTAAATTCAAAACATCAGAAATTCGGCGACATTCGCAATGAAATTGAAAAGTTCCCCAAATTTCAAAGACAATACAGGCGTGGCATCTGGCATATCTTCAGAAAACGTCAATCTATTCAAATTCTCAATACTGGTTGGTACATAAAAATCGGCTAGGATCTCGTTGTTGAATTTTTCATTAGCGCAATAATTCCCTATCATGCGAAGCTTACAAAAATACCTCTCAGCTTAAACGTCCTACGAATTACTGATCCAGTCTATTGAAATCTATTTGGGCATGCGTGTTTCTTTCTTAACTTGAGACTCACCAATTTTAACGGAGCTTGTTAAATTCGAACATCGTTAATTATTAACCGGAACGATTCACTCTCGAACTAATATTTCTTACTCCAATGCCGAATTTGCGACAATCGCCCGGCGGCCTCTATGACTGTTACCAGGATCAAATTCTGCAGGGGTCGCGATATTCCATAGATGTTCCGCATATGGAGATATTAGTTATTAGAAAACTTTTTTTTCACAATAAATAAAATTTTAAATGAGAAAAACTATTTGCAAACGTTTTTCAGAATGCTATGAAATATTTCAAGACACGGTCAATGCGATATTTTCATGAGTCTGTCAACGCACGTTAGTTATCGATTAAATGCAGACATTTTTCCTCGTGACGGATTTCTCCCCTTTTGTGTTTCTAAAAATGCGGTAAATGTCTTACGAACGAGAATATTAATGGTTCATTGAATACGGTGGGATACGAGAGGCGCTAAATCTTGTTTTGTCGCGTATGCATGGACCAGTATAGTGGAGAAAGCCGTTGCCGACCAGCGCTCATGTGAAATACCCGATTACCGTACTTCAGAGATTTCCTCGTGCATAATGAATTCGGAAAGCTAATTATTTCATGGCAATAAATTTGTGTAAAGTTTGTTCCATTAGGTTCATTTTTCGCATTACCTTTTTGTTCCTAATTTCATTCGATTACAAAAATAGCGGAGCAACTACTTGTTATTTATCGGCCTCACATTCTCTTACACTTACGGTAACAGTTTTTGAGTCGGCGTAATTCCAACCTTGTGGGAAAAATTAGCTTTCCGGGGGGTACTGAAATGCCGATATCCCCATTATTTTCTGATGCGTCGTTTACAAACTTGGTACTGTTTTCTTATTTTGACTCTGATCTATCCACTAGCGCAGTTTTTATTCAAATAGGTCCAACTGTAATTTTTCGTAACATACCTATAGAAAGTTTTATTGTATTAAGATTCCCGACACACTACCTAGATGTTGATAGATAGAATTATTCCTTACCAATAAATTAGTCTTCAGATCAACAATGGATCGAGCATATCTTCGTAAATCAGTCAACCTATCAGATGTTCTTTGATCAATCCACTTTCTTTCTATCGCTTCGTCGACAGAAATGCGGGAGCCGTTGTTAGGATCAACCACACCACCTAGTGATATAAATGAGATAATTTTAGAATTTCATGATAATTGGTGTAGAATTAAATATTTAATAGGAAAATAAGAAAATATTTAACCAATAAAGTCTACTTACACTGTGCATTTGCCATTTCCATTTATTAATCAAAAATGGCTGGAAAAAATATATTCCGATATTTCGATTATCAAAGTAAAATAAACGGGCCGATATTTAAAAACGTTCGCCCCGCACTTCTTTCCTTTTCAGATTTATCATGTTCCAATCGATAACATTTGCAACATGCGTGCGTTAAAAACGGCATTTATCCTTCATTTTGATACTTAATCAAATATTAATTGACCAAATGACAATCTAAAATTAACCAGCAATGATTTAACGAGTAAAATCTCACCAGTTACATATTGATATTCCAACAATCTCAAACCAGCGTCATAATAGCAAAGTCCTTTTTTCATTGCTTCTCCTAGAGAGCAAATTTCCTTGGTTCTGCGATCTTGGAATCCTCTGAATGCCATTTCTGCTTTTTCAATTCTCTGTCCGGCTCGTTTGTCAATAACCCCAGCAGAAATTGCTTCGTTGATGGTCATTCGTGCAGCATTCGCTGGATTCACAATACCACCAGTTGCAGCCTGGAAATAATAGGAAACTATGTCAAAAAACTGTGCAAGAGCTCCGGTCAGCAATCAACAAACTATCCCAGTTATACAAAAAATGATAACAACAGGAGACTAAATAAAGAACCACGCGTGGGAATATGACTGGGCACTGAGAGAAATCAAGTTCAGTCGTGACCTAGGCAATCATGCTTGACGGAGTAAAAAAAGTGAATCAAAATGAAAATGCGAAAAGTTTGAGCGGGATATCTCATACAATTCGAAAAAAAGAAATTAATAGCATTTTGGCGACTATATCCAGGTCATCCATATTTAAGTACTAAAATTCGAAACCGATTGATCATGGCGTAAAGCCATTTTTCTGCACCAAAATTCGCCACAGAAACAACGATTTAACAAAACGATATATTTGACCATTTCGTGTTCAATAACGACTCATCAGGCGTATATCATAAAATTAAAAAAAAACGATCCATTACTAGACAGCATTCAGGAATATTAGATACATACGTGTATGTAGGGTTACAATTCAATACTCTTCGGATTAAAAAAAGGCAAATTCAAATCTCCATTTCTCGCGTAGCCTCGCGTGCCAATGTCGACGATAGCGACCACTCCCATTTTTGCTGTTTCTACTGGTATGTGATTTAATTTTGATAACGTACATTATGTTGTTATCAAAATTATTATACAGACCTGAGCTTCTAGCAGTCTTTGTGACGTAGTACCATCAACAAGTCGTCTGCGTTCCGCTTCAGCAATTGTAATACATTCACCTTTCTTTAAATCAATAATTCCACCAATAGGTCCATTAATACCGTGGGACAGCAGAGCCAATCGTGAGGTAAGTTCATCAACAGAAATTTCGCCCTGTTTAAATAAAACTCCAAATTAACACACACAAAAAAAATCGTTTTTGAAAGTTTCCCGATTTAGATTTTTTTTAATAGAAGTTGGCTTAAATCAATATCCCAAATCCTTGAAAGTGAAAAAAATACTGTTAGAATCTGAAGTTCACCCAACCAAAATAATTCCTATACAATATCGGCCGATAAAAGTTCGCCAAGCAGTATAAAAATGCGCATGGCTATTTTAAATATGGAATCCAGCGATACATGGGCGTACAATCCATGCGAAGGTATATCATGAATCATAATTTGACATAAGTAAATATCAGAAGGTCGGCGATAAGTAAATTTTTGATTATTGGCAATTGTACGATTTTTTGACCTCGATAATCGGTAATAATCGCACGATTATTCAACACTTTATAACGTTTTGCAATGCGCTCCTGAAATACATAGCGGAACTATTTATTTGCCTTTTGTCAAACCTGTTCCCGTCACAGCGATGACAGTGCCTGCATAAACTTACGACATAAGACCGTGAAAACAAAGCTCGACTTGAATAAAAAAAAACGGCCTCTTCGCTGATTTTGAAATATTTTGTCACTATTCAGTAATACTGGTTATCATACGTTCGAAAATTTCGATTCAGTAAATTACAGCTTGTTTCACCAAATGTAACGCGATTTTACATCAAAATGACAATCGTCACCTTAAGCGGTATAATGAAGTTTAAACTTCTATGTCCTGCTTTGCCCAAAACGCGAGAAGCGAGACTCAGTCTTTCCCTGAAACCTACCCAATGTAATAGCTAGTAGAGTGAATAGTAAATTATTCAAATGCTCGTTAACTTTAAAAAGAATTTCTAATAGCCCATTTACGAAACACGTCTCGTCGTGAACATAAACTGGGATGCAACAGTCATATTCTGCGGTACGCGTTTGCATGCGAATTGAATATTTTCACGATTAATCGTATAGTCACAGTGTTTTGAAAATCCTTCCGATTTAGTCACGATTTTTCCTGCCAGCTCGAGTAAATATCAAATAAAAATATAAAACTTACCAGTTTAAATTTTGCCGCAGTTCCTTTGTCTACTAAACTCTTATCAACAGCATCGTCTATTGTTATGCTGGCTCCCGTTTGCGAATCTACAATTGGAGCTTGTTCGGATGGTGGAACTTTCTTCGATTTTGACGATGATCCTTCCGTCTCTTCCCATTCGCCCTCTTGTGCCATCAACTGTTTAGCAGTTTCGCTATCAATAAGACCTAGATGGACAAAAGATTAAATAAGTTTGGAACAAAATCAAAATGAAACAATGAATAATATTTGATAAATTACAGTACCTTTCTTATGGGCCTCTCTGACAGACAACTCTTTTCCGGTTGCTGGGTCGACGATGATGACTTTTCGTGTTCTTTGAGTCGTTCTACGTTTCTTTCTGCTGGAGCTGCTGCTCTTAGACCTTTTGCTTGATCTTTTGTCTTTCAGGACCAAGAACACCATTCCGCTATCGGGCTCGGTCTGGCATCGAGACATGAGTTCCAAATAAGTCAAGTTGGCGTTTGTGTTGGGGTCAAAGAATCCCTAGAAGGAAAAGTATTCTATTAAAGCTACGAAAAATGCATTGAAACGTCGACTTTATTACCCCGTCAACAATACTTTTATTAAACCACAAATGGAAAAAATGTCACGTACTTTTGTATCGTCGGATGGATCTTCCAAGATATCGTTCATCTTTTTATCGAAAATACCTCTTCTGAATGCGACCGAAATTGGGACACGATGGGCAGCGTTGGGATCGATCAAACCTCCAGTTGCAATTTGAGCTTCCAGAAGACGTATACCACGTGATTCGGTGACGTACCCTTTTCTCATTGCCTGTAAAAAATAAAGGCACAAAATTGATTCATGGGAAACTCAAAATAAAAAAATCTTAAACTATGAAGATCAAGTTCAAATATGTGTCCACGGCGGTCGCGAATCGGCACTGGTAATTGCTGAGTTTACATAAATGATCATAGTTTTATCGAATGATAAATTTTGCAAAGCTATTGGTATGTACACCTCGTGTAAGAAAATGTAAAAAAGTGACCAAAATGTAAAATTTAAACATGGTTACACATGATTCATGTATGACGAGCTTAAACTGATGCAAACCTACCTCGAAAAGAGACAGTGTGTGACGCGTGATGGGGTCTCTGTAACCGGTGACCGCTCTTTGCGCTCTTTCCAATGCATCACGTTGAGTGTTGTCAACTAATCCTTTACCGAACGCATCTGTAACGGACATTCGGTCACCAGAGCGAGGGTCGATGATTGTTCCAGTGGCAGCCTGCGCTTCCAACAACTCCAAACCTAGATGAAAAACATGGAATATAATTAGTTGAAAATTTGATATATCCAACAAAAAAGTTTTGCATATATGATACAATGTAATTTTCGATAAAAGCATTGAACAATTATGTTTTAAATATTCCATTGATCACCGGGGTCGCAATATAGAAACCATTATCACGAACAAACTAAAAGCAAGTAAATACAAATTTAGATTTTACTGCTGATGTCATAATACATTAATCATAGTACAACTTCAGGTATTGCGCTTGTCATGAATCTTTCCAAATATTCCCATACTTTGAATCTCAAAGCACAACATTGCAACTGTTGACGTGGTAGTAGTATGGCCAAGACGTTCACTATGCTTTATTGATCTTGGTTTAGAAAAACAATCTTTTGAGGATTTGGTCAAACGAAAAACGTTAGGATTAACTACTTCAAGAATGGGCATAATAAGTGCTTTTCGATAATTTTGAACACAAAATCAACCTACCAGTTCCACGCTTGATTATTCCTTGTTGAACTGCTTCCAGAATACTTAATTTTTCACCAGTTGCTTCCAAGATGAGTCCAGCAATTGGTTGTTCACCATGTAGATACATAGAAATAGAAGCAGCCACATTCTCCTCGGAGATCAAACCTCTTTCCAGCGCAATAATGGTTTCTTCAGTTATAATACCAGCTTCCAATAAATCTATGGCAGAAGCAGTTCTAAAAACAAACGAAGATTTGTAAATTTTAGTCTGTGCATGATCAAGCTAAGGCCAGAGATAGGACACTTCAAATGAGACAATAAAAATGTTTTTCTCAAATTGTGAATATCGTACCTTAGAAAGCCGGTATTAAATTTAATGTCTTTCCGATTTTTCGTTTTTCCGGTTCCTTCGGTCTGTTGACCTCCTGTACCCTAAAAAGACACATAAATGAAAAGAATGATATTTACTATTAGAAAACAATATAGGAATGTGCTTAAAAAAGATAACTTACTTTAACTTCTAGAAGCTTTATTCCAGTTTTGGGATCTTGTATGCATTTTTGCACCAAGTCCAAATATGACGAATTTTTCATCGAATTGGGATCGAAAAATCCTTTTGTATCATCAGATGGATCTTCTAATATCTCGTTCATTCTTTCATCAAAGATACCTTGTTTGTAAGCAACCGAAATTGGTAAACGATGGTTCAATCGTGGATCAATCAAACCGCCAGTTGCAATCTGAGCCTCAAGAAGTCTGATTCCACGAGTCTCAGTCACTAAACCCTTTCTCATACATTCAAATAATGATAATACATTTCCAGATCCTTTTTCCTTGTATCTAAACATGAAATTGTTACATAAGTATTAAAATTTTTGTAAACACCGCTAATAAATACGATGATCCGAATGCTGTGATCGTCAACATCGGTTATTTTTTGAATTGCTTTGAAATAA
This sequence comes from Styela clava, assembly GCF_964204865.1. Classification (NCBI taxonomy): domain Eukaryota; kingdom Metazoa; phylum Chordata; class Ascidiacea; order Stolidobranchia; family Styelidae; genus Styela; species Styela clava. Next base: position 1,317,704 of record NC_135264.1, on the reverse strand, counting down.
CAGAAATATGTATAGAACAATTATTGGACCTCCTGAAGTATGCGCACCAAAATGGCGCACAACCTGGTCAGGTTGTGTACCAGGTTCGGGTTCAGGTTGTACGACATCTTGGTGCGCATACTCCAGGAGTACCCAATTATGTAATTACTTACCCCAACACTGCTCTTTCCGCCCGTTCCAGAGGATCAATATGCAATCGATCAATCAGACCCGAAGAATACGAATCCATAACACCGAGGCGTTCTCCTGATTTTGGGTCAATGATATTTCCTGTGGCCGCCTGGAAAATCCCAAAGGAATATACTTATTTTGCAAAAAAACAGAAAAAGACTATAAAATATATAGATAAATATTACTAACCTGTGCTTCTAAAAATTGCAGTGCTGTTCCTCTGGTCAGAAATCCTCTCTTTGCCGCTTCGTTAATGCTTAGTTTTTCTGACGTAGATTCGACAAGGATTCCTCCAATCGGTTCGTCTCCAACTAAATTCCTTCTGATTTTATCGTAAACATCAGAGTGTTTAATTGTACCATGCTCTAACTGTGTTGCTATTTCTTCACTAACGACACCTGTTTTAACCAAATCGCCGAGTTTAGCTTCCCGTCTGTATCCCGTCTTGAACCTAAAGGGAATTGAATATGTTAATGATATGACGTGATGATGACGCAATGTTGGTAGAATGATATCAATTCTAATAATGTCATCAACTACTTACGTTATATCATCTCTAGTAACTGGTTCAGTTTTCTTCGCCATTTCATGTGTGACTGTTATTTTTTCGACAGTCTTCGTTTTTCGGCTTGTTTTTCCATCAACTTCACTCTGGGGGTAAAAAATAATTTAGGACATGTTTTATAGGATTAGAACGGTTTGTCAATTTCTCCTATAATTGTTATAGTACTCACTCTCTCTTCGGTAGTAACTGTCTTCCTTGAAGAATCCTTCTTTGTTCTTTCGCGAGTGACTTCCTTCTTGACGGATTCTTCTTTTTTCGATCGTCTTTTGCTCTTCTTTTCTTTGAGAACAAGAAATCTTAGTCCAGTATCCTCCTCAGTGATGCATCTAATTGAAAGAGTAAATCATTTCAAAAGTGTCCCGAAATGCCAGCAGATGGTGACCATCAAACAATAAACAGCTATGACAGGGGTCCGCAAATACGGGGCGAAAGCCTCTACTCTGGGTCGCAAAACAATTAAATTTGCCATAAATATGAGCATCGTGTCAGTGTATCGTATTTATTTCCTACAACTTTGTAAACCTCTAATTATATTTATGGATGATCTCTATTTACTGCCGTAGAATTGGCTATCAGCATAAGGGCAAAATTTGACGTAATAATAAACGTTTTAGCAGCCGTTCAGACACTTTTGTGTCACTTAGACAGATTTCCATGGTTGTGAATATTATCTCGTTTTCGCGGTTTTTAGGCGCCAACTCGTAAAACCAATCCTGAAATAAGTACCAACAATATTGCACAGATAGAGTGTATAGGAAGAATTTTTAGATTGGTATTATCCTACTACGTAGTCAATTGCATTGTTTCGTAGCAATACAGGGTTAGCAGTAGCTGTGTGGAATTGTTTAACAAGACAGATAACGAGATTTTACGTGCTAAGTTTCATATAATTTTGTGTAAGAAAATTGCAGTCCCCTGTGCTAGGAGACAAACTCAGACAATCACCGTTTCAATTGGAGATGAACGTTTATGCATATACAGTAGGATATTAGAAATAGAATACAATCTACAAACCTTTCCATGAGGTCTAAATATGACAAATTTTCTTGAGTATTTGGATCGAAGAATCCTTTTGTGTCATCAGATGGATCTTCCAATATTTGATTCATTCTTTCGTCAAATAACCCACGCTCATAAGCGACAGCAATAGGTACCTATGAGACAAAGTATTCTTAGCATCAAAATTGTAAAACATTTCTTTTTTCTTTCAAATGCATCGTATTCACCAATGTTATGATGCACAACAAGTACGACAATGGCCAGTGTTTTGAATATACATGGTGCTCAAAATGGTTGTCATGATTCGTTAGCCCTCATAAATTCTTTGCTCGTCACACACTGTCTCAAAACCCAATACAAACGTTCCATGTACCTTATTTCTCCAACAAGAAAACAACCAAGGGCATTGAAAAACTGAATTCTCAGCAAATACTTTTCACATATTACCAAGTTGATAATTATACTCACTCTATGAGCTGCTCTCGGATCAATCAAGCCACCAGTAGCAATTTGGGCTTCAAGAAGACGAACTCCACGAGATTCTACAACCAGACCTTTCTTCATGGCTTCAAAAAGCGACAAAATTGTATTTGTACCAGGTAACTTGTATCCATAAACTGCTCGTTCTGCTCTATGCAATGTATCAACATGCAGAGCATCGATAAGACCTAGAAGACGGCATTTGTTAGAAAAAATAATGATTGCGATTTGCGAAGTAGATGTTGTTTTTTAAAACTTACCAGATTTTGCTGCCTCGTCGACTGACAATTTACTGGCATTTTTAGGGTCGATGATGTTGCCTGTTGCAGCTTGTGCTTCCAGTAGTTCAATACCGGTTCCTCTTTTGATAATGGTTTTGCGAACAGCGTCGTTGATGGATAATTTTTCGCCTAAAATAAAAACGGCATGGTTAGCTAAGTCTTTATGACAATCAGAAAAAGATGTGTCAGTGCTTTGTGATAAATTACATACCTGTCTTTTCCATAATGATTCCGGCTATCGGTTCCTCACCACCGAATAAATATTGTTGAAGTTGTGAAGCGACATTTTCTTCTTGTATTGTACCAGCTTCCAAACCTATCATTTGTTCTTCTGTCACTAATCCAGCTTCAAATAGATCGACCAAAGATGCTTTACGACGGAATGCAGTTTTGAATCTAAAATAGTTGAAGTATTATATATCAGACTAAAAGTTTAGTTTATACATACCAACATAAAGTGATATCAGTGGAATTCTCCTCCCAATTCTATCTATATTATACTATAAAGAGGATGATGGTACAAGTAAACACATCAAGTTTCATAATCCATACCTGATATCTTGACGTCTTTTTCTTTTGGTAGTTGTCGTTGTTATAATTTCAGTAATTTCCATGGTAACCCGTTTCAAATCGATGTCATCTCTTGTGATCTCGAGGCATCGGACTCCAGTAACAGGGTCAACTTTACTTTTGCTCATCAGTTCCAAATATGTGTGATTTTTCTGAAAAAAAAATAAGTATTTTGTGATTAAAATATATTAAAATAGGCACAAAAAATCAGCTTTCATATGAAATAAAAACTAACACACAATTACACAAGTCTCACAACCGCCTGAAAGTTCGAGAAATCAAAAAAATACTAATCTCCATATTAATTCGTGACGTCAAGATAATATATAATTCAATTGTGACATACATAACTTCGATATAAATGTTATTTCGAAGGCAATGTGTCCACAAAATAAACTGTAAATATTTTATAACCCGCTGTTTACCCAACAAATGACAATACCCTTTCAATGACCTGTCAACAGCACCGTGCTATTTTGCGGCGCCGCCCACAAGATGTACAGAATGTCTTTTGCAAACATTAGGAAATTTTCATTTGGGCAATAATTTCTTATTGCGGCCGAATTATTCGTATTTGTGGTTATTTGTTTACCAAAGGAGTTAGCGTTACGCAGTCAAGAGGCATGGGAGGCGGAAGATGGCGTAGATGACATTCCAGATACAGACAGCGTAAAATATGCAATAATTTTTGTATAAACGCGAAATTTAGTCAAAATGAATTTTAATTCAAAAACAAAATACCTTACTAAATTTAGTTTTAAAACGATACAAGATTTAAAACATCAAGCGTTTCCAGAGTTTTTAGATTTTAAACAGTAGTTTATTTCACATTAAAACTTAAGTCTTAAGAACGAGCATTCTACATTTCACGCTCCGTTGCTTAAATCGGTACAACCTACAAAATTTTTCTTTAAAAATTGCTTACGATACAATACCTTTGTATTTGGGTCGAAAAATCCTTTAGTGTCATCAGACGGGTCTTCAAGTATCGCATTCATTCTTTCATCGAACAAACCACGTCTGTAAGCCACTTGAATTGATACTCTGTGATTTGCACGAGGATCGATCAATCCACCTGTAGCAATCTGAGCCTCAAGAAGTCTGAAAAAAAATAAAAAATTTGCAAATGTCCATGTAGTAACTTCATATGGTAGTTCCCATGTCTATATACATACCTAATGCCATGGCTTTCAACAACAAATTTTTTATTCATGGCTTCGTAAAGAGACAAGATTTTTCCGGTTACTGGATCCGGATATCCAGTCACGGCTTTCTCTGCACGTTGCAAAGCATCTTCGTATTTCTTTTCTGCCAAACCCTTTTTAATGGCCTCGTCTACTGTCATCATATTCCCAGTGTGGGGATCGATAATATTTCCACAACCAGCCTGGGCTTCGATAAGAGCAAGTCTAAAGAAAATTATGATGTTATCAAAGTATTGACGTCATACGACCAGTGATAAAAGAAAACGAAAAATCACACTTACCCGGTTCCTGTCATGATGATTCCACGTATCATCGCTTCACTGATCGACATTTTCTTATTGTTAGCTTTTTTAACAATGATTCCAGATATTGGTTGCTGACCAACCAAGTATTGGTGCAAGCTTGGTGCGACCTGAATTGGTTGGAATAAAATCATGAAATATATTTATTCTCAAAATAAATAAAAATTCAAATTTGTGCCATTGAAGTGAAACTAAATTATATTTAATAACGATTGACAGTAAATATCACGGTTGCTACCAAAATAAACATATCAATAGGATAGGTAATTGTCATCCATCAAACAATGGTCAAAAAAAATTATGATTGTATCGAAAATAATTGAAGCTGAATTTATACTTTTTCACATCGATTACATATTGAAGCTTCATCTATTCTAGAAAAGTATACGAAACCTACATCTTCCTCTGTTACATTGCCAAGTTGCAACTGTTCAGTTGTTTCCGGTGATACACATCCTGCCTCATCTAAATCAAACAAGCTAGCTTGTCGTCGGAAAGCAGTATCAAACAGAATATCCTTCTTAGACTTCTTCTTTTTCGAGATAGTAGTTGTGGTAATTTCCGTGATGGTAGTAGTTTTACTATTGCGTTCCTCTTCTTCACGTTTGGCCGCATCCTGCAATTAAATGTGACGTCAGAAGTGATGATATCAAATCTGTTCAAAAATGCCACCAAATCCAATAACAGAAATTACGGAGTTTACACACTTTTCCTCTCAACCCTAACCTCGTTTGGAGATCCACCCACAATCTGACTTGAAAAGATTTATTCCCATACCCGAATAGCCTTGGCTTTTGCTCTTTTTCTCCTCTTCAAAACAACTTCTGGGGATATACAACAAGCGAAACAACAATATTTTGTTATGAAGTAGCCTATTGCATCATCCGAATCGCTCATGACTGCCACACAAAGTTGCTCTCTAAGTTACCAAGTCGCTTGAAGCATGAGATCGAATATTTTATACTTTGACGTTCCGTGCGAGCGCTCGTCAATACGTCGTAAATGTAGGCTGTTCTAATTTGTTTCATGATGAAGTGAGCTAACGCGCGCGCATTCTGTGAAAAAATACGACCTGTGCGAGGTTTAGTTACATGAAAATGAATAAAAATACCGTTCCGCTTAGTATTTGCCTTTATACTTTATTGACGAGACGTAATGGACATTTGGTTAACCAAACAGTAGGGTGCGTCGAGTATGCCCGAATGAACGCGCGCAATATTATGATCTTGGTTTATCGATACTACCGGATCAGTGGTTATATTTGCCTAGTTTTCCCTATACATAAAATAATTAGCTGGTCGATTTGTTTACCTAACTCAAAATCTGGTTATGTAGGCTACACTTTATGGCGTCCATTTGTCAATAAGTGATATTCATGACGCGTCATTAATTAATAAACGAGAGTATAAATTAGTGGATTCCGAGCGTGGTTTACGGATGCGAAAATAAAATTGTAAGAACAATTTAGAACATCGGGTTGTGGCGTTTAGCGCTCCAATAGTGTCGTGATAATTTAATTGTTCTCCGAAGAATGCATGATGTTCACCATTTAATTGCAAGGTCACATTTGAAATATGGCGAAAGGTAATAACTAAAGCCTAGTTAAAGTTAAAATGAACTTTCTACCGTTACTTTGAGAAGAACCAATTGCCATGCAAGAGAAACCCAGTAAAATTTACCATAAGATCAAGCATGGGGAGGTCGTGTGTCCAATATTTTGATGACATTAGATCTTATAATGAATTTTAGCAAGGGAGAAAAAAGATGGCGACCACGAGATATCATTTTTACACTGACTCTTCATCCTTCTGTTATCCTTCTTATTTATCTATATAAAACGAACATAATGGTAGTTGCAGCTTGAAGGATATTATGTTCCTATATTCAGCTTGAAGTATAAATAGATCGTGACGACTGACTCGATATTAGTATTTATAAACAAGCGACACAAATTACAATTTTCTATACGGCGAGCTAAATGAATCCGTAAACGAAAAGTACGCGTTCGAATAGCGAACCGACACAATTCTCATTTGCATTTGATCTTGTGCAGATTTATTACGTTTTGGCCATGCAAATTGCCAAAATTGATTTTCAAAAAAGACATTGTGTGCTTAATTTGATTAGAGAAAACTTTTTTCAATTGTGTTATTTTTCCACCAAGGTAAAAAGAGGGCAACTTCGTGGGCACCATGAGTTATGAGTTGTTTATACGGATCCATGCAAAATATTTAGTCTATCACCTAATCATATGTACTACATTTAATGTACTTTTCATGGCATGCTAGCCTAAATCTGATTTGACTGATTCTTTGCCTCCCGATGACGCATTTCGGCCTCATGGGTATTATTAGTAATTATCATAAAATACCCAAAATTTTCGAGTTATTAGTATGATTTTAATTTAAGAAGGAAAACTATTTAAAACATCTAGAATTGTCATTTATCAGCCAATATAATATTGCCCAGAGACCGAGAAGTTTATGATTTCTACTCAGAAGGTTGAATTAGTTTGAAAAACAGCTCATTTTTGTTTTAAATTTTCGCCCAATTAAAACAAATTTACATTGCTTTAAATTGTTGCACTGGGTATTGCTCTAATCGCCAGAATCAAAATTCGATTGTTTGTAATAAATTATGTCAAGAGGCCGTCTACAATGAACGAAAAATCTAATTATTTTAAAAGAACTAAGCGAGATTGATTCTACACTTAAAGTAAAGAAACTGTGATAACAAAGCAGAATAATATCACTCAATCAAATTGTGCAGTCCTCGTGGATTGTCACTTTTCTCTCCAAACTAAATTCGAATATATAATTACAGAACTAATGGATTCTCTCGTTTTGCTATCTCGTGGTAATCGCCATATATTTTAGGAAAGTGAATAGAAAATCTACTTTTTCAGCAAATCTTATCATCATACTACAATTGGCTGAATCGAAAAAAAAATTTCTGCAACTTGACGTTAGCCGTGAATAATATGATGATAAACTGCTGAACTTAATTGATTGATTACTGTGCAGGAAAACGATCTACTCATTCATAACTACGTTAGTAGGAAAAATGTGCAGTAAGATTGGCTACTCCGCCGTGCAAATCACCAAATATTATAAATACCAGCTTTGGAGGATATTTCACCAGATGTGAAATAACACGTTGGAATCATTTTCAAAGTATGAACTATCATTGTTGTTAAACTTCAATTTTTAAATTTGAAGTTCAAGACTTTGAAAACAATACCATGTGTTATTTATATATTGATAGATTAGAGAACTTGTGATAGTAAATATGATTTGTATTGAAGTGAATGTGGCCAAATGTTTAGAAAGTTCTCGATTCTTTTTAAATTTTGCAAAACAAAGTGGATTATTTTAAAAATTGTCCAGGGACTTTATACAACTCAAGTTTAATATCACAAGATAGATAGTGAAAGCAGTATAAGGTCTAGTTCTAATATAATTAAGCAGAGTTAGAAAAGAGAGAAGACAAAAGAGAAAAAAGAAGAGTGAAACTAGGAATGAACACAAACACACATAGCAAGGATGAGACAGAACGCGAGGCAGAAAACACACAAAATCAATGAAGAATTACCATTGACTCACCAACCTTCATCCGTTTATCTTCAATTTCCATCATCAGCAACCGCTACATGTCGCTCGCGAGCTTTCAACAATATCACGCCCACCACAAGCTATGACGCAAGATCTGACCCTTCTCTAATAGCGATATACCCTTATTCATTCCCTATTCAGAAGATGTTCAACGATGCCGTTTTCGTCAGCAATACTTTGATCTTTTCTCACTACAATGCTTCTAGTGGTGGGCGGGTACACAGCCATCGTACCAGAATGTATACTTCGAATCAGTATAACGTCAGGTCATGTGCAGAAATAGCAAATCTATGCGATGTAAGTGCCTTAGCCATAAAATATATGCAGTGCAGTTGATTAATGAATGAAAACACCAATGTATTAGCATGATGAAAGCAAGCATTTGCACAGTCACCCGACTACGTTAGCAATTATATCCGCCATATTTGAAGGTTCCATAAGCCTTCTTGCTTTTAATGTTATAAAATTATAATTCTGGCAAGCAGACATGCAATAATCGCAATAATTACTGTACTGACTTCGTTCGGCGCGTTTTGTGCAAGTGTTCCAGACAATTATTTCATTTGACCAGTAATTAAGTTTACAAAAAGCGTTCACATATAACATTGAAAAGCACCGAAGGTAAACTTAACGACCTGACGCAAGCAACGAATACGTAACGCGTGGACGACGCAATTGCGTTTCAGTGACGTTTTTTGCGTGAGAACAAATAAAATAAATCTACAGGTTCGAACAATGATAATGCCTTTATTAATTATATGTTGATGCTGCTAATTTTATGCTGTGGACGACTGAAACGTCCTTTTCGTAATATCGTAATATCTTTTGATTAATTTTGATTAACAACTTCTTGAGCTGAAAGGTGTTTTTACTTTGAATATAAATATTGCAGAATACATGCAAACTCGCATATATTTTTGTTTGTTGTGGAATTATTTCCATATTTGGAACTGTATAAGTAAATATCAACTAAATATTGCACAAACAAAAACACAGCACAATGAACAGCCAGTATGGTTGCAAAAATCAATTTTCGAATGCTTTATACTAGTTTTTTAAACGATCAAGCATGATGAAACAGAATCTAGACTGACATCTAGATTTTCTATTCGATCATGTTTATTGGTGTACCCAATAATGAATGTTCAATATACAAAGCATGCTAAAAACTTATCTTGAACTCTGCTATTTGCCAAATGTGATAATGCAACTAATTGTGTAGGAATACATAGATTATATGGACATACCTCGCGATCTTTCGCCTTGTCGTAGTCAACGCTGTAGCGATCGACTCGCTCAGATATCAGGTTTTTGAGCTTGTCATATTTTCTTGTAATTGTAGTCACCTTAAAAAAGGATGGAATCATTCATTAAGCACTGAAACCGAATTTCACTCTCACATTCACATGAGTTACTTTAAAAATCATAATAGCATAAAAACGATACCTCATAGACCACAATTCTTGTAGTCGTTTTAGATCCTTTCTTTTTGGCGGCAAGCTCCGCGTCACGTGGTTCAAATTTGGCAGCGGTGTCATCATATTTTTTTGCTGCGTCATCAAATTCAGTTGCTAAGACAACGAGAGAATCCATATTGGATTGCTGACTGTCAATGTCATCACTGAGTCCCTAAATTTTAAATATTAAAAATAAATTGTTTTGGTAATTGGGAAACCTACGAAGTCAAACAAAATAAAAGATATAATCGTAACGAACTTCATGATCTTTAATCTGATCGGCAATGTCTTTTGATGTTGTTTTAACTTTGCTGTATTCTTCTGAATTCAATATATTCTCGGTCTTGCCCAAATGATCGTTCTGTTTCGCAGCTTTGTCTTCATATTCTGACAATTTAGCTTCAGCGACTCTTGCATAATTCAATCTGCAAGGTGTTTAAACGTATATGATTATAATCGGCAGACATTCAGAAAAAAACGACTGGCGACAAGAATAAAATTGTTTTATTGAACGACTGATGACCGCATGAATAGATATACTTTTCTAAGTTTACAATGCATTTATTCTTATTTTCAAATCCCAATTCACCTATTCTTGACTTGGTCTTTTGCTTCGTCCCATCGCTGGCTCAAATCATCTGAAATGTCTTGATATTGTGGAGCATCGAGGTCATCAATTCCACTGTATTTTCCCAGTTTATCCCCGCAATCACGCAAGTCTTTAACAGCGCCTTCAAGTGTCTTAAATTCGGGTTCATGTTGCGGTATTTCTTTATCCAATTTCTAACCGAATAGTAGATAAAATGCTTAAGTGAGTTTACTTAAGAACGGAATAGTAAAATAGAAAAACGACAACACATACCTCGAGTAATTGAACCTGGTTTTTCAGTCCTGGTACATCACTCGACATTGTATCCAATTCAATAAGATAAATTTCATATTGACGGATTGTAACACGGGCTACCCGGGCTTTTTCAGTCGCATCATGTAAACGATCCAATCTAAATAAAATTAGATATAGAAATATTTATTTTAATCGACGAAAAATGATTGAGAAGAACAAGAGATGAATAGATAATATGCTTACTTTTCAATGTACAGGGTGCTTAAATATCGCACTGTCTCCCATTTTTTATCGACCGTTTTCTGTTCCGATTTGAGTTGAGATATTGAGGGAGTTTCATCGTCCGAAGATTTCAAAATGATTTCAACCTCTGCACTCAGCTGTTTGTATTTTGGTTCCAAAGAGTCCAAGCGATTTGATGTTTCCTGAAAAGAAATTAAGAGTGTATATTACAGGAAGGGTTCTTATAATTGATGATCTATTTTAATAGACCAAAGTCAATTTTGAATGTTGCAGGAAAGGTTAGGCTTCACACTGTTCAGACTATTACAGGAGTGGAGTACTTGTTAGTATTTATTTATGAGATTTGTTAGAGCTTCAAATACCTCAGGTCCGACATAAATATTTCTGTGATAAATTCTATAATCTGTAATTACTTTTTGTTGAGCAATTGCCTTTTCGACACTCTCTGGTTCGGCGGGCATGCACATTCCAATTCTCGCCCGAATAGCGTGTTCTAATGAGTCGAGTTCAGAAATAAGCTTTTTAAGTGACGGAAGAAGTTCTTTACATTTCGCTTCAATAGAGGCAGCTGGAAGTACAAATAAATAAAAGTTATAATGAGTTTTCTTGATTAGACGATTTAGGCAACTTGCGAATAAAAAATACCTTTCTCGGCGTTTGGAATCCTGGCCTCCACTTCTGCCAATATGATTTCCAATTCAGCCTTGACTTTTTCCCATCTTTCAGCGACTTCTTTGCATTCGGCTTCATGGGCAACAATGTCTTGGTCACCTTCGTCAGTTTTTTCGACGGCGTCTTTTGCGTCTTTGAGAGCTTTGGTGACCGCATCAAATTTAGGGTCTTCCACAGGAACGCCAGATTTGAGTTTCTATGAATAGGTTCAAAATATATTTCAATTGTTATTCGACGACATTTTATTGTATGTTGTATTTTTATTGTATAGTGAAGAGTGAGGCTGTGTAAATCAAACCAACTTACCTGGAGTGTTGCACAGCATGCTTTCAAGTCTTCTACGGAGGATTTCTCATTTGGTCTTGATTTTGAGACCTCGCTTTCGTAAGTCTTCAGTATTGGTCTGACAACAGCTAAGCGTTCGAGAAGTTCCAGTAAAGCGTTGACCCTAAATTTATTGATAAAATGGATTATGAGTAAAATGTGTAAGATGGAGACATGAAATTGTAAAATAATTGTAAAATGTGAACAATAAAACAATCCTCAATCGAATCTTACTTTTTCAAGTATGACTTCACAAGATGATCGACCAATTCCCATTTATTTTCCATTTTCTCAACCCCCTTCTTCAATTCAGTCACTGATGGCGCTGTTGAGTCCTCTTTTTCAATCAAGGGTCTGCATTGCGCCAAAAGAGCAGCATATCTAGGCGTTACATCATTGACGAAGTGTTCAATGGTAGTCTAAAACAAAGTAAATATTTATTTAGTCGTCAAATCAAATAATACTCCAATTATTAGTAATCTTGACTTAGTACCTTTTGTTGCTGGACGACACGTGACACTGCGTTGACGTCAGATGGCAGCATAACATCTGCACGAACAAGTTGAGCGCTTTCGAGACGTTCCAGCTCGTGAATAAAAGCTTCCACGCCAGGCAAAAGAGAAGCAGCTGTGCTTTCTTCCGATGCAACTAAAAGAAAACACATACATGTTGGTAAGTATATGGTTGGTTAATAATACCAAATCTATCAATACAAGCCGATATTTCCATAAGCATGTTAATTGTTAGCTTAACTATTGAAAATTTAGGTAAATTATGATAGAATTTGTCTGTTGTCAATGCATTTTGGTAATTCCAATCATGATGATGAAACTATTTTTACTCATGTCAACACCTACCTTTTTCCATGATTGGTATGCGTTGTCCCAGTAAAATAAGTCTTTGTTGAAGTCTCTTTTTTGCTTCTTCCCATCGAGCTTCCAAGTCTTTGAAATCGCGATCGCGCTGAGGAACATCTTGCTCAGGGATATCAGAGACTTCCGATAACTTTTTAGTGGTTGCCTGGGCGATTTCTAGCGTTTCGCTGACATCAGGAAACTTGGGCTCATGAGTCGGTATGTTGTCAGATAGAGCCTAAATTTGAGAAAGAAGATTGACCAACCATATGAAAGGAAAAAGAAATAACGCAGTTGAATGTTATGAATCTTCATTCGAAAATACCTTTAAAAGAGCCTGTTGCTTGCGTAGAGCATTCAAGTCATTTTCTGGCAAGTGATCGTTGGCATCAAGCGTCTGCTCGTAAGTCACAACAACAACGTTGACGTCATGCATAAGCTCAGATACGTCATGTAATACTTTAATTCTGAAAATTGTGTAAAACAGACATTAGTTACATGAAGATTTAGCCATGTCTGCAAAGAGATGTAAACACTTACTTAGCGTAGAATAGTCCTGTAATTTCATTCAATAAAATCCATTTTTCTGTCATTTTGTCACATTCCTCACGAACTGTGGTTGCTGTTGGACTTTCCAAGTCCCCATGCTCAAGTACATTGTTGCACTCGGAAACCAAAGGTTCGTAATCGGACGAGAGATCGGTTAAACGATTTTGAACGTCCTGTAAAGATCGGAATATAATCGGTTTAATATGCTATTGTGTGCCCTTCAAATTCTCCCTGAACAAAGTTTTTCATGATAAATATTTTTCTTGAGAATTTTATACTTTCACACAGTTCTTAAATTTGCGTTAAGTATCTCTCTGTCACAAGAGTAGTACTCGTGGTCAAACTTGGAATATCTTGGGATTTGGCAATTCTTCTACTTGTTATTCCCCTGAGTTCAAGATTCAGCTATGAGTAAACTCTCGTAAACAATTCAGTTGGGCAATTTTAAAATATAGTCTACCTTTTGTTGTGCTTGGCATTTTTGTAAGCCCATCGCTTCTGATGGTAAGCTAACTTGCATTCTGGCAGTTTGTGATTGAGTGATGCTATCTAATCCACGACTCAGTGCACGAATACGAGAAAGAATATCCGACAATAAACGTTCTTGAGCAGCAGCTAAAGAAGAAAAATATTTAATAAATAAAAAATTATTGGTAAATTTATGTTCAATCACAATATTTAAGCGAGTGTTTGTGCTTGCACGCAGAGTTTGCACAAAACGATACTTAGTAACGTGCAAAGTGCTTTAAATAAATAGCAGTTCTGATGTTCTCAATACAGAATCCCATTTCCCAAAGTTGAAATTATAATTTCATGTAAAAATTTTAAACCAAATACCTTTTTCCATTTTCGGCAGCTGGATTTTCACTTGATCAGCCAACATTGTAAGTTTCGATTTTGCTTCTTCCCATCGACGTTGTAAATCTTCAATATCGTTAGAATAAGCTTCCAAATCGCTGTTGCATTTATCGGCAATAGTAGGAGGCAATTGATGAGAAACTTCGCGAGTAGAAATCAGATTTTTTGACAAAGCATCGAAATTTGAGTCGTGTACTGGAATGTCAGCAGCCAATTTCTATACGAGAAAAAGGGAGATTGTATTGAAGTATAGGAAAAAATTACTAAAACTGTTTTAAAAATCACATTGCTTGACATGGCTCTTTATATAACTTGTAAAATGCAGCAAACCTGGAAGATGTCATTTCTTTTACGTAGCGCATCGACATCCGTCGTGGAATGAGATCTTTCTGAAATTATTTTTTCGTATGATGATACCGCCTTCTCACATTCGATTATCGCACTTTGTGTGTAAAGGAGTCCTTTGATCCTAAAAGGCGTAAATATATGACGTCATTAATATATTTACAATGTTAGAATCAATAATGATAAACTAACTATAAATCATTATTCATAAATTAATCACAAATCACTTTATGCATTATATATTACAAAATATGTACTTTTCGAAGTAAACGTGCGTCATGAGCCATACAATCGCCCACTTCTCCTGGACTTTGTGAAGTGTGTCACGTAAGAACGGTATGCTCGGTGCCAAGCCAGAGGTTTCCTCGTTGATGAAGTTAACTACGACAGTTTGAGCAGAGTCGTATTCGGGTTTCAAATCTTCGACTCGTTTCACCACAGTCTGGAAAATAATGTTGCACAGTCAGAACCTAGCATTTCGTTTTAGCAGTGTCATATGTCGTGAAAACTCATAAAAACCACAAATATCAAAAAAAAAGATTCATACTCCTTGACTATCTTCGGCTTGCTGGAGTGCCGGTACCGATCGTGGCAGCCAAACTGCCATTTGAGCCTCTTGGCTAGTCGAAATGCTGTCAAGGGTGGCTAGCAATTTATTTAGACGGTCGATTAGAGATTTAGCTCGCTGTTCATCCGCTTCGCCTGGAAAATTAAATTCAAATTATGGCTTTATCGAGTTCGCAAGTATTTTTTTTAAATAAAAAGTTTACATACCTTGCTGTGCTTTCGGCAATAAATCGCTGAATTTTGTCAACCTTAAAAAAGTAAAAAGAAAGTATAGTAAAACATTGTATGAAAAAAGTTCAAAACCCTTTAAACCTACATTGGACTGAAAAATTAAAAGTAGACTACTGAAAAAAAGTCGTCTAAACGCAAATTTGATTCATGGTACGGATTAGACAACTAGATAAACCATAATCACCTTTCATCGACGAAGACTTTGCAAACTTGCCATCTGTCTACGACGTCCTTGACATCAGCAGTATATTTCTGAACGTCCACGTCTTCGGTAACTTTATTATCTTGGGTATTTGCTACCTTCACAAGTTTGGTGCCAATTTCATTCGCCTTTTGGGCATCTCGTTGCAGATTTACGATAAGGGGGTGATTCTTTTCAAGAGTGTCTCGCATTTCCTTGAATTGAGAATTAACAAATTTAACACTAGTCAAAATATGTCATTTCTTATTATTGGAGTCTGTAGCAAAAACTGTGTGGCAATCATATTAATGGAGTTTTAATCTCAAAAGTCACACATATTGACATCAAAATTTTTGAACGTCGCTTCGAGTTTTAATGCTTAGAAACAACACTGTTTTTATAATGCAACAAAATATCATTAGGACATTAAAGGTAATAAAGCCCATGGTTTCCTTTGTTTGAATTATGTAATCTATATCGAATAAAAACTCAGATCATTGAATGATATGTACTAAAGGATGAATATTTCTGAAATTCCAAGACCATGTCACCACATGCAAACTTATATATAATGTTATATTTAGATGACTTTCGCAGGTCAAAATGTTTTTAACCAGCCAAACGAAGACAGAACCTACTAAGAATAAATGGTTCATTATCAAAATTATTTTTTTTTTCTAAATGAATGAAAGCACAGTAAAATTAAAAATTTTAATGTCAACCATATTAACGCAATATGAAAGTTCATCAAAAATGATAATTTTGTCACCCATATAAATATAATGGCAAAATGAAGAAGGAGACTCAATATGATGCTATGAAAATGGTGATGTGGTGTTGTTTGTACTTTATTTCAGTACTTACATGAGTCTTTGTATTGGCAGTCTACATTACATAAAACAAGTTAAAATAGAACGTAATAATAATCGAAAAATTAGATCACAAAATATCTTGGGTATTACGACACTATTTTAAATAGACTAGAAACTCATAGTTACTATTATTGAACAATGATTTTAAATAACAATTAATCTTGAGTTCTCCATTTCTCAGGAAAACCGTAGGCACGGTATGAAGCAATAGATTAAGTAAAAAAATTGAAAGCCACCCTTTCCACAAACCTGGTAAATGATTTGTTGTTTTCTCAAGCTATCCGAATCTTTCGGGATTTCTTTATTTTCTTCAATCTTCGTTTCGACGCCTGAAACAATATTTTGCGCTTCTTTTGTCGATTGCACAACAACGTAGACCATTTTCAACCTGTGGATAAAACATGATATATTATTCTCATGAACTAGTTTTTATCAGCTGTTGATCAAATAAAAAAAAAACTATTTTACTTGTCAAAGTACAGAGTAGAAATATTCCATGTTCGATCCCATTTTTTCTCAACTACTTCAAGTTGATTGCCGAGTTCCTCCTTTGATGGAGCAGAACAATCCTCTCTTTCCATGATTTGTTTTGAACCTTCACGTACTTCCGCGTACTGAGGTTGGATTGTTTTGAGTTCAACCACTGAGCTCTGAAGATAAAGTACATAAACGTCAAAAATCGAATCACACATAATCATCCACAGAAACTATCGGATTATAATAGTAAAATCACTTTACCTCGTGGTCATTGATGACATGTTGCACACTAGCGACGTCTCTTGGAAGAGCTGTTTTCACTCGAACAGAAACAACTCCATCAATAGTGTTGAGTCGACGAAGAATTACGTTTAATCGTGAAATGTAAGTACGGCATTGCTCTTCGTCCTTGTCATCTATAAAACAATTCAAATTCAGTTTTAGGTTTGTTTAATGTCGTATACGAAGATATTTAGCACAACTGCTTACCCTGGTCCATTTGTTTAGAAAGAGATTCAGCAAGTTTTAGACATCTTTGAACTTCGACGCGTAGAGAGGCGATTTTGACAGTCAAGGTTGGATCATTTGATTCCGTATCTTCAATTCCTTTGAGACCGTCTTTCAAATTCCTCAATGCTTGATCCCGTTCAATAGGACTTAAAAGACGATACTATAACGAATAAAAAGACAGTAATAAAATTACAGACCTTTCATCACTAATACTATGCTCAAATTTTATTCGAATATTTTGACTCACCGATTCTACCGTCCACGATGATACGTATCCGATACTTCTTTGAAGGTTGTTAATGGCCACTAATAGCTGTACTCTGGCATGTCTTTCACGCCACAATTCCAAAAACGCCAGATAATCTCGTTCTAGAGCCTGGGCGCGAGAGATAGATTTAGCACTAGGAGGCGGTATGACAAAAATTGCCGACGGAGCTTCTCCTTGTTGTTGAACGGAGTTGATAACGACCCATCTCGTCGGTTGAGGTTTGTCTACCAAAGCACATTCTTCACTCTTAGCGATAGAAAGCTGAAATAAAACAATAAAAAGTCGTGACGAACAAAACAAAAAAGAAATAATATCACAAAGTTCCATTTCTTACATTCATTTGCTTATAACTACACAAAGCTTGTACAGTCGATTTAGAATCTTTGATAACCGGGTTTGGTCTTTCTTCTACGCACGGTATATCTTTGCTGCGAGCAATCAAGTTTGTTACAGTTGGTTTAAATTTTTCCAAATCTTCTTTTATTTGCTGCAAGGGAAAATATTTCAAAATAATTTATTTTTAGTCTTTAACATTTTCATAAAAGCTTTTAAGATCATGCACTTAACAGCATGTTTGAGAGATGAAAATACTTCCAAACAAACAAAAACGATATGGGAGAAAGATCATGCAGAAGCAAGTGTTTTCTTCAATATAATCTAGTTGTTAGCGAGAAAAATTTCATTTTTGCTACGTTTTTTTTTATCATACAAAAGTCACAATTTTCGATTTAATGCTGCAGTTGTTCATTCATTCACATCAGTATACAGAGATGACAAATAAACTTTTAGTTTTAAGTATAGATACGTACAAATCATAGTTTCAAGCAATTTCGAATAAACTTATTCAAAATACACAACTTACATTGCCAGTTGTTACAAATCGCCACTGATAATACATTTCAACTTACAGCTTAACGCAAAACAAAATCATCCAAAATGAAAAACGGAAAAAAAAACTGATAACAGAAATGAAGATGAATAATTATTGATAACTTGAATTCAGTGCGCAATGTTAATTCAAAAAGTGAAAGAAAAAGGCGATATAGATGCATGTGTTCAATACAGCCTCTTTATTGTGGCATTTTAACATAATTTAATAAAGAAAAGACGCTAAAACTAAATGTAAGTAAGCTGACTTGAAAAATTAGAAATCGACATCTCAATAATTTTGACACCTATTACATCTACTAATGAAAAATTAAATTGATTGAGAAAACCTAAATAGATTACTCAAATTGCGCAATATGCAAAACATATTTTTCAAAAATTTGAGTAAAAAAGACAAGTTTTCATATTTTTTTACATGTTAGTAAATTTAAATTTAAAATATATCGCAAGAAATTCAGGAATGTAAGGCCATTCAAATACAATTTCTTACAAGATTGTTTTACAAGAACCACAAACAACGAATACAGCAAATTCATTCTATCCAAGGACGATAAGATCATAGATAAACTCTAGACTAAACTAAAGAATCAGATTAAGAAAATCCAACTACTTTTATTTCAAATTAATCAGTAAGATAATATTTTAATTCAAAATATTTAAAAGGGACATATAGGTAGCTGAGCTAAAATAAAAACATCAACTAAAAGTAAAAGAACACTGAGACAAATAAATAATTAACATTGAAAATAATGTTGAAAAACAAGAATAAACACACGTGAAGAAGATAAGCACTCTGCATTCGACAAGCTGACTTACCGAGAATTCAAACTGTGGTAAATAAATGAAAAGATATAAATTTTGATTGTTTGTTCATAAAATATGGAATAGTTGATTGTGCGAAATTAAGTAATAAATAATAATATGATAGAATTGTATTTTCTAGTACTATAAATAATAAAAACTAGAAATAAATCGTTTGAAAAAATATAAATTAAAATCATCTTACGAATATGTCACGGAAAATATGCTCTGCACGATCAGGCTCAGTATCAGGAGATATTTCACGCATTTTTTCATCCAAGTCCGATTCGCGATCACGCAAAAATGTCTCGGCTTTTCCGCAATCGGTGTGAAACTAAACAAATACAGAAATCTATTGATTTCGTTCCTCGACGTGAATAGATAATATAAAAAAAAATGACTAAAACGTTTCACTCCCAATTACCAAGAATGTCTTGGTAACATCTGACCATTTCAATAAAACTGGTTTAAACCGTCTCATACCTGTTGGTACTGGTTCAATTGCAGTATATGTTGCTGTAGACAATATCCTAAACTCTGTATCCATTCCCATTGATTGTTTAGTTGAGTGAGGTAAGCCTGAACTGTATTTCTTGCAGGGTGGTTTTCGTGGACTAATCGTTCCCCGTCGTGAATGGTAGATTTGAATGAAGTATCGTGTGATTGGACATCCGATTTCATTCTCTGTATGACGTAATAAAACATATGACATCATCACTAAGTTACTAGATATAAAAGTTGAACAAACATAAATTTACGTACAGATAATTGTTTCTCGAGAGGTTCAACGTCAGATGTATATTGCGTAAAATCCCTGTTTATTTCGTTGTCTTCTATTTCATTGAGCCACATAAGATGTTGTGTTGCTTCACGTATGAACTTGAGCAGAGAAGAAATTTGACCTTCACGAATCTCCACGGCATTCTATTTAACAATATAAAACATACATTATAACACATTTCCATTTGTACAATAGTTCAATCATAATATCCGAAACCATGCATACCTGCAGAAGTGAATAGTTGACTTCAAGTTGTGACAAATCTTGACAATATCTCTTACAATCTTCACTTCCTTTATCAAAAGCATCCTGCAAAAAGAGAATATATTTGTATTTAGTTTCAATAAAAATTCCCACAAACGTACTTCAGTTACAACAATAATGATTTCGCGACAATTTACCTTTGCTTTCTGACACTCTCTAACGTCAGCATTGAATTTATCAACTTCGTCTTCTAATGCTTTGAACACAGCCAACTGGTTTTCAACTTTTGGTAGATCATCTCCCAGTGGAAATGATTCTGTTTCCCTCTGTTTAAAAACGACGATGTTATTCAAACGATACTACGTCATGAGAATAATGAGATATACGGAAATATAGAAAAACAAAATTACCGTTTTGTCAGCCACCCATCTTAGAGCACCTTGAAGAGAAATATATTCTTTTGTGTCTTGGAGTTTGGGTCTGAGACGAGCTAAAATTGCTGAACGTACATTCGGTGCGTCCTTGAGTGCAGTGGTGTAGGTTGAACGTAGTGCGACCCACTTTTCGTGAAGCAAAAAGACTCTAAAATTTAGAAAAAAATGAAAAATGATGTACCCGTACATTGGATTACATTGCCTATTATTTCCAAGTCGGGGCCAATTCAAAAGTTCAAATGGAGAATATTACCAACTGTTATTTATTTCATCATTTTCTAATTTAAAAAAAAACATAAAATGCGATTAATCGACATTGACTCTAAAATCTCATATAAACACACCAAAACTTACGTTTTGTACATGTCATCTGCTTGATGATATTCGGCATCTTTGAGAGTTTGTACGTCAACAAACATAACTCGGATTTCTTTTTCGCTGTCGCCAAGCAATGCATTAACTTGTTTTTGCATTTGGTCGGAATCATCGCCTTCTGCTTCAATCTAGAACAACGTAAAATTGAGTAATGTCTACTCTAGAGCAAAAAAAGTTACTATCTAGAAAATTATTTCCAATCCTCGTTTGCTGAACAATTTACTCAATCGTTGATTCAATAATAATCAATAAAATTGAACAAAGTCAATATTTAACCAGTTAACTTACGATTTTAATAAGTTTTTCGGCTCCTTCCAGTTTTGTGCGGCATTCGCTCGCTTCGCTTGTGATTTTTAGTACAAGATTATGAAGTTTTTCCAATCTAAAAAAATAAAAATAAAAAATAAAATAAATTTTACCAACAAATTCTAATTCAATAAAATGTTCGACGTACCTTCTGTATTCAGCTGTAAGGACACCTTCTCTTTCATCATTTGCGGCCATCAGTTCTTGCCATGCCGCTTCAACTTTTGCTGGTTCATATCCGGCGGGAATTTCAAATCGTCCCAATGATTTTTGCGACATTTGTTCCAGGTCGCAATATTTTGGGCTTACAAGATTCTTGTCCGCCTAAATAAACAGCGATAATGATGATATAAAGTATGATTAGAGGCATGATGATATTGAAAGCATATTTACCCTTTTTAAAATAACATGTATATTGAATCATAGTTCATGTTCATATAGCAAATATGATCAACAAACAACTTAACAAACAACAGTCACGAACGATATACATATAATATACTTCATTGCCAGATGTTCTCACCTCTTTTCTAGCTAGCTCGTTCTCTTGGAAAAGTTTTATTTCGTGAATTAAATTTTTGGCTTCTGTCACTGTTTGACATGGTATGCCTTCACGTCTTCGTAGAATGACAATTTGTTTCTGAATCCATTCTAGAATTGATGTCACAAGAATTCGATATTCTTCCCAAGTGAATTGCCATTCCTGAAAAATAATTCGCAATTCCTAAGTACACCAGGTTTTGGTATGTCACAAGTTCAACAAGGTCAGCATTGAATATCCATGAAGAAATAAAAACTTGCTAGTAACCCTGTATTGGTAGGTTTTATTATTATTATTTTCTAGAATTGATGTCAAAAAATAGATCAGTAAAATCATAATATCTCTACATACTTCGACTGTGATTGAAATCGGGAATGGAGGAACTTTTGGAAAGGCGTCGTACAACGATGAAACGTACGTAATCAACGATCTCTCGTCTGGTTTGTCGACATCAACATCTGTATACAAATACGAAAAACATAAGAGATTTCCGTACATGACCTTGACTAACCTTATAAAGTATTTCGTAAGCAAAAATGCAAAACGAGACAATTGGTAGGGCGAGGCTGAAATAAACAAAATGACACATCAGATCGGAATTTTAAAAATATATGAATATAAATAACATCGGCGACTATCTATAATCATGCTGAAACCGAACTCTTATCGTGCGTTGGTGAAAAAGTAAATGCTGGGTTTCATTCATAAATCTTTGCTGAAGTACTCTACCTTCTGGGTCCAGCAATCTTGTCACTGCAACTTCCTTCTCGAGCGCTGAAAACGCATTTTCTAGATTCGATTTGTTGTCTGACTTACGTACTTGATCCATGTCAATGAGGTCAGGTCTGGAAAAATAAAAAATGAAATATATAAAAATGAAATTTTCATTCTTTAATACAAAAAAAAAACGAAAAATACCTATTCCTGTGTAAAATTGCATTAAAAACTTTTCCGTCTCTCCACGAAGACGTAAAATTGGTGACCCTGATATCGTCGTATCCTTCCATATTTCGTTGAGCCCACAATAACAAGGCTTGTTTTGCAGAAAGATCATCTTCGCCTTCAACGGCTATGTCCTCAATCTAATTGAAAGGAAAATTAATTGTTTTAATATAATAGCAACAAATTAAAGTTACAGATAATACAAATAAATAACAAAAGACGATTATATCAGCAGTCATAGATGGACCGAAGGTAAGATGACGTCACATAACTTGCCTGGAAATGAAGAATGATTGTCCACACAAGTCCGAGTGTGAGTTTCGGATTTCCATCTGTTATGTCGTCATTTCTTATATTGACAAGACGAAGCTGAAATATGAAATTCGGAAATTTATCCAGATCACGTATAGTCCAAAAAATTACCCAAAAATGTATGTGCTTAAAGAAAAATGCAATTTACCTTTCGTTTCTTCAAATAGTCTAAAGCTATCTGCACATTTTGAAGTCTGTGAAATCTCATTCGACCCTTTTCTCTCGGCTAAAAATAAACATTTCACTTAAAAAATGCGCGTTAATTTGAAATTAAACATATCGATAAGTAACAGAGTTTACATGACTATACATATATCGTACCTCGTTTAAAACTTGATATCTACATTTAATTCTGGTCTGACAAAATTTTATAGCATTTTTCTATTGGTAATTTATAACCATTTAATCGACCTGGACAACAGTTACCCTGAGCAAATGATATCAAACAAGAAGATCCAGTCAAGTGTCAAGTATAATATAGAAAACGAAAAGTAGATGAGTGAAGGCATTAGGAATAAAGGCATCTTTCTGCACAATTAGTCTAATATTATTGCACAGGTATAATGCCGCGTAGTTTCGTTGACTTACCAAACGCATTTGATTCATGTAGTCTCCTTCGCGCGGCTTTGTAGATAGAAAGAGAAAAGAGGAAAAGGATTATGAAAAATAAAGAAAAATAAAGTAAAGAAAGAGCCAAAGAAAAGCTAAAAATCTTTGAAATGGAATTTTTGTATTAGTAAGGATAATCTTAGATGTGTATGAATTGTACGCATATCAGAAAGAAAGGTTTGTAGCGATAAACTCGTTTAGGTTACGAAATTGGATGAACGACCCATTTTAAGCATGATGTTAATTTTTGCTCATGAGTGATACTGTTTGACAATGTTATTATAATACAATTTATCATAATACAATTTGAATTTAATTCCATCGGTTTTAAATAAAACAACTAGATAAATATAGGGTTTCCTATTTTGACGACCTGGCATTTCTAGTAGACGGGATTAAGGTTTGGTATTACCGCGCCTATGATGAAATTGACATTCACGCCTACGCAAACCACCACACTGGCATCATACCACGCAAGAACGAGACCTTGAATTTCAAATTGAGTACGCTTCATGTTCAAAACAAAACATGCGTAAAAGGGGCCACACACACGCACGCACAATTATCATAGCTATGTGTTAAATCATGTAATAGCTCAACTTTCACTGGATCATTTTCAAATCGTCATAGCAAATCAAAAGTAGGTAAAACAGACGAAACCCAAGACTGTCAGGCGACTCACTGATTTAAATAAATCATTAGAGAAATGCAGTCCTGCGCATTTCTGGCGGCAAATTTCGTAAGTGGGGCGATGGCATTCTTTGCAAATTGCCATATCATACGAGACCTCAACTGATATTGAAAACTAAATGGATATGAGAAAAAAATATTCCAATAAGAAATATTGAAACAAACAGACAAACAGTTATTTATTTAAGTTAACCTATATAGTCAAAATATTGAAATCATTCACTGAAATTCTGATGGTAATTTTCAATATGAATTAAAACTCATCAAGTAGAAAGCAGATTTGAAAGAATGTAAATGACTGAAGTAGTCGTCAATATTTTGTCACGCGATTTCATGAAAACTATATTCAAGTCCAAAATCGGCATCTTAATGAAAATTTCCATTTCTAAAAGTAAACGTTGTCACTTGCTGGATTTTTCGAAGACCACGCGAAGATCTATAACCATGGGAAAGTCGACAACACGCTGCTTCGCAAAAAAATAATTGGGACTCCAACAAAATTATATGCCTTCAACAAAAGCAGAAACGAGAGAATCTTATCAAAACGTATTATTTCTGTCCTAATACAGAAGTGAAATAACAAACAATAATCCAAAGCAACGAATATGGTTTTGGCGGGAAATTTAATTCTATTCTCTATAAGAGTATTCCATACAAAACTTACGCTTGTTTGAGCGACTAAACTGATTACATAAAACGAAAATAATCTCACCAAGGTTTCGCCAGATAAAACTTCCAGTAATGCGATCAAGTTGTGGCCATCTCTCAAATCTTCATATAAATTATCCACTTGTCTTCGGGTCTGTAATAAATTAATATAATGTAATATTGCACTGCACATAACTGGGAACTTCGAAAATCGTTTTTATCCAGAAGTACAAAAGAGGTTATGGGTTATTTGGTAGCTGGTGTCATGATAACGGTTTTCGAATACGTACGACCGATGCATCGGAATCGGCAATTAACGAGTAATCACTAAAGGCACTGTGTTAATTACAAATAATAGGGCTTGCGTAAAACGGGGATTTCGATTTTGTCTTCACATTATCAGAAGGTAGCTGAGGAAAAGAAGTCCTATGAAATAGCCGCCTTAAAGAAGAGTATACCCGCAATGATATATATGAGCAATCAAGGTCAGGCGCGAATGTCATCATGCGTTCATGGCTGGTCCATAAGTGAGTCAATAATAAGTATTCTTCTCCTACGAAACATGGATCCATACAGCGGATTTTAATCACCAAGCAAAGCCACCATTGACACACCAGTTGGTAGGTAAGTCATTAAAAAAAAAATAAAGTAATACAATAGCCCGAGGAAAGTTGTTCACGTCTACAACACATTTATGCTCACAAAGTGGCTTCAACGAGATAATAAAAGAGCTGGTAATTTACGATAATACGGGTCGTTTGTTGTTGGTGTTGGTTATTAGGAATTCTAAAACTTGAGCATAAAATGCAAGGTTTACCCTACTATATCCCTCCCATAAATGTCGCTGCGCAATCCCATGCAGTCATTTTAAATACTTATAGTCGAAGATGGAACTATAACACTGAAAATATTTCTTATTAGATTCGACTGAACCAATTTATGCTCATGTACTGCGATGTCAAAAGTATCTAAAAAATATACACATACCTTGACTAAATGCTTGTTTATCCATTTTGTAAATGTCTTTTTCTGTACTTTGTCGCGTTCATCTGAAATAAAAATTAATTTGTTGAAACTATGAATTATATCAAGTTCGTCAAATTCCATGTCCAATTCAAAGTGTTATACAGTGTTGACTTTGTCATCAGTTCAAAGCCAAAAAATACAAGTTGGTTGAAAAATGAAATCGCACTGAAATGAACTCATTCAAAATTGCTAGTTAATCGTTTTTTCGATGCGAAATAAAGAGATTCGAACGCTACGATACACCCGAATGGAATTCTTTAGTCTCGAGTCACTCATACATATACATGGAATAGCATTCTATTATGTGTTGATACAACATTCATATTATACCTTGCTAATTCAGCTAGGTCGATATCGAGTTTCATTAACGCACAAGCCTACAGAACCCTGTGGCGAAATATCAATGAATTCAACATATTGAGATTAGCCTGGGATATCTTATATAGGATAATGCTTGTTATTAATGCCCGTTGTGATCGAACAATAATATGAAGTTTTGACACGTATAAGTAGAAATCTTATACTTGTTTCTTCAATAATGACACTACAAAAAACGACAGCAAATTAGTAGCTTTTTATCGTGGATACTTTGAAGAAATAGAAACCCAACCATGGGAAGCAGTCGCGTTATATTATAAATATGATTTACGACAACTTCTATCCATATTAAAGTGATTTTGACATCGACCACACGCACATGCCGTAGGCATCATTGAAACGTTAAACTCGAGCCATTTCGGTTCATTCCCATAGCAAAATAAATTCAATTCTTAGTAAAGCCAAAATCAGCTTTAAGAATTTCAAAATATACAAACTATAAATCCATCCAATCCCGAAAAGAATTTTACGACAACCAAACCACAGCATTGCTTATAAAGGTAATATACGGAACACTCGCGGCGATTATGCTAACGTTTGAATCAACACTGAAAAATTGAACGTTCCATGTTCCCACACACAAACCATTTACATGACGTGGTAGGACATTAAGATTAAAAGTGAGCACTAGTGGCGTTCTTATCCTGACACGTGTTTACGGTGTTTGCATAGGAAATGTTATTTACTGAAGAGCCATGAAGACTGCTTTGACAAATCGCAAATCGGCTATAAACTATCGACCAGTACCATTTTCTATAATAATATGCACACATCGCACTAAGCAGTAATAAACGTTTCAATAAGGGCGTAGCCAATTTTGAAACGAAAGTTCACTACATAGCGTCTAAACCCTTAATTTCAAGAGAATTAAAATGTTCTCGCAAGTACCACGTGAAGTTTAGTGCGACTGATATATTCATATAGTGCTAATCAACCTTTTCTGATTAAGCTTGTATAACTAATGACACTAGAGGTTGCGAAACAGAAATAATAATCCTAAATTTAAAATGTATTCCACCTCTCCCTTCATCAATTTTCGATTCAATGCTATCATTGTAATCGGGATTTTCCGAAGTTACTCTTCTTGATCGCCACATATCAATATCTTCTTCTTCCTCCTCCTCTTCCTCCCTCCTTCCAGATTCTTGTTTTTCTTCCTGAGTATATTCCTGACGCACTGATGTTGAATACTGCACCACAGTGGTTTGACTAAGGTAATCCTCTTCACCTACTCCTGTGTGAATACTCCTCGAATGTGTTTTCGTTTCGGAAACTTTAAGGAAAGTTGATCCGCTCTCGTTCGACGTTGTCGGTTGAACAATTTCTTCAGGCGATGTCACTTGATTGACATCTCTCGTTTCTGAGCTGATATCTTGCGATTTCTGCCTCCAATTTTGGTCTACATTGTTTCCATCTTGACTTGCGGTGCTCGTGTATTTCCGTCTGTCGTCTTCCGGATAACTTCTCTTTGCGAAGTTTTCACGTTTCTGGCCGAACGGTTCATTGCGCTTGGTATTATCACGTAATTCGCTTTTATATCCCTCTCTCTCCTTAGTATACTTTGTCGCTTCACCGCCTTCGCTACGCCAGTTCCCATTGTATCCGGCATATCCGTTTACCGCGTTTGCTTGTTCCATTTGCTCCTCTCTTCTGTACCCACCGCGAAATTCCATGCCCGATTGACGTGAATAGAAACTAAACGAGGCGCTTGAGCCCGCACCGGCATCTGCGACTTTATCTCTCCCACGCCCAAATGCTGGTCTGGGAGAATCCACTTTTCCGCGATATTGGTTCCTACTTTGTTCCGCAACGTCAGACGACTGTTTCTGTAGCGTTCGACCTCTCCCTGCACCTAACCTAGCAGTTGGCGCCCTAACACCACGTTTCAAAGTATTGGGTATAATTTCTGGTGGAAGGTGCAAAAAGTCACGAAGGTACTGTATTCCAGAATCAGTCAATGTCCAGTAGTAATGTCTCCAACAAAATGTTTGTCTAACAACACCCTTTGAAGTCAGTGACTGCATAGCTTTTACCACGTGTAAATTGAGTATAGGCGCTCCTCCACTACCTATGGTAATATACTCATGAGGTCCGCGAACTGTTTTTTGTGCTACACAAACCCCGTCTTCAAAAAGTGATTGATAAATGGCCACTAAATGGCCCTTCGGCATCAACATTACGTCTAACCTAAAGAAACAATAAATGACCAGATCACGTTACAAGAAAGTTTCTTCCAGTCATCTAACTTAAACAAAACGGCTTTCAACGCCAAGAAATGCAAAACCAACAATGCAACTGAGTATTTAATGAAAGTAAACCGATTCATCTGTAGTTCATGTCCAATCACACCACTGAGTTCATCAATCAAAAAATCCTTTCACTGTTCAATTGCATATTTCCTCAGTAAAAAGCCTTACAATTGCATTTGTTAAAACTATTGCTGAAATCTATCATACCGGTACGATATATTATTATAAGAAACGCCATAACGCCTCGTGGCACTGTCGTCCGCTAAGCCCCGTAGGCAAAACTAGCTTTCACGCTTCATATGTTAGTTAGGCGCAAAACGTAAACTATCGTCATTTTAGTAATGCTACACGTCTCGAAAAGAAAACGATGATAAAATACGCCGGGTACGAAAACACATTTTAGTAATGTCTTTTTGAAAAAGAAACATAAAGCAGTTTTTCCAAATTTTTTCTCTTTTTATTCTCTCACAAACTCGCAGAGGGTTATCTCCTTCTTTGCTTGCTGAACAATTATTGACATTCACTACCACGCTTTAAAAAATTGAATGAAATTTGTCCATAGTTCCCGAGTAAACTGCCTCATCAGCCAGGATTGTGATATGGAATTATAAAACGCCAAGTATGGAGTGTAGTAAAGAATTAGGGACAAAAAGCTGGCGATATCGATTGATAAGAGGTACTCCATATTGAATATTACAAAAAGTTGTATTATTAAACAATTTTTTCTACAGTATCATTATTTAACTTCTGAAGGTAAAAATCGATATGGCGCCCTGAGAGTTGCTATTATGAAAATAGCGAGACAACCACGTGACCGTCCACGCAAAACTTGCGAGTTTGAAAATGTCACAAAATCCTATTTCGCGACATTGAAAATAAACCAGATTGACCTAAACGAAAAGTCGCTCCCAAATAGAATGCCAAATCCACGCAAAACTTTTTATCCTCATCTGAAAAAACGAATAACAGTGTACGCCGCACAGAAGGTTCGCTTGAATAACCATACTAATATGTAACGGTCCTGGAGCTTTTTATCGGCCTTATAAAAGCAGGCACCACTTGGCGTCGAAGAAGTGGATCGACACCAGTTAAGCTGTTCTTAACTTTATATTGGGTAGTGTGTACTTAAGCGCGAATAGCAGAAGCCGGTTTATATCCCTCGGTCTCTTTCTCTCCCTTCTAGCAGTATTATCGAGATGTTGGAAGTTCTGTTCGATTTACTGAAATTGCGAAGTAAATTTTTCATCGTTTACAGCGGGCTATTGGAAACAAACGAACACTACATATAGTAGTGCGGCTATACATACATTCGGCCTCATGTTAATTCGGTGCTCTTTTAAACAGTGTTTATAATAATATATTCCGCAAACATTTAAAAAACACAAAAGTGATACTTAGTGACCACTCAATCATTTTACAAGCGGAATTTTTATGTCCACCTATGTTAAACGACAGTCAATTTGGAATAGCTGCAGCGACAAAATATATATTACGTGGGTGAGAGCGAACATGTGCTTCGACTGAAATTAAAGGACATTTCATCATCAAACATTGAAAGAAAATTATTATTGAATGAATGATATTTTCTTCAAACGTTTTTTTATTTGACGTTATTATATTTTTGACATAACAATTAACCACTTGTGAGCTCAGCTCATTTGGTTTTCCGAGTAAAAGTGGGTCAAGAAGATTTCTCGATGTCATCCACCAACATCCAAGCCAATTTATTTCTTACACTGTGATACCCAGAGCAAACAAGACTTGAAAGCATATTATTATAGTCCCAAGCGCACAATGTACCTACAGAACACGTTACATACTTCCGAACTAAAATAGGTACATGCCTATTGCAGTGCGTGAACTCTTTAGTTTGCCTGAAACACAATGCTGACAATTGAATTAATTACCGAGCAATCCTGGTCTGACAAACAATAATTGTTGCTCCTATTAAATCGAAAACTGCAAAGATTCGAAAAATAGCATCGCAGAAATGGGTATTATTATAAAACTTCTGAGAGTATGTTTTAATTAATTCGCGTAAGTATTTAAAATAAGATTACTGTATATAAGTTTGCCGCATTGTGCAAAACCCGTGCACACTGAATTTTCGTGAAATTTTTTCTAGCCGCCATAATTTGACCGCGGAATGTTATATAATAATATTTATACTGAATACTGAAGTTTTTTTTTATCTGTCGAATCTTGGATCATCTATGCGATTTCTCTTTGTATCTTATTCAAAACTATATGCTCCTTCTCAATGAGATATAAAATACGACAATACAACATCATTTCGTTCTCTCACTATTAAATAGATGAAATAAATGAGTAGTGGAAATTCGAAACAGTTGAACACGCAAAATCAAAACACATAGTTCGGCAGTGTTCTCGAAATATCTGCGCGGATAATAAAGCTCTTTTATTTCTTCGAGTAAATTGCCTACAGGCAGCTCATGTAAGTGAACTGACATGGAAATGTGTTACATATTTAAATGTTCTGCAATAAATACCTATAAAAGATACATTTGCTGCGTTTACGACTCACAGCTCTAAAGACCAAACAATGTTTTAAGACAATTCAACTATACGAGAGAGACTGATATTTCAGAAAATCGTCAAAAAAATGGTAATAGTGCTATTGTACCAAGAAATATCTTGATTGCGTAAGAATTCATTTTGAACACCCCTACCAAAATAATAACCAACCTAACGCGGATTTCCCAAAAAAGCGAGCGATTTCAGCTATGCTATAAAAATCATAACGCCAATACGATACATTAGGTCCCCATTCATACTCTCCACTGGCTAAACGAAATCTTGGGCGTTACAATTCAACAGTACTTTCGTTAGTAAAGTTTGAAACGGGAGAAGTGACCTTTCAACGTTATAGTAAACGCCCAAAAAGCACACATGATTCTCGAAACAACAAAGCAAGCGTCGCGAAACTATACATTAAATTCCATGCACTGAACTATACATAAATTTTGTTTTATTATACATTAACCACAAAATTGAACCGATCAAATTCAAATGAATCTACGCTTGAATGAATAACGTGATTTCTTCTTATGAGAGGCGTCTTCTCGGAATACACAAATCAAGATTTAACTCTGTACTTCCCTGTATCGTATATGGGGAAATAAAATATCGACGCAATCGACGCATATCCAGCGATGAGATAGATCTGTTGAAATATTTATTAATGCTATACACATTTGGCGCGAATAGAGCGAAAAACATCTTTGTTAACTAATTTCTCCTAATAGTGTGAAATATGGTAAATGGAATGAATTAAATTCACGAAAAAATCCGTCAGCGTCCGTTAGAGGGCGAAAGATAATAATGTGTTGAAACGTGACTTCGTGGTTTTCATTTATGATTGAGATGATTGAAATACAGATTTCCGCCGTTCTGTCGCGGAAACATTTTTAAGGCAATGCACAGAGTTTAGTTCACGTTGAATATGTTTGTGTGCACGCTGTTAATTTATTGCATCCCGGAATCACATCAATGCAATTCGACAATGGTTCATATATATCACAATTTCGGCTGGTATATTTTATGAGAAAAATGTAATAGAAACACAAACTTCCAACTAACCGGCTGTATTCCCCATTCGCCAGATGTTCATAACAACATTCCGTGTACTTTTGTTAGATTGCTTTAGCGCAAATTTAGTCATATTTAAAAAGGTTATCACCTGAAAGCTCGAAACATGCTCTCACCGAGTATCGTGGGAAACAGTAACAGTGGGAACATTGCGGAAACAATTCGAAACCGATTTCCCCCAAAATCCACTGACACACCTACACACATAAACCCTTGACACCCTTGAAAACAACAGTTCTGTAATGTACTTACCACAGTATTTTACTATCACGTTGGCCATGATGTCCTGACCAGTTGAGGATCGAATATAAGAGTGCTGAGCCATCTCAAATAATTCCGACTCTACCACGATGGAAACCTTCAAATTTCTAGTCAAGATATGCCAACAGGTAT
The DNA here is from genome assembly GCF_964204865.1 of Styela clava. Taxonomy (NCBI): domain Eukaryota; kingdom Metazoa; phylum Chordata; class Ascidiacea; order Stolidobranchia; family Styelidae; genus Styela; species Styela clava. The sequence goes on along the minus strand of NC_135264.1, from coordinate 1,285,082 downwards.
AACAGGCGTATTTGCTACGACTACACGACGTACTTGGAAAACCTCTAGACAGCTGAGTGGAATCGACTGACTACCGTACTGACTAGTATCGTCTACGGTGAAAGAATGTAGCCTGTCGGCTTCCAAATTCAGTTTTCCCTTGAGAGGAACGAAGAGAATATGTTCTTCGGAGTCCAGTTGTATATGAGTAAACAAATTTATATTTTGGTCCGTTGGTGATGCTTCCTGGGCGGAGGCTATGGAAGTTGGATACAATTACAAAAGCTCACAATCCGGATCCGGTTATGTACCTTCGATTTTACTTGATTGTGACCCCATGATTTGCTTTAGTTATCAACAGACACAGACTACAACTAAAAATTATGTCGCATTATCTGAGCCACTTAGACAATATCCAGCTTTCCATAAGCTTCTCTATAAGCAGAAATACAAAATTATTGTTATTTTTCAATTCGATACTCCAAATAAGTATGCGATTTTATTTCGCATTATTAGGATCCTAATTGAATTAAAAATTTACGCGATTACATTAGTAGCCCCAACGAACTATATATTGTTGCCCCCAGAAGCTACTATTGATCAATTCAGAAAATATATACTTCATATTATGATGCGGCCTTACATTGAACAACTAGTCTATAAACATTCTGCATATCTAATCTTTCCCAAAATCTGAACTCGAATAATAGTCCCCCTAAATGTATTAATAAATTGAGATAATGTACCATGGATTTCGAAATGTTCAGAACAAGTCCATGATACCCAACTGCATTCGATAAATACATTCTTAGTGCTTCTTTAATAGGCTATTCTCATGACTCATGGACTCTGTTTGCACATACTCCAACCGCATATTTCTACGTTAATGATGAAGACCAAATTCTGTAGTTTGAGATATTCTATCGTGTGAGCCACGAAAGTGCGCAAGTTATTCAAAAAAATGGGCGTGCGCGGATATCTCAAACCTGGTGTAAAATTTCTCGGCATATCGATAAAAACAAACTTCTGCACAGCGTTCCATAATCTTTTCTAACGAAATAAATAGAATATTTCTGCCTCAGTTTCGCCCGGGGCTTTATATCAGCAGCATGTTACCTATATTAGTAATATTATATCGCACTTTCATCTGTTTCTATCTAATATAACCCATTAGGTTCCAAAATTCATCGCCATCGCTAACCATGCCCGGGCAATTCAACGGAATATCCACGGATTAAGACAAAAATATTTTAATACGCTCAGCAATATTCCCGAATACTATTAACGCGAAATCCATTTTCATGGATGAGCGGTCACGAATAATCACTTCGAACGGCGTGAATTCCACGCTGCTTCTTTCATTGCCCAATAAAACCTATAAACTGAAGAAGCTCGAATGTTTAGTTGCTAACTCGCACCTCCCTATCCCTTTCCCTCACTAAAACGCAAAGTTTCAGCTGTTTTTAATTCCCACTTTAAAGAGTTCGGCTAGTCTAATATGGGATTATATTCCAGTACTTGGATATTGCACGATGTCCCAGTGCAAACCAGTTGAGCTAGGAAATCAACAAAATGAACGATTAATGTTGTAATTTGGCCACTCAATTTTGATTGCTTCCTAATGCTCAAATTGAATCCCAGGTTATTCTCCTGGCCTATTTTTTGCACTGAACGAACAAAGCGATAGACAAGCTAACTACCTTACTACTTTAGTGCTAACTTGTAAACCAGCTCATATCAAAACGTATAGTAAGCTATGCCATCTCGATAACGTAGGTCCTCATTACATACTCGAAAACATTATAATCCGATAATCATATCTTGGGCAACTAAACAAAACTCGAAAGTAAAATTACGTACGTCAACGATCAATAGGACAATAAATTGATCAATCGGTACCGGGGAATCTACTCTGAGATATCAAACAACTGACCAACTGACCCAGAGCGTTTAATCTATGAATATTACATGTCACTCATGCATTTAACAAAGCTATGAAATACCAAAGAACGCCCTTTGTCAGCGAATACCATTGAATGCGCTAAAATATTATAAAACAAATTATATTAGAATCCTCTTTGAAACACCACATAAACATCCTAGCCACCCATGACAAATATGTCTAACTGGGTTAATCATTCACCACTATCGCTAAACAGCTTATGACACCCCTCGTGAGATGATATTCATGACAGTTTTAATGGCAAATGGACTATTTTGATAAAAACAAATTAAATTTAAAAAAAAACTGGTGCTCAACCGCCCTCGATTCTATTTCTGGGTGTTGTAATGATGAATCTTCAATGTTATCAACTTTAAAAATTCATCAGTAACACTAATCTGCGTGACCGTATACCTGAGACGCCCTTACTATACCCTTATACAATGTTTTTCCTGGAGTCAAGAAGTATATTTACCATTGGAATAATAGACCCGATGTTTGTGCAGCGGAAAGAAGGTACGTTTTCTTTTATTACACGACCGCTACATGAATAGCGGCATATGTTATTATTACAATTGATGTATTTACGATGTAGTGTAGAGATAGCCTAAAGATATCCGTAAAAGTTCACAGACTAAACGACAAAATTACCTGGAGCGAAAACACTATTTGATTTGAGGCCAGGAATTATGGTCGAAGTTAGCGTCCATAGTGTTATACAGCACGACTACTATATTAAAACACAACTCAATGTATATAACTAAATCTTTGTGGCTACACCCTAGTGATCCGTCTTGCTTTTACTATAACGTTACAATACCGATTTTATTTCCACCCACCTGTACTGAAATGCGCAGTATACCGCTACCCATCGAACTGTATCTAAAATATTCATATAACCGGCGCGAAACCCTGGTATAACACTGAGTTTACTCAAGGATGTGCTCGAAATGAAAATAGCGTTCCGCTTCACTGCATTTATTTTCTCAAAAATAGCACAAAAGCACGAGGATAACTGATACAATTTTCTGCCACTAGCGCTTTGGGTTTTTTTCGGGCGCGGGTTAATTGAACTCTATTATGTTAGATAAAAGGGGTGAGAAATAAAGTTGACTCGTTTAATTAAGATGGGTGATATGAAGCAATGATAAGTAGGTATATCCCCAGAACTGTCAAATATCTATAAATGTTCGAAAAACTAACATGTCTTTTATACGTATTGTCAGTGGCGTAGCAAGACTCTCGTGGGCCCCCCCCGCAAAAATATTTCGTGGAAATGACCCTAAAAACTCTCGGACATAAGCTAAAACAACGCTTTTTTTTATTTCGTCAAAAAGCATAACATGTCGCTATTAGAAAGCAATGGTAACCAAAAATTTTCCGTTTATCTTGGTTACTTTAATTTTTTTCATACGTACTTTCTCTTCTGCCCCTTTTCTGCGTTTCTGTGCGCCACTGAGAGGCTTTGCTTTCGACATCATTCTGACAGCCTTCCTAATTTTGCCGGTGCGATCAAACCACAAGACGCCGAAAATCGACGACTCCCTGACATTGTTACGTAACAAAACGATTTGAGCAGAACTAACACCAACGTTATAAGATGTGCATTACTTGTTTTGCAATGCAACGTTTGGTTTTGCGGTTTAAATTTCTAAATTCTAACCGCTTGGGCCCCTTTGCGCTGTGGGCCCTCCCGCGACCGCAGGGGTTGCGGGGGTGGATGCTACGCCACTGCGTATTGTATACCATGCTCTTCAAATGCACATTCGATAATTTTTGGAATAATACTAACATTAAATGCGCCTCTCGGTTGAACCCACAAACCCCACTAATGTTTTCTCTATAAGAGCTTGCTTTTTCAGTCACACCTAACCGATACTGCGAGCATGACATCGCTAAAGATCACTGCGATTGAAGCTCGTGCAAATAAATAAATATTGAAAATCAGAAAATTTCAAAAACACAGTATGCGGGATCAAAGACCGCAACGACACAACATACCTCTGAACCACCTCATTGCTAGCACATAAGCATCCATGGCCTCCTGTTCCTCCTCGGTAATCGTTCCATGCTCCCTATCGCTCCAAGCGGCTTCGTTCCAGTCCATGATGCTTCCTGCGCTACAGTAGTAACGGCGAAAAGAGAGCCCAGGAAAAGCACTCAGAAGCCGTTTAAAAAAACGGGAAATTTTTGTATGGGACTCTTCTTCTAAATGTTGAACATCGGCTTCGTAAATAACGCAGACGATGTCGCGTGTGGAAATTAAAATTAAGGTGGTGTCGGTGATATGTACCCAAAATAGGCCAAATCTCGAAATTCCAAATTAAAGAGTTGATGTTTTAAGAATGCCCGATATCACAAAGCAACGAGCTACACACCACCCCACTACGGTCCTAACACCTGATTTAAAACAAAACAAGATACAATGAAAGCAAGCTCGTGAATTTAGTGCTATTTATTCTATTAATTCAATTAGTCAACACTGGCTAGCCTTCGAGTTAATCTTAATCCAGTCATAGATCGAAATTTCATTTTACGCGAAGTCGACTTCACCAATAAGAACAGAAGTTTTCTACCAAATCGAATCATTTCCAATGGTTTTCTACTTTCCATCTCAACTAAGGCGGTTAAATTCTTAAACCTCATAACACATGGACCTTACTCTCAAAATCATTCTAGATTTGATTAATGTGCTGCAATGCAACGTATGCATGTGATCAATTTCTCGTTCCTGGGGAGAATTAGATTTAAAACTAAACATGCCGCAATGGTCTCGATTTCCTAAACGCAATTCATGACTTTACTTGGGAAAGGCGCAGTTTGTCTCCTAAGCAAATGTAATATATAAAAGTCTGTGTGTGATGCCCCAACAATATATAACTCTTTCAACCCGTCTTTCATTTTAAGTGGAAATTTAAAAGTCATGACATCAACTACCATGGCAAATAAATTTCAGCTATTTTCAAGAGCTCTAGTATTAAGCTTCGATGATACTAAACTACTCTGGTACAGTATATGGTTGTCACACTATGCAACGTGTATTTGATCAACTCTTGGTCTAGTATCAATTTTGTGACTGTATACTCGACTAGTACTCAAAACCCCTTTTCATTGATGACGGGCGATTTAGCAACGCCGCCCAACATGTTTAGTTGATAAATGGGCCATGCTTAACCAATATTCCGATGGAATATCATTTCCCAAATCTGACAGAAAAGTTCTGTAAATAAACAACCTGACTTGCTCGACGGCCTAACATTCCATTGCTTCACAGGCTACCATAGACTATTTTCCTTCCTATCGATCTGTGTTTAATGAAATATTTATGCGAAGTTTAAATCACATTAGCTCACACCAAAAAGAGAAGACGGGATGTGGCAATAGAATGGGTTTTCAATCTTTCTAAGTTATATATAGATTCATAAACTAATTCTATAACCAGCAAGTATCGCTAGGTAAACCATATGCCCAATTCCATAACTTGTTTGAAATCACAGCTGGAATAGGCCTCTGTATGTCAAAACTTCATTGCGATCTTATTAGTTTGTGCCATTCTACCGCATCAAAGTCAACGCCCATAGCAAACTAAATCAAATGAATTTAGAATCGCGTTCATGAAGTATTCATTTGACCATAACTGCATTTCATAGTATCAGGTTCACAACCTACATAGTTAGAAACAATTTTACACAACGCCCCAAATGTTGTAACCAACTTCGCTTCACCACAAAATTAATTTTTATTATTTTGCCATGTCTCATTGCAAAACGTATCGTTAATATGCAGTGCCCAAGGCGAGGTGAAATTCGCCTGTAACGAATACCAAATTATGTTTATGGTTGGGCGAAAATATTCTGCCGCAGCATCCACAACATAAACTTTCAACGGGCTTTCTCCGTCAGATTAAAATGTTTTACATTATTTGACTGACTTTGGTGTTGCATGGTTATTAAATTGTTTGCAGTAAAATATTTTTAATTTCCCTTTCCTAATCACTGCTTATCTTCCAAACTCATGGTTTGCTGCATAAAATACATTTCTAAACAAAATCTAAATGACAATCGCTCCATTTTCTCAACAGACTTGGTAACAAAAACAATCAATTACGTGTGGGTACGTGCTAGCTACATATTCGAATTCAGTATCATTCGAAGTACCTAGTTTATACTAAACCCGACATCCAACATACGTCTAGTTTCAAGGGCATATCACAAATAACTGAACAGACTAACGAGCTGTGATGTTTCCCTTTCCAGACAAGAAATATCAACCCGTTGACGAGGTGGCAAACAGCAGACAACAAGAAGCGATTGCAATAATAGACATGACAGGCAGAGTCTAACATCTGATTCGGTTGCCCACGAATCGGACAGCTGCTAATTTGAGGGCGAGTATAATGTGAAAACCAGGAACTATGACGACAACAGTGTAGAAACTAACACTAAAACGAGTAAACTTCTTTCGTACATACACGACTGATGTAAATTCCGATGTGGATATTTCCATTGGATTATTCTCATAAATAATACAAGAATTAACATCAACTATGCAATCTCACGAGCAGAAACAAATTCCATATTAGAAGTTATTTTTTTTGAATAGGTCAACTAGTACTCGCAAAATCGCGACTCTGTCGTGAAACATCTTAAAATCACCGTGTTACTATCGACCACGCACACCTATAGCGTTTCAGAAACGTCGGATGATTCCCGTATATATATATATGAGTATATATACAGAGTATTACAGACATTCTTATTACAATAGAGATACGGAATTCTTGATATGAATTATGAACTGCTTAGATACGGTTCTGCTCAAGAATGGAATACTTTAAGGAGCGTTGTTACCATTTCAGAAATCAGGAAATATGTGCTAGGGTTGAATTGAGCATAAGGGTGCAATCCCTCAATATCTCATACGAGCTAAGTATAGAGGGCAAGCAAGTCATTTTAGTTTCTCAGCGTATCTCGGTCATATACATGCACTGATGACACAACTACGGTATATACTCATATTTCGAAAAAAATGCAATATACAAAACAATTGCATCAAAAAAGCCTCAATGAAAGTTTGGTACTTTTTTCTCCTCTTTGATAGGTATCCCTGAATGCCCCTAACCGTATGCCACTGTTGTGAAACCCGTGGCCGCATTCAACAAAAAGTAAAAACAGGATAGGACCAAAATTAGAATCCGAAGCCCAAAATTGTTCACGTCAGGGAAAAGTGCATTTTTCTTGATTTATTATATTATATTACATAAAAAGACTTGTCGTTTGTTCGCTATATCAATTTTCATCCTTACTACGCATGCTGAGCAAGATACAAATTGTTACTGTGCTTATGCTAAAAACCGAAAGAAACTTCATAAAATTATCTAAATATGCTATCCCACGCTCAATCCTCTCGTTTTAATTCATAAAAATCACATTTCCAATTGACAAGTTATAAATCACTCATAGCGCATTTTCCGGAAGTATTTAAACACGCTATGTCTCTAATATGACCAAATTACAGCTGGTAGAGACTGAAATTTAAAAACCGCTAAATTCACATGTAAGCGATCACGCTTCATTCAGAGTACTACTATAAACCAACAATCCGCTTTAACATATGGAAAATAAGAACAAATCCATTTTACATTCAATCAATAATCAATTCTGGCGATTATAATGGCAAGATTATGCTTAATTAGGCATGATCTCGCTTTCAACCTCTATTTCGTCAATATATAGTCCACGTTTCGAATCATTGTTAATTAATACTAACACAAGTGTCGATAGCAGATTTTAGAATTTCAATGAGGTTACCATCATTACCGGGCAATATTGTTGAGAATTACAACTACGGGTTAGGGCAGCGGGTATGCGCTATCCGGAGAGGTGATTCGGGCTAGAGATCTTTGAGAACATTAAAAGAAATTTTTTAATACAATACATCCAATGGTGGGATTCAACCGGTTCGCACTGGTTCTATGAATTTTATGAGATCAGCGAACCGGTTAGCATTACATGACTTTTTGTAACAGAACCGCCTGAAAATTCGACAGTTGTATGATGGAACCGGCTGACAAAAGATTTGAATCCCACCACTGGATACACCCCAGTTGATAGGAGCTTGCGTGGCCGCCGCAAAATCGAAGCCACTATCACTGTGGCAGGCCAATAAGCCCGCTATGCAGGATGCCAGTCGAATGACTATTAAAACTATATATTTATCCCAACTCTGATGTTGGAAAGTGAATTACTGTGGGATTTGTACCCATTTAGAAATTGCTAAACATAGATTGCGATACGACGCTCTCGGGAGTATTGAAGGGAATATACTTTTTTTTTAAATCCAAAAACGCATGAATAATTTACCACTTTGAGATAAATTTCAGAGTCACGTATTCTGGCAGAAGCCGCAGACTGAAAGCTTTTTTAAATAAAAACTTCAGAAACATTTCGGTGTTTCAGCTTCAAGACACAGCTCATCAGATACCGCTCTAGTTCTTTAGAGATTGTATTTTTTTTGCATGATAATATCAAAAATGTCCATTTCCATCAAGCTAGAGCTTAAGAGACTGTACCATACATACTTGAAAGCATTGAACACGGAGACAAATTTATGAATAATGAATGAAATACGAAGTGACTCACCAGCGATACGGATGACTGCCCTTTCCGCAGCGTTCAAAATCGTCGCTTCATTATTCTCTTTGTTCTGATAATTATGTTGTGTACGATTCCATGGGAGGTTGGGGGAGGCCTCCCCTAAGGTATCATCGCTGCCTGACATTGGTCTCTGCAATTAAAATGAATACTAGCTATAAATTAAGAACTGGGGTAAATATGGTACTGCAATCCGTCCAGAGTAGTGCCGTATAGGTATGCTCAGACTCAACGATCATGAATGAGGTTGTTTTCTTAATAGAAGTTTGGAAGCTTTTTCAAATTACTGTCGAAGACACCAGGTTCGACCACTCGACCAGCTTTAAATTAATACTAAATCAACTCAATCTATGTTAAAATTCATAACTGAATCTTGCCCGAGAAATGAGAACAGTGCAATGATTTCCAGAATAAAGATAATTACCGTCGCAACTCACAAGAAACTTAGTGGCGTTATAAAAGACTGGATTAAACTGGAACTAATACAGCATTTTTTGAATCCGACTCAGATTTCCGTGTAAAAATTCTTCCTGTCTCAGAAATGGCTTGACATTTGACAATAATTTATAACGTTTGCTGTAGCTTATATGAACTATTAAGCCGGTGATGTTCACACATGTGATCATCGATTGCAAGGTATATATTATGACTTCACAGAAGGTTCAGAAACGGAGGCTAGACTGATTCCATCTGACCAGATGTTAGGATTACATCATCACAGAAAGGAAAAAACAAGTATTCCAAAATGAATTTGATATTTGACCTAAATTTACCCGGTAGTGACGGCCACTGTTTATAGAGCAGGTATATATATTATATTGCCTGGCTATCTAATTCATTTTTGGCATACGCCTTAAGAAAGCTTCCTAAGCAAGGTAGACAAAGACGATATCATTAGATCAAGAGCTCAAAAATGTCCGTCAAGTATGAATATAGAAAGACCAATGTGAAATCCAAGAAAACATAAAAATCGATAACGCAAATCCTTGAAAAGAATTCGGTGAACAACAAAGACATTGAGGGACTGAAGTGTTTTAATGACTGGCTTTGCTAGGATATTTTCACACCGAAACCATGACGACAAGGCCGATGTTAGCCGTGATTTCACCAAGCGCTGCAGGGTGTGGCGCCAAAACGGAGAACAACATCTCCAAAATTGTTCATAAGAAAGAGTCGTTGGGAATGAAATCAACTATTTATTAGGAGAAAAAATTAGTTTCTGGGTTGTTTCAATCAACACCTTAGTACATTTTCGTTATATAATCTTCATAGTTGCCTTAGTTCGTTTACTTTAAAAATACAATTTTCTTCAAGCGAATCGTTTACATTAGAGATGATATCATAGGGATACTCGATTCTGATTTCGGAGAACAGCTAATCAAAACGTAAACAATATGGACATATCCTCCCAATGGTATAAGCCGGAAGGAACTTTGATAACATATAACCCCGAAACTTCATCATGTTGCCACCCCGCTGAAATTCGAAAAAATATGGGTATATTTACCTGCCACTCTAACGCTTGATCACAGTCAAGGTTAGCCATAGTTCCTCCAAAAAATCACAAACAACAAATCACACGACAACCCAAAGTCTGCTCAACGCAAAGACTGACGCTTATGCACTGCCGACCATGCTATACTTTAGTCTGTTAATACGTTAAGCTCTTGTGTGAAATATATTTCATAATATAATATTGAAGCCTCCGGATATGTGCCAGAATTAGAGTGAATCGAGCAAAGACCTTCGAGCTAAAACACGTGGAATGTCACGTTGACCGCAGTAGAGAATACAAATTCGCTAAAATCGGAACCCATAAATCTTATTCATACTCAATTATACAAAATATTTGTAGCAAATACATGATTGAATGCGTTAAAGCGAACAGAGTGCAGATCATCCATCTGAATTAATAAACATATTCAAAATAAGCTGGATAATTATATTCGTCCGACACTCGTTTCATGTGAGAGTGCGTCCAGGGGAATAGGATCTAAAACTATATGGTATGCAAAATGTCGGAGAATGCGATTCTTAGTTAAAACAGACAATATTGAGGTTTCTTTCACACTCACTTACTTCTTCACTTTCTTATACAAAATTATGAATATATATGATAAAATATATTTTGAGTTTGACTTACCTTTATTACGATACAACAGTGATTGGTATAAAACAAATCATATCGAGCTTGACTACAACGCCATGCGCTGCATTTTTAGCTGATAAGTTTAGGCAAAAACCTCAAATTGATGAAAATATATTATTATTCGACGAATATTTAATGATTTTAATTTCGTCCCGATGAAATAATATTCTAAATTTTCAAATAAATTTACATTATTATTCATAAAAATTGAAAGATTATTTGTCTATTCATGAAACTCGTTCGTTGTTCGAAAAATCAAGGTAAACAAGCAAACTTTTCATTTAAATATCCGTTTACTCTACCATTCAACCAACAAACTATCAAAATAATACTTCTACACTTCCTTATTATCTTTCTAACATGATGTCCCGTTATGCTTTTCCTCATATGCAAATCACGCTGATACACTACAACGCCAGTTCGTGTTTATATCCTACAGAAGTTTGAAAAATTGTATTGAAATTCACAACTAGCTAGAAAATACTCCTTTTTAATTTTGGAATGTCGAAATGCCAACGAAAACGAAAAAATCCTTTGTCTGATATCGAAGACGAAGGTTGTGAAAGTTTCTGGTTACTCGTGCGAACCAAAAGCAGACGTCTGAATAGCCTGAGCTACTTTCCTGTCCAAACACGTAAGTTGAATCCTGAAACATTTTAATCTAATGACCCATTTTAAAATATTTTCAATAAGTCTTCCTTATTTCCTGAGTTTGTTCCTCGTCAAACACGGGTTTTTATCTTAATTTATCGGGGGATCGAGTGTAGGGAAATAACTTACAATCGGCGATACGGTTACAAGCAAGTGTCCGATCGTACTTGTCTATTCAGCCAACCGTGATTTGAGTGTTCAGAATTTCATTGATAGCTCAGTCACACCGGCAATTATGGAACCAAGAGGCTATCAATAACATTGATGATCATACGCAAGTGTGCTATGTTCATTAAAAATACAACATACACACCGCAATCTACGTCATAATAAGATTATTAGAGCTATTTTACAACGTAGAAGTCAAATAATTTAACTTTAATTTTGGACTTGAATTTATTATAGATAGCCGCGATTACAGTTCTGTCTCTCCACAATATCCTCGCATCTAGTCCATCAAAATGCCACATTGCTCGATGATTAATATGGGTACTTGGAATAATACCGTTCAAAAATCACGTCACCACGCTATACTAATGAACCTCTCTATTCTCGCGCAAAACATTAGAAATGATAAGTCATAAATTAAGTCTCAACTTTAAAATCAATATATATCAGTGGAATTCAGTAATGCCGGAAATACACGCCTTTATTTAACGGGGGATCGCCGTGCCATCACCTTTACACCCTTTTGTTTACACGTTGAAATGTACAATAAGTTTGACTTTACGTGTATTCGCTTCTTCCATGACACAACCGGTTTTAGCGTCGCGGCTCAGCCCATCAAATATCACAACAATAGTTTCTTTTGTTTTGAACTATTCGACCCTCTTTCGAATTGCGCGTTTATGGATTCGATTCCTTGCCAGTCCAAAGTTGCCGGTAACTCAGCTCAAACATCGCACAAATATACTCCCGCCAAACAACAACTATTTATCTATTAGCCATGCTTTTCACTCGTTATATTTTTACCATCACGTGTCATAGTTTGAGATAGTGTTACCAATTTGTTATGAAACGCTTGAAACTCTAAAGACAAAGGTGTAATATTACCCTAGCATTTTGACTTATTCCAACAACTTCCCACAACTGCTGAAGCGTTAATCAAAACAAGTATAATATAATATGAACACACGTGGCTGGTCATTAGTGCCTAGAAGTTTCCTATCGAAAGAAGCAATATCGAAGTTGAAACTAAGAATTTATTCATTTGCTGTTGAAATGTACAGAGGATATCCGGCCCGAAAATTTGGAAATAAGTTATAGCCTACGTATGTTTAGAGAAAAGCCGAAATTGCTTACCTCTTGTTAAACCTAAAGATCAAGGCCATTTCAAATAAATCACCCACTTTTTGTGCTGCCGTCATGTCATCAGTATTGACAATTTTACAACATGCTTAATGTCGTTCGTCACAAATAATATATGTTACAATGCAGCCAGAAATCATTTACAAAAATAGAAATTAAACAAACCGTAACGCTACGTTTTTCAGCAACCTGACACAACGTTGACATTTAGGTGTGGTAGATTATTTACGCAATATTTGTTCAATGACAGAAGCAAACGAAAATAACATTGGCATTCTGAATACACATTAAAAATCGTTTAGTCCCGGTCGTATATTATATTAACCGATCTTGAGCGGTGATTTGTTGTCGTATTTCATTAATAAATCACGCTCGATAGCGTGCTATGAGCTCTTTATTCGGAATCCGATTGAAACACATCTGGTGCAATCCCAAAGCTAATTTAATCAAATATTGATGCTTAAGAAAACGAATGTACATGTTCGAACGTGAGCGCAAAGCCCAAATATAGATTAAAATAAAATAAAAACGAGGTTAAAATGAAACGAATTGCTGTATTCCAGATTACATACTTTCAAATCTTGTTAGGTGAAATGAATAAATTTTCTATTGTAATATTGGGACAATTTTCGAGGGGAGGAACACTGCAATATCAAGTGTTAGAACACCCGACGTAACATATCCTAAATAATTTTGCGATAAAACTATTGTTTTAGCAACAGGACTACTTCGTCAAGTTTTACCTTAGCGTTACACATTCAAAACTCGAGAAGCACCTTCAAAAATTAACTTCATCGTAAGAACTGTTGATAAAATGACTGACTTGCTAACTATCGACAGACATGCTGTTAACTCAACAACCACATATCATAAAGACTATGAACACAATGCAACAGAATATAGGTATAGAGCTTTCTGCATGCTCATGAGCAAACAAATGACGACATAAAAACTCAACAACGAGACATTCAAATCTTTAACCATACCATTTTTGGCCGAGTTTGAATTATAGATATACAAAATCCCCTTTTTTAACCCATACCTAACGGAAGGAAATCGTAGAAACGGAAGCAATTTCCGGTTCACTGACCCATCACAAGTTTATGTTACCAATTTGCGATGCTACTAAACTAGTGATTATAATAGTTAAAAGGTCATAAAAAACTGCAGAGTATTAAAAGCTTCATTTACTTTTCTATAGTTAATTTTTCTGGTCGGTGATATCGTCTGTTACTATACGCTTTAACGATCTCGGCACGCACTGTAAAATTTTATAATTGTCAACTGCAAACGGATAGATGGTCATTTGAGAGGAAACATTACTTGAAAATACTAACAGGGATGACAGATTTTTCTTACAACTTTTCACCAGCAAAACATGATAAAACAGTGAAACAAACAGTGGATGCAATACGATTTCGTCAAAACAATACTATCGAACCGACCTTACCTTATGCATTGCCTTGTATATTTTTGGTTTTACTGGGCTCTTATTCTTCTTCAAAGATTTTTCAAATGTATGCGCTTTCCGAGAGGAATAATTCTTGATTTCTGGGGCCCTTATTTTTCTTCTCAATTTAGACAATTCCGATGCTTTTTGTAGATTGCTACCGAGCGCTCTGATGGCCCCAATGGGTTTTTGTCGTGTTGACTTAATTCGATTTTGCTGTATAAAATCTGGAGCCGACTTTCGGGGAATAGACGGTTTCCGCGTATTCGGTGGAGTTTTTGTACTTGGAGCGCTAGAGTTGGAAGTGATACGAGATCTTACAGTTGGTGAACGGTCCTGACTTGAAGATGGATTTCGTTGACGACGTAAACCTTCTTCAGAACAAGAAGATCTATATAATCTCGACGATCTGCTTCGGGAACTTTTTGAAGACATCTTTGTAACGTGGCTTGGTTCAGAACTGTACAAGTTTTCTTTAGCAAAACTTTCAGTTGAGCTGCTTGCCTTTCGTTGAGCCTGGTCATCTTTTTTGCGTATTTTTCTCGCATTTGTGCTTTTCTTTGCAGAAGCTAAATTCTGAGTTTTCGCAGCCTTCTTATCATACTTTTCCCCTGGTTGACGATCTCTAAGTGTCCCTCTCGGTGTAATTCGGTTTTCAGTATGCCTCCTATTACTTTCTAGAAGTCTTCCAATTTTATTACTTTGTCTAAAAATTGTGAGTTGGGAAGAAGCAACGGAACCTTCACTGTGGGCGCGACGACTTATATCTCTTTTCTCGGGAGACAGAGGGACGAAGTCTTTGTAGCCATTGGTCAAACTGTTGATCCTATTTATTCCGTCGCGAAAAGATAGAGATCGTTTCAAGCCTACTTTTTTGAACGATTGATCAGACAGCATTGGAGGCCATGATCTACGCTTCGTGGCATCCCTCCCTCGTCTCGTTGGTGGCCGTAATTTTACATCATCTGGTTTGAATGTCAGCGTATTAGGTTTGTGTTGTTTTGGAACTTTCTTCTTCATTTTTCTGTTTATGTCTGTTATTTTGTGATCCGAGTTTACCATGGACGAGCAGTTGCTTTTTCTTGATTGTAATTGTCTTGAAGAAGCGAGAGAAACGGAAGTACGCCCAGCACTGGCTTTTTCATTAATTTTCAGCACTTGAGAATTAGTTTGACTTAATGATAGCATGCATTTACGGTTGACAGGGCTTGATTTTCTTTTCGATGTCGAGGTGCTTCGCGTGATTGTCCTCTGCTTCGATTTGATTTGAGACGCATCGGATGCAGCTACTCTATTAGTTTCATTTCCGGTTTTTGAATTTGCTCTTCGAGACATTTTTTTATTTCTTTTTTTCTTTGTTACGTTTTGTAAATTTATTCCACCTTCATGTTGTGCAAAATTGTATTCCGGGAGCGATGATGCAGCAGTCACATGTGTTTCTGGTGAGGTTGAAAATTTCGAGGTCATCGAAAAGGGAATATTCACAGACTGTGTCTCAGAAGGAAGAAAACTGCTTATTGACATGGAAGGCGTCATTGAAAGATCATTGTCCGAATCAAGATCTTCTTTCTCGATTATTAAAGACCCGTCCCGGTCCGGAGAAGATCCATCCATACGCTGGATAGAAGTATCTGTTGATACGAAGTAGTCGATTGTAACGGTGGGTAACGAAGGCATATCTGGTGAAGTATCTTCTCTGGAGCCATAGAAGGCGGAATCACGACAAGAATCTGGATCGTCGGGAAATATTTGTTCACCTATGTTTTGAATATGTAGATTTAAGTTTTGATTGGTCTCAAATGAAGGTTGCTCTTCAGTTTCTTGTTCAACTTTCGGAGATACAAGACGCCCAGTGCTGGCCTCATTTGCTCTGTGGTTTTTTAAAGCAGTAAATGATATAGAATCGACTGCATCCATTTCCAGATCCGTACCATTGCATTCTGAAGCATTTTCGTTAATATTATCTCCATCAGGTGTATTATGATCGGCACTGGCATGAGGATGTAGTATTGGCACTGGAGGGGCATTCATCAAGAGGCTCCGCAATGTATGTCGTCGTTCATTATCCAAGAGAATACCATTTGAAGGGGCATAAGATTTACTATTACTATGGTGGAGCGGAAAATTACAGTCGTCATCTGAAGAATGATATTTGACTGGATCACCAGTCCCTTCATTCTTATTTCCACCCCCAGGTAAATTGTCGGTTGGCACAACGTCATAATCTCCGACCAATTCCAGTGAATCACAAGTGACGCCCGGTTGCAAAGAAGTCGCATGTGTGTGACTGCAATTGAGATCGTGAAACGCATCAAAAATAGCACGTCGTAGATCTTCTTCTTTCAGAATGCCGTCTCTATCGAGACATCCTTCCTCCGACAACATATCAATATCTCTATCATATGCACTCTCAACATCAGTTGTAGGGCCGCTATTATCAGAACAAAAAGCAAATCTATATCTTAATTCGTCATCACCAAGTGCTTCTTGTGCCTCATTAGAAAACATAAAAGGTGAGGCGGTACCTGTAGTAATAGGCGTAGCTGTTGACTTGTTGTCAAATTCGTCCCGACTATTATGACGCGAAAGATGCTCTGGGGCGCTCAGAGACAGTCTTCGTATCGCGTCAAGGCACATATCTTCAATCTCATCGGATGAGTCATCTTTTTGTGGACTTTCCTGGCCAGACGACCGAAAAAGATCAGAGGTCACGCTACTACTTCCAGTAATTTTGCAAGTTCCGCTTATTCCGACTAGTTCAAATTTTCCATCGTTGCTATGAAAAGAACCCGAACGAGAATGAATATTTTGTGTGCCAGCCAACTCATTGCTGGCCGCAGCGGTATCTCTCGTGCAACTCAGATAAAGTTTTTCTGGGCAAGACGATACGAATCTATCATAATGTGTATCGCGATTTCCTAGCATCTTATCCCAAAGTTTGATTGTATTTTCTGTTGTTTCGTAAGAACTGCTTGGTTCAGTTACAGTTATGGTATTTTCATCGATTACCAAATCTCCATCGGCTGAGCTATCGACACTCAAAATAGATAATCGTTGGTTTTCATGGATTCCTTCTTCTGGGGTGTTTGCTTCTTGTACATCCTGGAAACGACGAGTAGTGTTGTTTTCTTTCCTCATTTCCATTGTATCTGCTTTAACATAATCTAGTATCTCATCCGACGAAGCATCATTTGGGATGTTCCCTTCAGATATGGCTAATTTGATCTGAATTAATTGATCGATATTTTCCATTATTTTATCAACGCCAGAGGGCGTATCGGGAGAAAGGGTTTGACTGGACAACGATTGTTTTAATCGATCGCTATTCCTACCTTCAACATTTTCAGCTGTTGGAGAATGATCATCAGTATCTGAATCTATACTGATAACCATATTAATTTCGTTGTTAGTTTTTTCTTCGAAAACGTTAAATCCATATTGATTGTCATATATTTCCAAATCCGATCTCTCCGTTACATTTATTTTGTCCTCTTGAACATTTTTACTGTGCGAGTTGACTTTGTAGTCAGAAGCAGCCTCCGTAAACAAATTGAGATTCAAGCTTTCATACTTTTGTTCATGTTTCTTTTCATCCGTCATCTTTCATTAATAAGTCACACAATTGTCTACAGAGTTTATATTAAACGTAAATCATAATCGCATACACTGATAAAACATCATTTTATCCAATCTGTGTAACAAACTGATTATATTCGAGATATTTCCGAACTCTATAAGCTATCCCTTCAATTTGCTCAGTTTGTAAAGTCTCAATGTGAAGTACGTTTCTAGCTGGGCGATTTTAATATATTTTTGTCCTAGCTCCAGTACAGCTAAAGAAGTCTCAATTTATTTTAACAATTATTGGTACAAGCTTAATTAGCGCTTCTTTCTCAAATTCGCCAGAGATAATTATCCTTGGCTAAACGTTAAAGCCGTTTCGAGAAACGATTTGGACTTGATTCAATGAGTAATAACAGAAATACCGGTAAAGCAGAGGCAAGCCAAATAACCGTTTATGTGGTCTCAATTCCCATATGAAAACATGTTTCGCAAGTTTAACGGCGAAAACACAACAGAAACCCGACAAATATTTCTTGAAAGGTTCTTGATATGTCCAGAATTCCAAAGAATTGAAATAACGCAGACCTTGTACGGTGACATATATATAACCTGCTAGCCTAATGTATTTCAATCAAATGCTTCAAATCTAGAGACTATCTACCTAAAAATCACCCACTGTAAACTATGGGCTTGTACAGTAACACTTGAGACCAAGATCAGTGCGATCAGTAGTCGTCTACTATTAAATGAAAATTTGTTTTTGAGACGAAGTCTAACAACAAAAAAATCGATAAACGATAAACGCATGAAAGAGATACCCGCGTTTTCCAAAGTCTTCGCGTCTTTATTGTGAGTTGGAACGCATTTGCGCAGCGGGGTGCATGCATTATTGATAAGAGCTGTACTGCAAGAAAAAGGGGAAATCGCAAAACGGGAAAACGTCCAGATGGACATGCATTGCGAAATGAAACTGAGTTGAACGTGACCTACATGCTCGGAAGAAGTATGTAAATTCCCTAAATACCCATTGCGAAACCAATTTTGTAGGATAAAATGAACAAATAATTATGCCCAATGTTACATTGAGGCGTGATATAGCTTGATTCATACAAAAATACACACTCATATTATTAGTCGTTGAGGTGGTGAGGCAGTAAAAGCGTTATCATGCGTGCTATAAAAAATTCATGAATCTAGAAAGACAGTGAAATTACGAAATCCGAGAGCCAACACTACATGCGAGCATATGGTATGATTTCAAAGTCATAAAATTTTATTATAGTGGCCTGCAGAAAGTTCGTCATTATAATATGTCACTAATAATTGAACGAATTACAGCTGGAGCAAATTGGTGTTCGTCTCAAATTGTTTGTATTAAAAAGAAAACACGTCCCAGAGATAGAGTATATTCTTTATTGTGGGATAGGCTTAACATATTTTTATAATCTAGAAATACGAACGTTTCAACAAGAGCGTTCGCGGTCTACAGTCAGGAAACGATATGGAGAAGAATCAAGACTTAAAAATGAATAAAAAAAAGGGAATTTATATTCGTATTTGATGTCTAAATTCTCCTGCGAAAGCAATCACCATCTCAGACGAAATTATGTATAATAAAACCATTGAATCGTTCCCAGAGTTTACTGTGTTCAATAACCAATGTGGAATTTGAAGTAATTGCATATTTATAAACATAACTTCATTTTCACTCAATATTGAAATAGCAGGCAATAAAATAATTTATAAAAATATATCTCAGAGATTTGTATCAAGATATGTACATTTGTTTATCATATATTTGATAAGTAAGACAACTACAACTTGACCTCATATAACATGAATTTATTATGTCTACCAAATTATCTATCATGCCAATGAACTAAATTATTTGCAAAGATTAAGTTGAAGTGCTCAGTCAAATATGCACAATAGGGTTATCTCAGTCTTACAAATATGTGGCCGTTAGCTTCAGTATGATTTCTACATCAATTAAAAATATCGAAACGCCGCTGTATTGCACAGTAATGAATCATTATAGCTGTGTCATATTTTATACCCTGTAAAATGCGACAAATATTTTTGTGAATATTTCGTCAACTCTTTGGAGTGCATGCTTGCATATCTATACTTCGACAACTCGCATACTACACATGTCTTGTCATCAGTAAATTATTCAACTTTAACTGATTGATCTTATTTCTAGTAAGTTCGTAGTTTTTGCCTGATAACTTGAGATGCGCGGACTGTTTCACACCGACTCGGCGATTAGTGCACAAAATGTTTTGAATTAGGCTTTAAACAAAACAATATAACGTACCTCGAGCATTGAAATAGCAAAAGCACTTAGAACTCCACTTGCTTGATCAGCAATTGATATCTGAAAGTTTCATGTCAAGTCATGTTAATGTTTTTTCTAGTACCTAATTTTTATTTATTTATTGAAAACATGACACAAATTTTTTTTATATATAAACATAATAAATGTATACGTTTCTCTAATACTTATTATCTGAATTTTGGATTAAGGTCAGAATAGAAACATGTCTAGATCTAAATACACGATCACGAACACAGAGTTAAAGTACAATTATTATCTCAATTACCTTAGAATCTGGTGAATCCGAACACCAATATGCGGTAGTTTGATTTCTATTCATTATCGTGCTTATTGATGGCGATTTAACTTTATTGTTTTGGGGAGTTGACTTCTGGCGTGTTGTTGTTGGGGTGGTGGGAGGAGTGGAAAATTCGTCATCGTTGTCATCTATGACCTGGCTCAAAAAGACATCTTCTTCGAGATTTTCAGATTCCGACACGCCTGATTGCGATTCTAGAACGAGATTGACGCACTCATTTAAATTTTGATGGTCCTTGGATTGACTTTCTCCTCGAGGAACAGAATCTGGAGATTCCATGCTTTCAGCAGTCGATGTGATATCATGTGTTTTCTATTCCTAGACTATTTTCTTCCGTTACGTTTTTGAGCAACTTAGAGCTAGCCTGTCAAGAATTCTTGACACATAACAAACGCATACCACATATCATATCTAAAACGAAATGAGTAAATTGTTAAAAAATAATTGGCGTTCCATTCCTGTTAACAAGCTTTACTCCTTCGATTTCAATCACTGACATGCCTCACCCATAAAACTTCATTACACTTTGACTGGAATCAACCGTTCAACTGCCTTAAATGTTTTTTTTCTGGCCGGGCTGCAATATGACATTTATATATACTCGCGAAACTTAAAAAGCATGGTATCACTCGGGTTACACTTGTCAAATACCTACGCAGATTGTTTCAAGTACCGAAAATTGCTGTGTGTACGTACTATGACTCTATATAAATGCTTTGTTATAAATGCTGAAGCATATTAGCTTGGGCGCATACAACGTATCATAACTTGTATGAAAACGGAGTACATCAGACAAATGTGTGCTTAAGTCCCTATTCAAATACAGGCGCACAGCCTACAAAATCATGATGTGGAACAATAACCGAAGCTTTCAATTCTCTTTTACTATAACCAAAGAGCGTGTGAAGGTGAAATGTGAAAATCGCTATAAAAGCTAAAGGAATCAAGTCGTTATCGCGAATAATGAAACGATAAATTGTACTGATTACCCATATAATATAATGTCATGTGATAGGAAACTCAGCCATCATCCATATAATAAAATCAGCATATCCATCAAATAAAATAGACGTATTGAAAATCCAATGAACACAAAGGAGGTAAAATCTTAGAACAAAACAAGTTTCCAATACACTGAAATATTACATAGATAATTATTCTTATAAGTTTTCTAGGAAGAAATCGAAATATTACGAAGAACAATGTCTCAGATTTTGTTTCATATCTCATTTGGTTAATAATAAGCCCAAAGAGAGCCAACGCCCGATTTGTAACAATTATGCCATAAATTTACTTTATTTATTAAAGGAGTACACATTAGGACGATGTTCAGAATATCGTAAAATTACTATGACTTACCAGATAGCAACAAAGTTCAATGTAATTTTTACCATCGTGATTGTATTGCCAATTGTACTTTAATATCTGGTATTTTTTTGGGTACACGTATCTCACTAAATCTGGCCCGGAACTGCCTGCTTACTTCAGAAAAGTACAGTAATGTATTTCGTTTATTATGGCATACAGAACAGCGAGAACGAGAATAACACATTATATATCAATCCATTGTTTGATTGAATAAATATAACTCAGGGTTCATGGACAGGTAAATCGCGGTATCTTTGATTTCTTGTAATATCACCGTCACGATTGTTCTCTCCATATTTTTTTATCGAAAGATTAGAGTCGAATATATGAAGCATATATACATAGTGACTGGCTTGTCGCTTATGTCTACGCACTTTATTACGCAGGCAACGACACACGCCGTAAGGTGGGGTGAAAGCGCATGAAAATGTTGGAAACGAACGCAGCGGTCAATCCAACCACAAATACTGACCTTACTGAAACTACATATTTTTGAAATATATTTAGAAAACAACATAAATCCCCTGTATTTCAAATTTATTTCAAACTCTTCTTCATTGCAAGTAAAAGTCGATTCGTCGAATCAACACGAAATAGCTTAGTATTTATTGGACACGTAGTGGACATAACGATCGTTTCAATATTATGTTGTTGTTGTTCTTGTTGTTCTTGTTCTTGTTCTTTGACACGTTTTTAAAAAGTCGCTTTTCTCTTCGAATACTGGACCAATTGCTTTGAAATTTTCAGTGGTTGAAGATTAATTTTTTCGCTAGAAGGCTATTACTTTTGTTTATTCTTAAATTTTATATGAATCCTATGAGATATGATATTTCATACAAAATTTCGCGGTATTTATTTTTACTCATGGGAACACTGTTTTACACTTATTTCAAGCGGTTTCGCGATCGATTGTCTTGCTCAGTACTACAGCTACTGTAGGTCGGTACTGGTAAGTTGCCATACCGGTGCCGTAACGCAGTGAAATTGACTTATTCCTTCCGCGGTATTACTAATGCTGCAATGCAAGTTTTATAGCCTATCGTATGCGGAACGGAATATCAGACCTACAGGTTCGGTACCGGTACTGGTAGCTCAGTACGTAAGTACGATACTGGTACTGGTGCCGGTACCGGTGTCTTACCACAATGAAATTACCGTAACTTATTCTTTCACGGTCCTACCAGTGCAGTAATGCAAGCGTTGTAGCACCTGTAGCCTACTATATTTGTTTATTTTGATGAGAGTCTACTGGAAACAACATAAAATTTGAAAGGGAGGAATTGTTCTGTGATCAATTATCTGTCCTAAAGTGTAAATAACATAAAATTTGCAAGGGAACAACTGTTCTGTGATCAATTACCGTATATGGCCTACAGTGTACAGGTAAGATGCTGGCTGACTGCTAACCGGTACTGGTAGCTCATTACGTAAGTACGATACTGGTACTGGTGCCGGTACCGGTGTCAATTTTCGTCATCGGTTGATTCAATGTCAAACGATTCAAGATAGCATATTTTGCGTCTTGGTGCGTACTGTCTGGAAACGTGAAAAATACGAGATGTCCACTTTACCTCGGTTACGGAAAAATCCTCGAAAACCCCAAAAGAATTTTCACGCCAATGTCGTACGTTCAAATTTGTATTTTTATTCATACCTACCTAACTTTTCTTCTGGCTATTACTATATATCTAAATATCAAATTAAAAAATCGTAACGAGCTGCTGGCGTAGAGTAAAGTATGAAGTGAAATCATTTTTATATTTCATCGAATATATAAATTGATCAGCGCCTCGGCTTAATTTCAAATAAGTCTCATTAGTTACATTGCACGAATTGTTACGGCGTTCTCGGAATACTTGTCATTAATGAGACATGGCAACTTGTGTGGCCTGTGCCTGCCTGCAATGTCAAATGAGCCTGAGCCGAAAAGGCCAAAATACCACACTGCTGGAATCTTTCTGATTTACAATAAATCTAATCAAATACCCAGGTTTAGTACAAATATGTCATGAGATTTATATCGTTAATAGGAGGCGCAGCTACACAATAAATTATTGGTGTTCACTCAGGCAAATCGCAATGGACCATTTGTACTTTAAAACGAGTGATTTGATTTTACAGAACATTTGTATGTGTTGTCGTATTGGAGTTATTTCAACTAGCTTTTTCAGGGTTCTTCTTCTTACTGTGTTGATATTTATTCTAATCACTGTTACATGCACAAATTTGCGAGCTAAATGCGATGTTAAAACATCCCCATAATAGGGCTTATGATACAATAACGTAGAAGTAGAATTCAAAACGCAAATATCCAAATATATAAAACAAGACTTCCTCGTGTATAACTGCCCATAATAAAATAATAAAAAATACACACTGATAAGACCAACCGCTATCTTTCTAATTGCTGTCATTTATTAATAGCTACGAATGACTGCACCCTTGCATTCATTACTTTACTGACTTCTGTGGTAGAATAACCACAGAAGTGCTGACGTCAAAGAATCGAATTGCGTTTACATACCGTTCAATGACCAAGCATTATCATAAGATAAACTACCCGTTCAAATGCATAGTGAATGGTTGATCAAACCAGACCAATGTTGCACTTAGTTGAAAATATATCAAGACCCTAAGGTCTTTCTTAAGCACCCACAGAAAGAATTTACGCAGTGTGCGCGCTATAGCGTCGTGCATTGGACGAACAATCAAAACGCCCGTTATCAAAATGGTCCTGTTGGACGGCTCAAGGAGAGCAAGAAGAGGGTTTGGTTTCCCAAGCTTAGGCGCAATATCAAATGTCGAGGTGTAGAGAGGCGATGGGTATGTATGTATACATTTAAATGACAACGGGGATGTAATTGTATTCAACTTTTCAACTCGAGTTGAACAATTAATCGACAATGTTTGACATGATGAATAACCTGTGGTTAACAACTAAATATCTGACCTAATGCATATGCATTTATATATATATATATATATAGCATAACATTTTCAAATACCAAAATGGTTTGGACGTTGTGACAGTAAGTTAATTTTAGTGATGAACGAATTTTGAATCTTACTTTTTATTCGCGACTTCATAACATATAACATCGAAAAATAAACGCAACTCATGTAATTTACAAATCAAAAACCGAAAATAAATAAATGTAAATTTACGCACAGTCGCGGTCACGTCTTGATGTGTAGTAAATCTTATTACTGTTCCTGAGAACAATTCCTAATTTAACGTTTATCACCGCAAACTTATTCAAAACCGATGTAGTTACCTTTCTGATTAAAGCGGTACATTTATGGCAATGACAATAATAAACTTTCTAATAATATACTCAAAACAATTGTAAAGCTTAAACCGTAAAACATAAATGTAATATATAAAAGCATCGGCGTTTAACGTGTTGTTTCACGATTAAAGTACCAATGCTCATTTATCTGATATAATAATATTATTGCCCTCGGGACAGCATTTCAACTTTGAGCGACGGCATCGAGGAAAGCAATAGACTGCAAAGAGTAAGTTTTTCGCGTGATAAAAAACGAATAACACCTGTAACGTAAAGGCACAAAGTAGAAAAGCGACCCTACACACATCGCACACGAACCTGTCCTTCGATTTCTCCTTCCTCGTTCTTTTCTGCGACATTTCGCCTTCTCACACCAGAACCATCTTCACCTGATCCACTGTCTTTCCACTTGATTGTATTCTTTTTCTCAAATTCCTCTTCAAAATAAGCCTGCATCCATGAAAAAGATTTTTGTTTTTACGTAGATCTCCATTTTAACAATACAAAATCATAAGCTTCGATTGGATGGCAAGTTTCGCACATAAATAGGCATATATGCCATTGTGACAGATACTTTATGGAGCATGTAGAACGCAAAATGAATTTGATGCCATATGTCTCGTCCTATATTTACCTGGAAGATATCAGAAAATATGATTGATTTTGCTTCTTCTTCTGTCCCCAGTATGTTCCATGAGTCTGAAATAATAAGGCATTATTTAATAAGAATGAATAATAATATAAATTTATAATCTCTAACAATATCTAAGAAAAGGAAAAACTCAATTCCAATTATTTCTCCACTCAACTGACTAATTGAGTACGTGCCAAGTACCGTATAACTTAACGTTTCTCTCATACAATCATGTCTGTTGACCAAATCATACCTGGATTATCATCATTTAGAGCTTAATCCATTACTAATGGCTATCAAACCACCCACGTACGTAATGTACAGTGCTAAAACGAAACTATATATTAAAGTGTATTTTTCTCATTAAATAACACTGGAATTGCTATGACTTTCAGCGATTCATCGGGACTACCGACAATGTCCACTAGTGACCAAGAATTTTGTGTATGCGTCTTCATGATGTTCTGAGTAACTAGTCACACTTACATGGTTATTTTCATCAAAAATAAAACAAAGAATTACTGTTTTTCGAAAGTTTCAAAGATTCTCAGATTTAAGCTAATTGTTGTGGCAAGTTGTAATTACTGCAAAATTTTCGAATATCAAATCGGATATTGGAATATTCGTGTGGCGTTTTACTATTTGAATACATAGTAACACGTGATCTGTGCGACTTGAATGAAATGTACTCGCACGTTGTTGAATCAAACGCTTGAATGGCTTCATACGAACACGAGAGAATTTGCAGCCACCTTTCGATAAATGCGTAAAAATTGTGTAGTTATGTTTCCGATATGAATATTTATTTACTTATTTCCAGTGCCTATGATATACATATAAACATTTTTTTGGGTCGATTCATAAATTTCAAAACAGCAAATTGAGTGATAAAGTATTTCATTTAAATTTACTAAGATTTCTGTGGGCATATATCATTAGTAGCGATGCCATTATTTTCAATTCGGTCAGAATTAACAAACATGACGCCGGCGCGCCTCGACGGGATGATGCACCGCACTAAGATATTGGGGTAATTCCACACGTCCCGGTGGTCAGCACCCTATTTGTACTTAGAGCATTAATTTCTAGTAAATACAAATTAAGGGCCGATGGCAGCACTGACGGGCTGCGCATCGTACTAGTGGTATACGCAATGACGGAAGTTTTCGTAGGAGCGAAAAATAAAAACAGAAAAAAGACAACAAATGTCGAAGCCAGTAGCGAAGTTATTGTTCACTAATTATTATACAGCGGCGATAAGTACTATCAAAGCCGACACGGGAAAATCAGAATGACACGACAAGAAAGGATCAGAATGAAATGTTCTTGGAAATGTGGGTCGCAAATTTGCTGCTATCGCCGATGATCGGACAATAAGTTTCGCATTTTTCTGGCTGACATGCGGCCTCACAGGGGGTGTACAGAGCTGTATCACTATCATGATAATATTATTTAAACAAATGATACTGATTTAAACGAAATGCAGCACACTTGACGCAAGTAAGATATTCACTGTCAGATATGAATCGTTGATCGACAGTGACATTGCGCCATGATCGGTTCACGTTCCGCGAGAGGTGACTAATCGCATTTCTGTGGAATGGTAAACTGCCATGTGCGTTTAAACTAGTTGATGGCGACAATAGGATTGTTGATACCTTATATTAATAAATACAACGCCCTAATAGATAACATATAAATAACTCAACACTTGAACGAGGTGTGAAAACAATAACTAAAAAAGTTGCAAAGAAGCCGCAACGTTCCAAGAAGAGTAAATGAATAGTTTTTATGTACATTCGGAAAAATTAATTTTGTTATTCGCTAACCTCTGCATATTGCACATGCAATGAACCGTGCTGCCCATTTCTGAATGAAGATGGACCATTCCAACTCTTCTTGCGTTTCGTATTGCACTTCTATGACATCCGGTCTACAATATAATTTGTTGGAAACAATCAGTCAGTCGATATCCATAAATAGCTTAATAAAGCGTGGCTGACAACGAACCTTGCAAATTTGTGAATTGTGCTATAAGCATAAAGTACGGCCATGGAGAATATTAGGAAAAGAACTTTGATTTGCACTTCTAACAATTTTAGCAAATGTAGTGCAATGTGTCAAAATGCCTCTTTCTTAAGTCAAAGATATCAATTTAACAACGTAAAAAGACATATTATGAATAGGTTCCATTTTTCTTATACTCTGGATACTCTTGGAGCAGTAGTTAAAAAAATGGGGGGCAGTTTTAACGAGGGCATTTAATTTAAGTTGCGTAAAAAACGAATACAAAATTAAGTTACATCAACTCACCCACTCTTTTTTCGTCTACGGAAACAGCAGCACCAACAACATAGCAGCGACAAAAGAAGTAAAATTGGTAACAGTGGAAACCAAACTATGCACACACTACCAAACCATATACAAGCGTACGCAGTTTCCATGACAACGCTAATAGTAGTGGCTTCGATCACAAAAAATTATCTTCAGAGCATGCATTGATGTGTCAGTAGTCTAGTAGCTCGAACTTGTTGCGTACTTTGCAACGAAACAATCTTATGCTACCCGGACGTAAATTCTACTCTCATTTGTTGAATCAGAATTCTTTATCGAAACTGGAAAATACAAACAAAAAGCTATTTACTTACGCAGACGATGGGAACGGAGTAAAATAGACGTTACACCGATCGAGTTCTAGTTATCAAAGTGCTGCTATGGTCGAATATCAACCTTCCTTTATTTTACGAGCAATGGTTTACGAATATTTTCACAGAAGCCATTAGACGAAAATGTAGTAATCCTCATTTAACACCCTGCGTTAAAACTCATAATCGCCCGAAGCAATGTTGTATGTAGTTACGCTGGATCAAGCGTTACTTCCTTAGTCAACTGTACTATTTACAGTCTTTCATTGTAGTAGGTGGGTGATCGATAAACTGTGCAATATAAACTCTGCCGCCGTCATGCAATAACATATCAAAAGTTCTATATACCAGGAAGCTACCTCGCTCAATAAAAGTATCAAGAGTAAATTTTGATAAGTACATGGCGAGGCGTCTAAGTTATTTTTCGCGTAGCGATCAGGCGAATTTATCAAATAGTTAGAGATAATATTAACAGAAGATATAAACAGCGCGAGGTTTGGTAATAGCGCATCAAGGTGGATCGTGTTCAATGGAATTTCGACCACCAGTCACAGATCAGGAAATCAACCTGCACGCTATGACCGAGTTCTTTAGTTCCGTGTTTTTACCAAATCATTTTAGTACGCCATGTACATTTCACTTTCAGGATGCCGCATAATTTTTGACATAACATAAGGTAACTGGATATGAATGATGAATTCCGGCTGATTTAGGTTTAGTGCATAAATGAGTTGGAAACTGAAATTTTTATTCTGCGATTCCAATACACAAATTGACAAAAACAGTCAATAACCGAGCGCACACCTTTGAGTTACGCATCGGTAACAATATATATGTGCTTGAGTGCGATCAACACTTGTACAAATGAACTCGAGTAACCTCATCAAAAGCATTCATTCATTCGTCACGAAATCAACGTAATAGATCAATATGCGGTGTCGGTTTTCAATATGATAACGAAACCCAATACCACATAATGCAGTGCTTACCGAAAATTATGAAATGTTATTGTATGACTCGTTTGGTAGGGGCAGACTAAAAAATATATTCCAAGCGCTGATGCAAAAGGTGGCCAAGCTGCACTCCTGTAGCACGTGGTACGACGTCCAGTGTTCGCTTTTCACGTTTATATACGGCGTCTATCGAAGTACCAAAGCAAATACCATTTTATGAACCCCGTCTTTATTCTGCTGTCTAAAATTGCTTTGAAATTCCCTGCAATTTTACGACACCAACGTGTGGCGAATAAGCATAACAACCCCACCCAAGTATCGACAAGCCTTGTCAGATATATATAATATAACTCATACAACGTCTAAATATAAACCGCACCTAAGGAATTTAATGTAAGCAAGCTGCTGCTTTATTGCCACTGCGGTGTAACGCACTTCATCTTTGTAGACGAGCTTATATACTATGTCGATAAAGTTTGACAAAATGAGAACCTTCCCATGGATGGCGTTACATACTACGATTATGCCGCCACAAATACAACGCTGCCGCTACAATTCGAACAGCGGAGTTGATCTGCGGGAGAGAACGGATACGTTTTTGTAAGCGGCAATTTACTTCAAAATATTTTAAAATAAATAGTATGCCTATTTACGTCCGAATCTCTCCAGAGGCCATGCTTTTATAAACGCCAATAGAGCGTATCGGCAATCACGCATCGTTAAAAATGAACGATTATTTGGTCGATACGTTTGGTGTGTTCTGTCACGTGTTGACGGTCATACAAAATACAAATTATTAATTTTGGTTCTCCGACAGTAGCTTCTGGCGCATCACCATAAGTAAAATTGTAAAGAACTCACGCATCGGCAACGATTATTATCATAATATTCCTTGTAATCTTTTAATAAAGCTAATTGAGGCCTATAACCGAAAATGCCTATGCACGTGTATTCCATATCCCCATTGCGTACGTGTAGGAAAGAGAAAGTAAAGGAAATCAAGGTCTTCTGACACTAGAATGGCGCATTTAACGGAAGTATCAATCCAAAGTTTCAACTGAAATGTCTTTGCCATGAAGCGTAACAGAGTGTTGTTTCAAATTCTATTTCTCGACAAAGGTCCCGGTTTAGCCGGGACAGTCGGCGTTGACAAACTTTTTCAGCGCCCCGCTCGGTAGATTTAAATGTCCCGGTAATGCAGCATGGAAGCAATTAATATTTATTTTATATTACGATTTTCTTTTTCTTTATAACGTAGCATTCAATTTATCTCTGATTCACTAGTTACGACAGGGAAATGAAAACTGCTCTATATTGTTATATCACGGGTATTATATATTCATTGCGATTATTGAACACCTAACGTTAACTGCACTGCCATTAAGTTATCAAAATGCCAAATGGAGGCGTAAAAAGACAAGTTTTTTTTTTTTAAATTAATAAATAACCAAAAAAACCTAACTGGACATTAATGATATGGGCAACTCATTTACTTTAAAACTGAATTCAACACATGTCGTGGATACTTTGCCCGTTTGCGTATAAAGTCTTGTTGTCAATATGTATAACTATTTTTATGTATAAACTGTTCAAGTAACAGAGCAGTATGGCAACCGCAGGTTTGTCTCTTTTGTACCTGCAGAGAATTATTGGAATGTTTGAAGAATTGAAAAGTTAACTGTTAAAAGCTAACTGTGTTATGTTTAAATTAATATCGTTTTATTGGTGATCTAAAATGAGGTGGATGATTATCTTCCGCTACGTAAAAAAATTCTGGTCTGCATCTTTTTAGTGAAGGTGCATGGTTTCCCTCTGTTTCTAGAGAGAGACCCGATATGGCCAGGATTGAAGGTAGGTATGGAAAATAGAAGAGAAACCTGAGTGCTCCACGAGCTATTCGTATTTTAAGCACTGACTTAGCTATTTTTGTAACTGTCCAAAGAAGCAATAACAGCATTAATAAAATATAATATTAATACAGAGCAGCAAATACATCCGAGTCATTGAATAAATTAATAATATTGTACTCAGAAACATTAGATAGATAGTTTATTAGGAAACTCCGCAATCTGACAATACAAACAAATTAAAAATGGAGAATTCTGGAGAGTGAGCAAAACCTTTAAAAAAGTTTAAAACAAGATGAGTATTATGTGCGCGCTCACCAACACACATTCACAAAAAAAAAACACAAATCTTGTTAAACAAGGCTTGGGCCAGAAATTAACCAATTGAGGGATTAACCGATGAGGGATTAATACAAATTCAATTGTTTAAAAACAATTGTTTTAATTAAACCGAGTTTTTATCTGCCTCTTTTATATAATGGTTTTATTATCTGTTTTTTTTCGTATTAAATAGGTTAAAAATAAACAAAAATGAATGTAAAAACTTGCATATCGCTTCGTATTTGAAATAAACGCCATCATAAATATCATTGAATTTCCGATACACGTCTTCTCAAGCTGTGGCGCAATGCGTCCACAAACGTGGTTGACCGAAAAAGACGCAACCGATAAGCTATTACAGGATTGGCAGCTCCGCGGGCCACAAAACTACTTTTGCATTGTTCGCGGGCCACAATAGTGTCAAGAACTTCGCTCATTTAACTTCGATAGTTGCCTCAGTAAGCCATAACACCAGTCAATTCAGTGACATTAGAGATGCAATATTATGTCAAAAGATTTTTTGGTTAATTTTAAAACAAGAAATGCAATTTTTGATTCCTCTACGAATGCGACGCGGGCCACAGATAATGAAGCGGCGGGCCACATGTGGCCCGCGGGCCTGGGTTTGGACCACCCTGAGTTATTACGTCACGGGCGAGGAGTCCAGCAATATTCTTGCACATTGTCACATCACTCATGGAATTCGAACCAAAGTCGATTATACCATTAGTCAAGGTATAGACAAAGCCTAGGAGCCTCAAACTTCGAGAGCCTTGACGATCAATCTTGAAGTTTTATTCATTTAAAATCGTTTTTTAATTGTAATGCCAGTTTATAAATTTAAAGTTCTCATATTTTTATTCAGGTTATTAATACCAAATATTCACTATTTGAAAGATTAAAAAATAGAAATGCGGCCGAATAACGAATTTGTATAAATTTGATGAATTTTTCACCTTAATGACAAAGCATGCTAATTTAAATTATTTGAACCGTTTTTACCGCAATAATGACTTTATTTTATAAAAAAAATATTGATATATATAGCTTTGTATATTAATTCATCTAATCAACAAAGAATGTAAGCATTATTATAGTATATAATTTTTACTATGTCAGATCTCACTAAAAACTACTAGCCAAAGTTTGGTAATTCACGCAATTTAATATTGTACTTGTGATGTCACCATACATACACTCGAAATCCCCATTATGGCGGTATAATAGACATTGTTACACAGGGGGCTTCAAAATTAGCATAGTCTTAGCTAGGCCCTAGGCCAGGACTCCCCAACACGCGGCCGCATGAGACCCGCAAGGCCCGCGTCATGGTTGAGATTTTTCCACAAAAAAACTAAAATAGATCGATGTCAACTAGGAGTAAGTTTTATCGTGTTATTCAACATCAAGAGTTCGGTCCGACAAACTGTAAAAATGCTATTGCTATTGCACTTTACCAAATTCAATAATTTCATGTCGCATTTTTATTATGACGAAATAAACGAGTTCCGGTCAGATCATTGTGTCCGAAGAAGGTTTCTCCGCACTAGGGCTGGGCATTTCGAATCGAATATTCGAATCGGTTCAGAGCTAAATTTCGAATCGCCGCCATCTTGTTTTTATCTTTCCGCTAATGGTCGAGGTGAATTCCCCAATTTTTTTTTCATTTGAGTCATATTTTTTCAACGGAATTCTAACATATGACTATTTTCTGTAGTGAGTTATTGATAAAACGTGTTTGTTATTCTGTGTGAACGCTCAGTAATCTATCTGAGTGAATCATTCTATGTCTTCAGTAATTCATTTGTTGAGAGGACCAATTACTATAATAAAGTCGCTTACAATTATATATTTTCAAGTATTCGAGATTCGATTCGATTCGAAAAAATTATTCGATTCGATTCTGAAATCACAAGGTATTCGAAAATGCCCAGCCCTACTCCGCACACGACTAACGGACGAGCACCGCTACATAAATTACGGTGCCAAATATCTAGCACAAGTAAATTAATATGTTTCATGTCTCGTTTTGTGTAAGATTCAGATGTAATTTCAACAAAATACATACAAATTTCTTTTGGTATTGTTTGTGTATCAATTTTGTACCTAGTTTGTTGGTTTCTGGCCCGCGTCGTCAATAAAGTTTAAAAAGGGACATATTTTGAGTTGAAGAACCCTGCCCTCGGCCTAAGGTGTCTCATCGTCTAAATCCGGTCCTGATTCGAACCTACGTAAGTTGCCGCCGATCTGAGTATATTCTCCATAATTGTATGAACGCACTTGTTTTGCCAAATTTAGATGGTGAGCGGCCCCTGATCCAACTGCATTTGTATTAGGTTGTACTAGGCCCGTGTTTCATAGTTTTCTTGCATTTTTTTATTCAAAGCGTCTTCCTGATATCTCGGATAAATATTCCTGTTCAAATCGTATGACTTCGATGTAACTTAGCAATAAAGTTACTGGATAAAAGTGAAAGTCAAAGCAAGAGTTTTTCCTCGCATTTTTGATTACGGCAGCGTGCGAAGCTGTGAGAACGCGACGTATTGGTGTAGTTTCACGGCGATGCGAGGGGTATTTTATTGAAAAAAGAAAAAGATTTACAGAAAAAGTTTGATTTAAAACAAGCCCTTGTTTCAATTTTTATTTCGTTGAATTTTTCAGGGACTTAAATTTGAATAGCGTTTGGCCCGTGATACCTTAAATCGGGGGTTCGCAACCTGCGGGCCAAATGCCCCCCACAAGGAAACAAAAAGTTCAAATTTTGGATTGATGGATCCTGAAAACAAGAAAGCTTTAACAGGCCCAAATTTTTGTGTGCATTTTTGGCGTGTTTCAAGGACTTCAAATCACACATTTATTGTTAAACATTTGTTTGATATATTCTCTTCGCCATTCAACAGAAACGTTTACAAAGCACTATCTAATATATATATATACAATTAAAACTGATTGGTCTGCAAAAGGAGACAGATTTGAAAGATCTCAACCAAGATAACTTTCATATTCGAAAAAAACCATGGTTTCAAAAAGAGTGCTTTTTTGCTTAAATATTTGTGCGAACAAATCTTTTTCAAAATGGGCGACCTAAAATCAATTTCCTTATTGATTGGTTCTGACAGACGAACACTTGGAACACTTCCATCAAAGCAAATTTGCAAAAAGTAGCCAACTGCAAATTTCACACTTAGTTCTTTTAAAGTCGGTTTGATAATAAATTTGAATAGCAGTTTCTTCAGACATTTATGCGTCTTAACTCATCATTTCTGTAGGGACGCCTAATATTTCCACAAGATTAATAATAATAACAAAGCTTGCGGTAACGTCATAATGAAGTTCACTAGAGACTTTTACGGAAAGAAAATGAAAAAAGTGAATGAAACTTGTGATTATTTTCTCTGGGGGTGTCAGCTGCCACTTCAAATCAAAATCTCCAATGAGCATATGCGTTTTTATGCCCCGTCATTATCCAAACAAACATACCTCCAAGTGCAGATTACTACTCTGTGGCGCCTGAAGTTGCCCCAATACCATGGCTGGAATGCCTGATGTTGGCGGAAAACTGCTTTGATGCCACTAATAAAGGCGCGAGGTGGAGTACCGCGGCAGCAAATTGAAACCGTGGCGGGTTAAATAATGCTGCGTATGTAATTTCCATGTGTTGATTCATTTTGTGAGGCAATTATACAAATATTAAAAGTACATGTTGCACAACTGTGTCTTGGGCCAATAACGTCTTGAACATGTATCCTGCTTCTGTCATACTGTTTAGTTATTATGCAGATACTGTTACATTTTTGAGGCAAATACCCATACATAATACTACTATTTGATTAGTGTAGTTTGGGCCTCATTGAATAAAATCTTCTTTACTTTGCCGAGCGATTTTAAGTGACTTTTATATATTGGCTTGGTCAATTGGCATTTTTCACCACATTTGAATCGTTAACAAGACTTTTTTTAATTCATCTAGTATTTGACACTCATTTTAAATTGGATGGCGATTTCATCTAACTTTGTGTCACTACGAACCATTGCGAATGAAAGAACGTGTATTACCTTTCTTTCATTCATGCTGGTATCTACAATGCCTCTTGTCCGATATTCCCGCCCCACTGTGGACACTGAAATTGATAACATATCTACTAAAGCTTTACTCTATTATACCTTATAATTAATTATACCTGGAACACCGGAAGATTCATTACATTTAAATTTTTGTCAAGATAATTTTCAACAAACTACAGAAAGGATGTATTCAATCATGTTTTTCTAAGGACGTCATGTTATTTTCATAATTTTTCCATGTACACGAAACCTCAAAAGAAGCCAACGACAAATTCTAGAAAAGGGAATAACAAGTTGCACGAAAGGTGCGTGTTTGCAAACATTTAATTAAGCAAAATATACAAAAAAAAAAAAAAACAAGAAAAGTTTTAAAATTTAAAGTTTTGAGACCAGGTCAATCCCTACCTTTTGCGGCAAATTCAATTGTATGTCCGCAGTTTTTCTACACTTACTGTCACACCCTCAGCACAGAACTTGAGGCAACACCTGCTGCATCACTTTCTAACTACAGCAAATTCCTATTGTACTTCAAATCAAAACAGTAACCATGCATAAATACACAAGCTCAGAGTCGCCTATAAAATCGAAGAATACCGTTTGTCATTTAGAAACATTGAGGAAAAACATTATTGAGACTGCAAATGCCTAACTAATATAGTCATGCCGATACGTATCAATGAAAAAGTCTGTTCATCATCCTGTTATATTCACCACCTGAAGTACAACTTCACTTGCGAAAATCAGGTATATTTCGTGGGTAATGCAGAACAGATACCGTCACGATATATTAGTACTTTAGTGACGGTGCCTAATTTATCAGCATAGCAGACCATTCCATATTTCTGTAGCGAAATGGGCCCCGTTTTCTGTGCAAAAACGATGCCGACATGCAGGCTTATCAGCTCACAACTGTAATTCATGCGTTCACAAAGTAACATCATACTAATTAGATACAGCTGTATTCATCTGCCATCTAGTCCATGTTCAAAACCACGAGAAATGCTGCGTACATGGCGAAACCAGATGAATATATATTCCGAAGCTGCCTTGAAACCATGACAAATCCGCCGTTGTCGTGGCAATACTCTTTGCCAATACCGCGGTATATACTTGCCATGGTTTACAGATGACGATGGCTAAGGACGCAACAGTTCGTTCGCTCACAGTTCGCCATGAAATGGTAATAACTGCGCTTCCATACTCGAGTAGAAGTGGCTAATTACCTGAGAATGTGAACTCATTTATTTTAAGACTAAAGTCTGTATTCCTTAAACAGCTCAGCCTCTTCGTTATCAGCAGCCATCTCACAAACTCGTCTCTGTACTGCTTTATTACTCAATGGAAGGCGACGCCTTATATTGCAAAACAGTATCCAGAACTTCCCTTACTGCTGGTTTGGTAATTCGTCGCCAATGTTAGACAGCTAGATTTTCTCACCTGCAAGTAAACCATATTCGCTTTTCTGGAATAAATTTGTTTTTACTATTTTAAATTGTCACAAAGTGTCTGAAAAATGTAACATTTTTGCCTGCTCCACCCGGATAAATTTTTGTTAAAATATAGACGCTTATCGCTTCGTTGAAAAACGTTTTATTACACAGCAAACGCATCGGTTGCAAATGTGACTTTTGGACTGAAATACGCCGTATTATAGGTAACTGCTTCCATAATGCCTAAATATTCGCTTCGAACAACGAAACACGCCGGTGACATAGAAGGGCTATGGTGATTGAAACGTCAATAACCATAATGTAATGCGCTACACTTGAAATATAACGAAACAATATAATAGATTGAATAAAACAAGAAATTCCCAACACCAAAATCACTGGAGTAAATAAAAATGTCACATGGTATTACATTTCTTGTAACTGCCCGATTTGTTGCCAGCGCCCCCTATTGCTCGATCTGAAAGCCAGCGTCCCCCAATTGCCCGATTCGCAGTGAGCGCCCTCATATTTATCGCATACGATCAGGGAGGCCGCCCCCAAAGATAACGCTACGTTGAAAACGCAGCAACATACCCAAACTCCAACTATTTCAAGAATTGTAATTTATTGATTAAGCATGCCACAACTCAAATTTACATCATGCAGCAATGTTTGTGGTCATGTAAAATTATCATCAACATGCAGTATATGGTCAAATTTCTCTGAGACGCATGATAAGCTAGGGAATGCGATGTGATTAATAAATCATAACTTTATTGCAGACCGTTATCTTATTTAATTACAGTAATTGAATATGTAATATCGCTAATCAATTTGAGCGGGAACGTAGAGAAGCGACTCACATTTCTCAACCAGTCACCGGGCTACGCTACGAATAGGTGAGACGTCTTCTTAATTTTGCTGAATCTTACTTTCATACACTTAACAAACTGACATTTAATACATTTTACTATCGTACCGATTTATTGAGTTCTGGTCATCTATATCGCAATTACAGTGTACGTTGATTAGGTTATATAGGTTTCATTCACCAACTAATTGCGACCATTAACAATGTGTCTAAAAGTAGTTTTATTGTTCTTGGTTTATCATGTTAATTAACAACACCCGTTTTCATAGCATTCTCGTTATATCATAAAAGATTGTAAAACGCTGAAGACATATAGAAAAAAACGGTATGTATATTTTAATGAATTACAATTTTGCGAATATATTTACTTATAAGGTATTGATATTTAGATTTACTACATGGTTTGACAATTGCGTGGAACGTTGTTGTACAAAAAAAAATATCGACTACATGCTGGATAAAATACATTTAGAAACACGCGACTATAGTCGCCCCATCAAGGTATATATATATATATGTGTATATATATATAAATACTAATATAGACAGTATTTCTACATTTTATAAGTCGATAATAAAGGGCGTAACCATTCAACGGTAGGTGCATCGTGTGCACTCACTTTTCTCACACCTTTCTCTTCAAACTAGTCGTTTACTTCTTCCGATAACACTCACATATTTTGCTATCTCATATCCGGGCCTACGTTGCCAAAGCTACAAGATTGTTTAGCATATTTTAAGTATGGTGAAGAAATAATGAACTACTGGGCAGTTCAGCGCATTGACGTAAATTACTTAAAATGTAGGTATCAATTACAAATGAATTAAAAGTTAGTCATTCGTGGTAAATGCCTAAAATTGTAGCTTTCAACAGAAATGACAATTCATATTCAAACAATGTTTACTCATTCTAATATTGAGAAGTGTTTGTTCTGTATTGCGCTGTTTATCTATTCTTGGCACTATTGTGGTCCCCGAAGAATGCAAAAATAATTTTGTGGCCCCGGAAGCGGACAACTTTGGACCATCCTGCTCTAGAAAATCTAATTAAAAGCTTGCTTCTAATTAATTACCGACCCTGCTTTATTGCTGCCCTGAACGTCTTCATAACGTTATAACGCAAGAATGTCCTCCTAACAAGTGCGTTCCAATTTCTGTTGATACTTTAGTGCGTGTGCTGTTTTTCTCTAAGATCATTCCAAGTGATTTTCCTTCCAGCTTGCGGAATCTATTCGAATGCAGTAGAATAAAACTAACAATTGATCATTTAAAAATCTACACATAAGAAAGAATAGAATAACAGTCCTCCTAGCACCGTTGCAATAATTTAGTACAAAAAACCTTGGTGAAGACATAAAACATAAATTTTGCAATAAAAGGCAGACCTTTATCACGCTCCAGTGATATATATATATATACCATAAAAGTAGTGAGTAGTGAGTAGTAATTCACAGCGGACACTATGCCTTCAGAGAACCGCGACGTATTATGCATATATACACATGTTTCACGCACTGTCCAGTTCGTCATTTTAAGAGCTGGAAATATCTTGTGATAATATACTTATCGTGGCGTAGGCTA
This sequence comes from Styela clava, assembly GCF_964204865.1. Classification (NCBI taxonomy): domain Eukaryota; kingdom Metazoa; phylum Chordata; class Ascidiacea; order Stolidobranchia; family Styelidae; genus Styela; species Styela clava. Next base: position 1,245,745 of record NC_135264.1, on the reverse strand, counting down.
CTTTGTGTGCTTTTGGAGGATTTCATTCAGGTGGGCAACTGGTTAACTATTGACCAGACTTCACAAATATATATAATTCACAAATATAATTGATGACGCCCTGTTATGTAGTATATATATATATACATACATCTATTTGCTGCATTTCGGTCACATGTTATTTTTGCTGCAGTTGGGCTACTCGTTTTCTGTGGCACATGGTGAGCCACTCACAGCGTTATTTTTAGCGGTTTCCAATAAAAAATGGTATGACAATTTCACGCAAGTAATACAGTTCGTTTTAAATATAGTGGAGTTGGTGCCCAATCGTCGTCGCCCAATTCCAAGGGACTACGTTATTTAGCCTATTTGCGGGAATGAGGAACATCATTGGATATGGTCGACACCGCGAGCTGGCTATTTAATCATAGTCCATCATTTAAAACGTTCACGCTTCCCCTAAATGCTTTGCTTGTAAGCCACTGCCCACCCCGTTGAATATATTTGTGAAAATATAGTCTGCAAAACGCTCTGCCCGGAAACAGAGCTAAATGACCTGTAAACATTGAAATCACTCGAGTGTGACTAGATTGACGGGTACTCGCATCCGAGACCCAAAACCCCGATTTTGCAAAAAATAAACCTCTTCCTTTGGCCTGATCACTTTTGTGGGTTTTGTAGACATCGTGACAGACCTTCTTGCCAAGTTTGGCACGGATTAGTTCCCTGTAAAATGTTCGTTTGTTCCCGAAACCCCGAATATACTTTCGTATCAAGTTTCGTCGTGCGTAACGACATCTGACTCCGACTGCGCTTTCGAACTGAAGTGCTCTCGGTTGCCTAATCACAAATGAGTTTCTCGTGTAACAGACGATATTAGACCATGCACATGAAAATATGAGACTACTCATTTAATTATTTTTATACTCGTAATAGATGAGACACATGGAAAAATAATAAATTGACAGTATACATACTAAAAAGTATTGTTCAGGAATTGTTCAGAACTAAAATCTCATCGTCTACAAAATTATATTTTGCGAAGTAATTGCAATTTCAAAAATAGAATAGACTATTTTATTGAGGTCAAAGTGTAACCTGAAAAGAGATCTAATAGCGATATTTTGAAAGTTGTTCATAGTAGAGTTTTGAATACCACATGACAAAATTTCCATAATTTCATAAATTGGATTATCTGTTAAATGACTTATTGCTGAAAGTTACGAAGTCGTGAGTTAAACTTCAAACTCATATAAATGAGCGAATTTTCAGTCAAACTTAATTTTTTTTTTGCATTAGTCGATGTGAGAATTTTATAATTATATCTTAAGGGAGTGGTTTCAATTACCTATATGACCTCGGACCCCAAAATGGAAAATTTGTTCTAGTGCATTTGGATAAAAAATTTTAGTATATTCGGATATATTTCAACATAAGAAAGCTAAAAATGTTATCATCAATAAAATTCGAAAAAATTGGATTTTAAATTTATTTTTTTATCGTTTTTTTCGGCCATCACTTTTGATATATTTGATGAAAACCAATGATGTCAATACCAATCACTTGGTATTTCAGAGACGCAATAAATTCGCAAATAAATGGGGTTAGAAAACTAATTATCGCATATCGAAGTTACTATAGGGTTTCATCGATTATCTCAATTTTGTGCGTTCGATGTCGTTTTTTGTTGTATTCAAATGTATTTGTCTATAATAAGTGCATTACACGTGCTTTACATCACTTTTAGGCAAAAGAACTAGAAAATATCGATTCATGATGTTGAGGGTCTTGAAATCGCCATAATTATTAAGTTGTTTTGCGATAATTTATTGTATTAACAATTGAAAGTATTTATATGAGCAAGTTAAAACTACACGTTGTATTTTGGTACCTCCCACCATTAAATCGAACCATCACCTGAATAATTACCCGTTCTTTGAAATAAAATATATTCTTTCAAATATAGTTACCATTTCCAGAAAACTTTTACCATTACCAGAAACTTTTCCTAATAAATGCAATATTTCGTGTTCTGATGACCGTAAGTTGCATAATTATATATTTAAAACAGGAGAACAGAGGGAATGGGGGTGGAAAACGAAATAACTCGGCATCGTCAGGAGCAATTCAGACTTTCCGTACATAGACGTGTCCTAATTCCTGCGTTGCCACAAGTCTCAGCATCAAATTGTACCCCATTTGTTTAATTAGGAATGCTGTCGCTAAAAGAATAACATGAGCTTTTAAATATGCCAGAGTTCCAGTTCGTTAGAAAAATTTCAAGAGCTAAGTAGATCTTTTTAATCTGAATTTCAATTTCAGGCAATATATATATCTGAGTGGGATGCGTCCAAATTAGTCCACAGTGTATAGGCCATTAACTGATTTGCTTATTTAATAGTCGGAAAATAGTTACGCCAGTTAATGTAATTAATATTATGTGTTTACAACAATGCGGAAAAATCCTGGTAAAAGTACACAGTAATCAAGAATAAATATCACGATGACCGCTATATATCACGCACCACACTTTTTCTAGTATTTCGTTGTCAGCGATTCAAAGTCCAGAAACGTTATGAAGGTATTTTGAACAATTTTTACAAAATGAATAAAAATAACCTATATTCATTTGCCAAAATGGGCATGGTTTCAGAATCCAGTTTCATTTTTAAGATAAGGGAAAATCAATATGTAGATCAAAAATTGGTGCGCGTGTTTCGTGCCGAAATTTTAAAGAATTTAAAAACCAATTGAAAGATGCATTATCAGAAACTTAGAAAAGAGGGGCGATATTACATATTAGAAAATAACCTGAGTATCTTTAAGAGAGAATGTAAGAGTAAATTTATTTCTCATCCACTTTTAGTTTCACACCAATCGCTTATTCACTTCCTCATAAAGCATAAGGTACATGTATAGGTACATAAATTTTGAGTTTGAGAATTAGATACAGATGTTAAAAAAAGACATTCCTTGTCGATCACCAACATATTTTACCAGGCTCGCACCGATTTTGATTGTAGTTTTGTTGGCATACTCAGAATCAACACTCACTTAGAGGCCAGCTTACAATGCTATATCACTTATATTCATGAATGGTAATAGATAAACTTTTATAGTGCACAAGAGGGGTTTGGCTGATAAATAACTTTCCAATCATACCAACGGTTTGCGGATATTTGGCCAATATGTCTTTTTTCCGATATTTGCTGAACAACTTCTTTTTTCAGATCAACCATAGGATTTTTCTTGCGATATTTACTAGTTTTATCCTCACCGAATTCTTCATTCTCCAAATACCATCTTTCCTTCCACATGTTTTTGAATGACTCCGAATTATCTTATATACTGTACAATGAAGCACATATTTCTTCAATCATTTATTGAACCGCTTTAACGTCTTTCATTTATTAAACCCTCAAAATGGAAGCAAAGCGCTTTGTTTTTTGTCTGTTTTCTTGTTAGCATCGTAATTCACCACATCTGCGATTAGGAAAACCACGCTAACGTTATTTGATCTAAAATGCATCTTCAGCAAAAAAATGATTTTGTTGATTTGGTTTGGGAAAATATAATATTGTACCGGTATGAATGTTTGGCGCTCCAGAAATATGTGAACCAAGATGGCGGACACCGGTACGTAGGATGTGTACCAGGTTAGGATTAGGCCATAATTGTATTCTAATTTTCCTTAGTTCTATTACAAGGTCGGGGAATACCCAAGTGAGTCCCGTAGTATTTGTTCCTGAAATTATGGCCTAACCCTAACGTTGTACACATACAATGTTCCGGTGTCCGCCATCTTGGTTCACATACTTCTGGAGTACTGAATGTTTCATATTCATTTATCGATATAGATAGGTACCAGTTTATGGGACGACGTCGCCGCTTTTTTGTTAGCTTTCAAGCAAAATATAAATAAAGTCGGCAATAGTCAAGCATGTTGTTAAGAATATGGAATATGTTGCCAAATCAAAAATTGTTATCATATGTAATATGTATTATTAGTTAATTTTCTGATTGAGCAATGCTAGAATGTACAGAATTGATTGGTTTGAAAAACTTAATCTTTAATGCTCAAAACAAAAACTAATCGGGTGTCTATGAAACTAATGAATATTTGACATTATGATAGTTGTTCAATAAATTATATTCACTTTCAAGTAACGAATTGAACTTTGGCAACTTCATTCACAAGTTGTGGCAAACAGTGATTCATATCCAGGAGTTCAAATAAAACTATTAATATGCAACTTACTAAATATTAGCTGGCAGAACAAAACAACATAATGAAGTTTTTATATATGGTCCATTGAATTGATATATCAGCAAAACCCTGAAAAGAAACTCTATAAACACTCCTAATAATATCACGAAAAGACTCTATTCTGTCACTCTGGAGAGGATTATTATGTTTGCTCCATATATTCTCATGGCTGCCATAATTAGATAGTGAGATACTTTGCACACTTGAAGTGATATCCCCACCAATTCGATTAATTATGGGAAATCCTTACCAAGTACGGTAAGGCGAGCAAGATCCGACTGAATTTATCCTTTATTTGAATCGATAACTAAAACCGACTTCTCATCGCTCCTGACTAAGCAGATACATACTATATATGACGTAATAGGTCCAGTCTGCAAGTTTGCACATTTAGGGTGAAATTTACCATAACAGTACTCCAAGTTCCAGACATGTTTCCAGCGAATTATTGGAATACAATACGATAGCGAAAAAAATTTCCTGTTAATCCTCAAAATCTTGTCAAAAGATAACCGGGTCTAAAAAGAGAAATCATGATATATATTTGTAGCCCCAACTTAGCAAAAACAACTACAAGATAGATAGCTGGGCCTAGAAACTGTCGACAAGAACCAGAATCACAAAAAGTTTCACACTTTTTGCTCCTAAAGAAAATAAAGTACAAACTATTTGTGCGACAGCAAAATGTGGCCCAAATATTACCGTCGCCCAAGTACAGCGAAAATAACCCCGTGTTGTCGATCAAATCGATAAAATAGGAATACATATATATAAATTGCATATTTGCTATTTTACAACCGACCGTTATGAATATTTTCGATGGGTGCATTGGTTTCAACATAATTTTGGTAATTTAGAATACTGAGTCACCACGTGCTAGTTTTGTCAGGTTTTGGCGTACTCGTTTCAAACTAATTCCATAAGAGGAGAAGGCTGAAGTATTAATCGCAGTGCATGTTATGGATTTTCCTCAAAATCGCAATAATATATGTAAAGTTCGACTGGTTGCTATTATAGTAGCACAAGATACTATTTACCTCTGGAAATAGGAAATCTGATAACAATGATTAGCGTATTGCAAACCATGTCGAGTCAATCAGTACATTTGTGATCACGACCATTCCAATAAATTGTATTCGAAATTCAAGTAATGTGAAAATTGTGATAAAGTGTACGAATTATATCAAGAAAGGCTAAAACATCATCAATTTACAACTTTACTCGAAGAATATAAATCAGTACATAGCCACATTTTTTTTTATTCAGTTGTTAATCTTAGGGATAATACAGGGCTTGGCATTCAGTTCCCGAGATAAATATAGCGAAGAGTTAATTTACGTCTGCTACTCGTGTATGATGATTAGGGTGCTCGCCGCACATGAAGTTTGTGCATTCCTTCTATATGCAATCAGAGCAAAGTGTGTGTGTTTGTATAAGCAAATTTACTGAAAGCAAAGTTACGCGCATCACTCAAAAATATAGAACAATGATCTCTGAGCAAAGTTACAAGAGACAAATGAAGTTGAGCGAACTTCTGATACATTTTTGAACTTTTTAGCAAGGTTTCTAGTGCTTTTTGACGGTTTTTTATTGTTTTTACACGTTTTAACAAGATAATCACGGCGTAGAAATAAGAATTGTAATTGGTTAGCACTGCAACACGAAATAAAAACTTCGTCACAAAACTTAGATTTTGAAATGTTTGTTTGTCGAATTCAAAATTTACCGCAATTGTAAAATTTGAATTATTCGTTTGCTGAATATGAAAATCTTATAAAACTTCGAATTCTAAACCTTTGTTTACCGAATATGAGATATAATCTTCACAGCTGTTTGCAAGTTCACTAAATGTTTCGTTTCTGCACCTGTTTCAGTCCTATACATCATTCAGAAGAATATGAGACAAAATAAGCATATGGTTTGCCTTGAAGTGGTGGGAGTGACGGTGTCGTAGCAATTGTGTTCATTAGACAGTGGGTGAAAATTTATAATTGAGTACGCTGTGAACAATCAAATGGCGATAAACAAGAGAGTTATGCTCAAATTTATGAGCACATAGCGCAACATAGTGGCAAAATTGCGATGACGTCATATCACACGAAGAAACGAATCCCATACAGCACACCGGGATACTTGAAATAAATAAAAGTAATAGCGTTCTAGCGAAAAGTTTAGTTTCAAATTGATTAGTCCAGTAATCAAAGAGTTTTTTCTGCTACAAAGAACAAGTACAACAACAACATAATAACAAAACGATCGTTATGTCCACTAACGTGTCCAATAACGCAGAATGCAGCCAGCCTTGCACAATGGATATGACGGCAAAATAAATGACATGAAAGAGGAAACACTTAAAAGTTAGATATCAACCCTAGCGGTCTAGATTCACGTTGGATGGATCGTTTACAACGTAACGATTTGTATATGTGACGAATGAGAATGTAGTTATGATAAGTCTCCGCGGTCATTTTCTCACGGTGTTTCGTAATTCCACTCAGAACGAGGCTTCACGGAAACTGTAACTCTTACGTAAAAATCTGAAACTTGCGGCTTGGTAGGAATATACTGCTAGACCAAGCAGGTTTCGAACCTAAAATACTTAATTCACAACCGCCGTGTATAGAGGCAGGGTGTGTGGTAACTACATATGCGTGTCGGGTTTTTAAAAAACTTCGAAGTCTTCTCAAGATCCGCTGCATATTTTAATCCGTCTCCTGTTCATTTTAATCGGTTCATATATTACTCGATTCCACACTTTTACGCTTTAAATTGAGCAACTTGACATTTGAAATGTCTATCTTCATTATCTCCACGTTTTAGCAACGGATAAAATTACTTATCTAGAATTGAAAAAAAAAGTCGGTGATTTGACAACTATTTTCATTTATAAGTTTACCGCAATACTTCCCACTGAAGTTAAACTTTAATTACTTATTGTATTTGAGATGTTTTTAACAACTGATTAATTTCAGCATTTCAACCCATTTTTCTTAAATGTGTGATAATTATGATAAAAATACATTTGGTTATTATCGATTGTTCGAGCAAATATTCATTTCATCTTAAAAGTATTTCGAGATATTAGGAGGAAGTAAAAATCTACCACGAAGGGTTAATTTATACTTTAAAAAGGATACCTAAGTTCATAATATGCACTATTTCTTACGGCGATGAACGAGATCCGTCAAAGATTTTAGGCTAGAGCGAAATGTCAACAGGAAAACATGTTTCTCACTTTGGAAGGACCGTTTGCAAACGCGATAACCACTACACTACGCAAAGACATCAGGGTCGGTTTCAAGCCGATTTCACGAACCACGGGTGTATATGTTTCCCTATATAGAAGTCTCCCAAGAGTATTGTTCATTTTAATATGACCCACCGGCGTATGCGTTTCTGTAGTGTAGTGGTCATCACGTTCGCTTTACACGCAAACGGTCCGCATCGTTTAAAAATTGGTATTTATCTAGTTAGTGTTAGGAATGATTTGAAAATTGGAATTTCTTGCGCAATCTTTTTTTTTTTTCAATTTTGAGTGGTAGCGAGTGTGTTTATTTTTTGCCCTAAGATCCGAAATTTTGAAACAAACGATTTCATGGCATTTAAAGTTAGACACAAAGTGGTAAGAACGTCTTTTTCAATACTATTTTGCTCTATTCTAGAGCTATTCACTGATATTTGGCCGTTTTGGGGCTTACTATCAGTTCATCCTCTAAAGACTTACGCTCAGCGGCACCTAGTCGCTACCCCTGCGCAACGGTGACTGACGAGGACACCGCCGTCAAAATATTACTTATAGGCAGATTTTCCTCGAGGCAAATTCGGTAATTAACATGCTGCGTTTGTTCGTGCGGTTATATATGTTTATTGTATATTATTACTAAAAGTTTGTAAGAAAGGGATAGGATTTACATATTGGTCCGGTGTATGTATGTATGTTTATTCGTCTCGTAAAAGCAATATAAAAGAATTAGTAATTATAAATACTGAATACGGTATGTATGCACAAGATCATACTGGCCTAAAACACAAATATGCGTCATACATCCCTTTTGATATGTATAAATTATATTACGGTACATCAAATACGTATAATATGGTCCTTTATACAGACAGTTGTGCAAAGAGGGTGGCTGGGTTTGGTAACAGAGGTAAGGGTGGAGTATCCAAAACTGTGTGTACAAAGGAGTTTGTATAACAAAACAACATCTATATATATAAATACAGACACAACACAACATGAAACACACTGCATGTAAATATAGTAATAAGATTAAGAATTTGGATGTAAGTACAATACCATTGAGTGATGATACCACATATATACTATAAAACGGGGAAATGGTCAAGTTTAAAGGGTGTGTACATATATGGTATGCACCACACAAGGGTGATAGTGTTGTGAGTGGTCTATGGCTGTTCTGGCAAAAATGTGACCCTACAAGTTTTGGTGCAATGTGATATCAAATTACTCACTCTTCTAAGGTCTTTTCGATTTTTGGATTCTGCCAAAAGCGATGAAGTTTCAAAAAAAAAATATGAAATTTAATAAGAAGCATTTCCACACACAATCCGGTGGGGGTGATGAAAGCCGAAATGACTGCGTAATCAAACCTGAGTACCACGCCCTTTTGCCAGGTTACCAGTCCGTGTGGGTTATGCGATTAAAAATCGGTTATGCTGTCCAGTTAGTCAAGTTATCAAACATGGAATCATTTATTGATGCAACCCAGTGGTTTTGAATTTTTTTTTTTTTTGGTGAAGCATAATTCCAGTGGAACATTTAAGGGGCCCGAGGAATCCAATAGTGCGATAGTTCAGTTGTTTGAATAGTAGGCTACATATAGAAAATCTAATACTGGAGACAAAAAATTATATTTATGCAAGTGTCGTAAGTTTTATAATATTGGCGAATCTAAATGGATTACGAGTTGGATTGCGCGAGACCAACTTACTGTATTTCCAACATGTGGTCGACTAAGTCGAGTATATCATGTCTTTTTATAGTTTTTCTTGGCAGTTCAGTGTTTTGGCCTGTAACTTTGCTCAGATATCGGTCTCCTGTATTTCTGAGTGAGTGCGCGTGATGTTACCAAGTTAAGCTTTTTCAGCTCATCCTCTCATTGGACACTGAGTGTACAAATGGATCTTTACAAGTCATTGTATTAAATATACATTATCCAACTGGAGATCCAGAGTTCAGACCTCAGTCCAGTCGCGCTTATATGAAGATCCTACCCAAAGCGAAACCCATAAAGGCACAAGTAAGCTTTCCTCACTGCTTCAACTTGTAATGGGCCGGAATCGATTCTCTGGCGTTCTTCCTTAGCTTGGAAAGTTAGGAGAGTCCTTCAAATGATCAATGGAATTGTGCAAGAGAATTAATGAAATCCATCAGTCGATGTTATGGTTGACACGAATCATCCAACTGAGCGAAGTCGGGCCATTTTTGCCAACCAGTAAAATTTAGGCTAGCCCTACTCGCGGCCAAAGTTAAGAAGTTGAGACGTTGAGCCCTAGTTTCGTGGAGCTGATGACTTTATGTAAATGTTTAATCTATGGCTGCAAAAATTATACATAATGAGATTTTTTCCACCGGTAGTGGGAAAGCCTACAAGAAAACATCTTTTTTATATGGCGTTCGCTTAGGGCTAAATTGGTCGCCATGTCAATCACGTCATCGTAAAGTTGTCGCTCAACTAACGACTGTTGAATATCGCGTCACCGTCGGCCTAAAGCTGACAAACTTTTTGCGGGTGGTGGCATTTTCGTTAACCGTCGGCCTAGCTTTTTGATTGTCAAGTTCAATATCAAGTTTACAGCTTTTGGTTTTGCTGTAGGTAAACATGTATGCCTAAATGATAATGGCAAAAGGTCAACTTTTCTTCCTCCACCTCTGCCTGGTTACACTTTAAAATGTGGAAAAAATTACTTATGTTTGCTAAACTTGATTCAGTGGACAAATAATAATAGATTGAGCAGATAAATAAAAGTACTTCATTGTTACGTAACATTAAAGGCACACACTACGTAATGAAAAGTAATCGACATAGAAAGGTGAAAATAGTTTATTAATCCATATACCCAGCATTTAAATTGAAAAACAAAACAAAAATACCCAATCATATTTTAGGTATTCGCGGCGCATTTAGCAACTCGCTGCATTGCATCATTTTTCTTTATCAATTTCATTTTTGGTGTTCCGCGAAGCGACCTAAAAAGTGCAAGTGTTCTGTGGCTTGGGGTAGGGGTGGCGGGAGGAAGCCGCCAGCAATCCTCTGGTACTAAATTATCCCCTACGGGATTTGAACCTGCGAATCTAAGCGGGGTAGTCTTAGGTTAGAAATCAAGCGCATTCCTAGGGCTTAGCACGATGCGCCACTCAACGCAAACGTAGTCAGCTGCAGTGCACTGGCTGACATAGATACTAAATACATTGTGTTGACATCTCAGGAATGTTCTTTACGGCCTTACATATCTGTATCATGATCGTTCTTCACCAAGAGGTATAATCTAGAGACAGACTCAAAGTGCTTCAAACGGACCTAAGGTCTCCGCGATCTATTCATCTACTCAAAATGGCATTAATAAAATTTAAGCAGCAGCAAATACATCTGAGGTATTAAATAGAGTAATTTCAATTCACCCATCAATATTGATCGCTAAGTAACAATTTGTTTTTGTTACGTCATTATTGTGGGGCTACGTCAATAACAGTCCACCTCTTCACGAGCTCCATAACACCAAATATTTGAATGGTCTCGAATAGTTGATCTATATATCATCAGTTGTTGTCGTCGGTATGCTCTTGTCTTGAGCAGTCAATTATTTACTTCACATAGAACCGTGATCAATCTCGTTGCTGATGTTATGTCTCCGCCGTTTGGTTTGGGCGAAGAAATTACTATATAGTAGGCATCGAAACAACGTCACAATATGACCTCTCTTTTAACGACATCGCCCGCACGTTATAGTGGGAAAACTTAAAAGTATTCTTGGCTATGCGCCAGTTAATGAGCTAAGATTTGTACGCCAATGCAGAGAATGCATTGATATAACGTTGAACCTGTACACGCCGTTATTCTTTCATTGAGTTGTAGGACGGTTACATTTTTGATGGCATTCACGTGCGCGTTTACTCGACAAATGTAAACAGACAAATATAATGGAATTGCTGGATTCTTTGTACTAAGCTCCCGTCACTGATGCAAAAATGTGTGATCTGAGCTAAAGTAATCAAGTAATCAAAGTAATCAGGTAAAAACATTTGATTACCAACAATCAGATAGCTTTTTTCGTCAGATATTTTTGCGCGGGAAGCCACAAGCGACATCGCTTTCAGTCAGTCACAAATGTTCGTGATAGGATAAGATTTGATTTTGTGTAGGATGTATGGATAGGCTGCCGGTTGGGTTAGGACAGCGAGTTCGAAACAATATTCAGGTGAGTTAAATGTTCTTTATACCCATTGTTTTTATTGCTATTATATTGCTTTCATTTTACTATTGTATAAGTGGTAAATTAGAGGTTTTCGGGCCTATACGACTTGGACTTATTAACTAATACAGAAGTCTAGATTGATGGATGATTCTCTTTTGCACCCAACTCACTAACAGCGGGTTCTATCGTTTTCTCACAAATAGGCCAAACTTAAAACCTATATGACAATACATAGGCTTATCATGAAGAAACTTAAACGTAATACACTTACTTTCAAAACTTTCGCAAATGTAGCGCAAAATCCATGGTTTAATAGAGATTCGCCATAGCCTTTTTACTTTAATATATTATTGTGTATGGATTGGATCTTTGTACAAAGAATCTACCAACGTTCAAAATAAGAGAATTAGTAATTATCCAGTTTAAGTTAGGAATGCAGATTGCACTGGAATTTCAAATTTTTAAATCATTCCTAACCCCAAATGGATAATTACTGATATGTGATTTTAAAACGTGGCGGGAGCTTTGTGCAAAAGATCCGATAAATTCAGTCCCACTGTCCATTGATTATGCTAGCTACAGTTCTGCGACAATTTATTTATCAATATCTTAACTTTTTTCAGATGAAGAAATATTGAAGGTTAAAGATTCAAAGACACGAACTAACGAACGAGGAATATTACAAGTAAATATTATTTGAACATTTTATTTGACGCCTATTGATTCCTGTATACCACTGTTTTTGTTTAAAATGCTAAAAAATTCGATGCGAGCACACCGCGTCTCTGGTCTTGCGATCAGAGTCAGCATTGTTATGCCACTTATCTGATCATGTGTTTTCTCTCGAAATTGTAAGATTTATATAAAAAAGTCAGAACCACGTTCACGTTTAAAATGCTAAATAGTTCGATGCAAGCCAACATTGGGTGCTCCTGATGTATGCGCACCAAAATGTCGCATAACCTGAATCCTAACCAGGTACACAACCCGAGTTCAGGTTGTGCGCCATCTTGGTGCGCATACTTCAGGAGGTCCGAACATTGTTATGCCGCTTTTTTGATCCTGTGCATTCTATCGAAATTGTAAGATTTAGATTTTGCACAAGCTTTAATAATTGTGTTTCAAAGCAGAAGTCCAAAAAAGTACTATAAATATAGTATCTTGTATCAAATTGGTGTACTCTTTGCGACCCCTAACATTCGTTGCGCGCTTCCCTGCTGGATAGCGATCCCCAGTTTGCGATCTCTACCGTGAACAATGTGATAATGCTACAAATTACTGATCAGAGGTAATTAATTAGTCATATACTCCATGAAAGAGTTAAATAAATTCATTGAGTATTCTATTGTTATTGTAATATTTGCAATTTGTGCAGTTTGAAGACTACACCTGATATGTTATAGAGTTTATATTTGAAATTTAATGTCAATCGCTGAATAAATTTTATTCGTCTATTCGTCTAAACTTTCTAAATTTTAAATTTTATGAAATTAAATATCGAAATTTACCCGTTACGTATTTTATTAAAACTTACGTATAATTTTAGAAGAAAATATTCAGAAAAGAGTCTCACTTTAACAATACAAAATGAGGTACAATATGATACACTAACACAGGGGTCACCAAACTTTTTTGACCGCGGGCCGGGTATGACTCAAATTGTGTTGAAACGGGCCGGATGAATATTTTTGTCAATGCAATACAATAAATTCACAAATGTTGGGAATATCGCAGAATATAGATCGAGAACATCCTAGGAAAAAACATTAACAAGATTTCTATATCTAGACAATTATCCTGAGTTTAGCTGTTATCAAAACGTTGCCGTCATGAATTAGAAATGTTACAAAATCCGCGGCAAAAAATGTACGCATCACGTCTGCTCGTAAATATATACTACTACGGCCTGCTAAGTACCGTTACGCCGAGTTGAAATTCCTCTCATAAAAACGACTACCTGCTGTAGCTTGAAATTCTATGAAATTTTGACATAATTTAGATAAAATAAACAACTATTATCTGGTATTTGATTTTTTTCATTAGCGCATAAATTTCCCAACATTCGACGCTTTTAAAAATTACGCTCCAGTTATACGTAGTGCAAATTGATGATATTGTCTATGGACACCAATAAAATGTATGTGGACGTGTGTATTTCTTTCCTAACTTGATACAATTTTTATGAAGTTCGTACAATCAGCACATCGTTAATTATTAGCCACAATGAACCACTGTCAAACTATCATGCACAACTCCAGCGTTTATTTGCGACGATCTTTCGGCGGTGTCAATGACCGTTGCCAGAATAAAATTCTGAAATAGTCTCAATATACCATAGATGTGACGCACATCGAAAGCTTAGTGATTGATATGTGTTATTTTTCCATATTTAGTTCAGTTCTTATCAAAAAAGTAATACAATCAATCATTATGGAAAAAATTGGCCTGTCGGGCGGTACTAAAATTCCGATATCTCCGTTATTTCTTGACCGTTTATTATAAACTTGGTATTGTTTTCTATTTTTACTCAGATCTTTCAACTGAAGCAGTTTTTATTTAAATCGGATGGACTTCAATTTTTTTGTAACATACCTACATACCTACAATATCCGCATTAAAGCAGTACAAAAGTTAGTGTGGCGTTTGAAATTGGAGCAGTACGCGAGGGATTACAGTACTGCACAAAATGCACATTCGACGTTTATTTTAGCACAAAAAACAAACAGTTTCGTCGAAAGCACGCGCCACGAGTGTAGAAGTGTATCGCAGAAAACGTTACGTACTGGTAGCATTCAAAGTCGCAAAAACGAAGTTTTGTTTACAACCACGACTGAAAATCTGTCAGGGTGACGAAAGTGTCTGAGCGGACGCGGAAAGGCCTATTATTACTCATGCTCGTGAAAATCTCCCTTGGAAAAAAAATTAGCCATTTTTGTGTGTTATTGCGGACCGGATAAAATGACGCCGCGGGCCGGATAAAATGACGTCGCGGGCCGGATCCGGCCCGCGGGCCGTAGTTTGGTGACCCCTGCACTAACATATCATTTTAACTAAAGGATGTAAATTTGGGGAAATCAGCGACATAGTTGAAAATGACCTCAATTGAATTACATAGTTGGTTTTTTGTATCTTTAGCATAAGCATAGCTTTGTAGTGTCTCTGTCAAATAACATTTGTGTGAAATAACTACCTGAAAATGGCATAGTTGGCTCCATGAAATTTAGTTTAATTCAAATTTAGAATTGACTTACACAAAATCACGATCTATATATTGATTTTCAGCGTTTTAAAACACTGCTTGAAAGTCGACAGAACAATTTATCATTGCACCAAAAGAAATTCGTCAAGTGTCAGATTTTCATCACTGAGTGAGATGGAGGCCTATCAAGTCTGAAGAGCAAGTATGTAATCATATCATTTGAAATCTTTCAATTTACATGTCTATAAATAAATAATATGTTGTTTTTTTTTTCGGTGAGTGTAATTGCGAAATTAACTATTCTGTACTACAAATTAACTGTAGCAATATCCGGTGAATAATGGCGTAGTCAGTATAGCGCTGCACGTTCAGGGGCTAACTGCTGTGTTGTCCCATCTGCTGTTGTTTCGTTTAATCGTCCAAACCTAAAGACCAACCACTATCTTGTAATGTCAGTTTAGGTAAAGTTCATTGGGTCAGCATAAATAAAAGAGGTTTCATCGCAATAGGGCGTCACGTTGTGATTACTACAAACAGTGAATTTTTTTAAAGTGATACTATAAGTTAATCCAGCAGTGTATATCTGCAGAGATACTGAAAGGATTTGAACTATGCCTCGTTAAGTGCAATTCGGTTAAAACACAACCCCAACTTAATAACCATGCTAATATTAAAACTTATTGTTTACCTTGTTGTTCACCATGGGGTGTCTATATACACACTAATATGCCTAATTTCCCTGAAATCGTAGTCCTGGCCTTTTTTATTAATCTGATGAGCGTTTTTGCCACAAATGATAATGGTAATCAGACTAATGACTTAAATTTAACTGTAGCTCATCGTGGTAGTAAACGCTCTGGTAGTAAACAGTTGATAACCATGTCATTGATGTTCCCAACTATACTTCAAACTGAAATCGCCCCAAATTTTCAATAATGATATTATAAGAGTGAGTCATACTAAGTGTATTAAGATAGCCGTTAATCTTACACCTTAAAGAACTCGTGTCCCAACTAAAATTTTCAAAAACAATACTGTGTAAATTATATTCAACCAAGTGTAAACTTTTTTTGGTCCATATCCCCTTGGTAAAAGTGCTAAGTATTCATATGTTCATGACTGTTTAAATTTAGAGACATGGAAATATATGTCATATTTTCCCTATTGTTTATATTCTCTACTGAATGGTGTTAGTTGAATCGTTTATACGGCACACACCGTCAATATAAGATATAGTAGTTTCAAATCTCTGGAATTCTTACTTTATTAATTAGATATTAGAAACTTGGGTGTCGCCGATCGATAACCAGTTTAAAGATCACTATATACATGAGATCCCGCCAAATTGTAAATCTACTATAGTCAGCCTATATATCCGTTGCTAGTAGTCTCAGTAATCATACCGTTCCATGTTCATAAGTTTTCGAATCTGGAAATATAATTCTTATTTCCTTATCGTTTATTCCGTAGTAATAATCTGTCCTGTTCTTATTTATATATATAAATATATGTCTACAATGTCTGTGGCTGAAGTTATTTATTGACCTATATTTTCAGGAAGTTGCTGGGAGGGAAAGACTATAGAGAACTTGAAGGTAAAATATAACACACTGATAAACTATTAACTATTTAGGATTTAGATAATGAGATACAACATAGCACACTGACAGATCATTCAAAATAAGTAATATTTATAATATTGAAAATCTGCAAATAATATAGAATGAATGTAAATGGATATCAGTATGCTACAAGTTGTCGTCTTTGTATCTTTAGAATAAGCATAGCTCATCACAAGGGCGTGGACAATTTATTGAGGGGCGTAAAGGAAAAATTTGTTAGATTTTATCTTTACCGCCTTATTTTCGATATTTTCCTTTTTTGAATATGTAGCCGTATTTTCAACGTGCTCTTCATGAATATAAATATATTTTATATGATGTGTTGCAATATTATACGCTGACAAATCATTCCAAAGTAATATTTGTAATTTAGGGGAAAATCTGTGAATAATTTGTCAATGAACTGACAATTAATATTTTCATTTTTATGTATCTAAACTCTAAAGTATAAGCATAGTTTCTCTGTGCTCCTGTCAAATTACATTTTCTGTAACTTATAAACCCAAAACTTAATAATGACGTAGTTCGAACATCTATATATAATTCAAATCAATATCATACAAAATTTACCTACATTTCATTATCTCAAATAAATTTCAGCTTTCTGAAACACTTCTTGAAAGAGGGAAAGACAATTCATCATTATATCTAAAGACATGCGGAGTTATTCGTCCGATTATTCATCACTGAGAGACGTGGCTGCCTCGAGTCTAAAGAGCAAGTATGTTATTAAAATCTTTTGAATCTTTCTAATTTACATTCATCACCACTATTCACGGATCCCCACAATCAATTTTAAAATTGGTATCTATTATTATTCCTAAATAGGTTAAAATTACTTACTTAATTTAAATGCTAAACATTTTAATAGGCTTAATACCAGGTGAATTTGCAACCCAATTTCTTAATTGAAAACCGGCATTATAAAATATTAAAACTAAAATCTAAAACGGAAGATATCACCATAAGTTTTGTTCTAGCAGTCTCACAGCAGATTGAAAACGCTTTTCAGACATTGTAAATTTGTGTTATGTTAGGATTTCTTCAAAATGTATACCATATAGGAACTGAAATGGAAACACAGTAAATTGTTCGCGCGATGTACCTTTTGTCTATTTTGAAACTACCGATGGAGCCCAATACGACTTTTTCTCTGTATGTGACGATATATAAGATAATTAATGCAAAATATATCGAACATTTTTTTTTTGCAATATTTTAAATTACAATCGTTCGTATTTTGTCGATATCTTTAAAATAATTTTGAGTGCCGAAAAAACAAATCAAATTTGATTAACTTCAAAATACGATTCCGGTCTACTTATAGTTGGCAGTTTGGGACGTATTTCGTGCAATTTTCAAATAGTGATTTTTCATTTATTAAATAATCGTAAAAGTTTTCCCGACTAAAATTCGAGTAACGAAGAACACAAATAAATTACTATGACAAGATATTTTGAATGCTCGCACCGGCTATGAATTGAATATTTTACTCGAGAGACAACTTTTTATCCTCTGCGATCTTACTTATATATAATGTCACATTTGAATTTGCGCTCGTTGTCCTATTTCGACACTACTGATGTCAAATTTTATTAGTGTTATTACTTCTTTGGACAGTCACAAAATCGGACAAGTCAGTATTTTATTAAGTAATCGGAGCGCCTAAGTTTCTCTCACGGAGCACTTTGGGAACCTATGCCTTAATAGACCAGGGAAGAAATTTTCGTAAAAGTGTTTGAAGTATCGTCGTACATGTTTAATAGCTGAGTTTTAGGCGGAATATTGTACAATTTTAGCATCTCTTTGAAAATTAGCTGTTTGCATCTAATAATTAAATATTCACTCCAGCTCACCATATTAAGATTTTGTGGCAACGCTTCCGAATGGCCAAAAACTTAATATGGATACGTAAATGGAAACTGTCTGTCAATTGGAATTTTTTTTGGAAAACCCCCCAAATACTTTATAATATCATGATTCGGACAACTATCGTTTTTTTTCATCTGACTAATAAGCAAATAAGACAAAAATGAATTTTAGCAATAAAAAACCGTGTTTTTGTCATATTACCACCTAATATTCGGAATAAAACTTGCATTACTTTGTTCCAAATTTTGTAAAATTTTCGTCATTGTTGAGAAGGAACTTTTTCCCTTGTGTTTGCAGTAATACTGTTAGTTTAGGCACCAATGCGCGCTAATAATTTTATATGGCAAAGTCTTTAGAACCGGACCGGTGTTCATTTCTTAGTATCGTTGGCGTGAAATTTAATGGTATCAGCAATTATTCACTGGGGCAATGGTTCTCAAAGGGTGGGGCGCGCTTTGCAAAAGGGGCGTAGACAATTTTGAGGGGGCATGTAGCTAATTAAATCTATTTTTTGTTTGTTGGACTTATTCGTGCATTTTTTGGATATTTACATTCCATCCCCGTATTTTCAAGGTATTTTTGAATGAAACATACTATTTGTTATATGTAGCTTATTGCTAGCTAGGTATTTTTGAGGTGTGGCGAGCATTTTCATAACAAGAGTTACATTGTAATTACCACAATTCGTAAAAATATTTTCATAGCTATACTATACTTATGAAAAAAAAATTCTACTCAAGATATAAGTACCAGTACTTCTTTATCGATTTCTCCTTGAATCCTCCCTCGAAAACGTCTACCTAACTGCTAGAACAGCATTGTATCAATAATAATATAGAGAGGAAATCATTAATTCTAAAACATTGAAACTCATTTCTATTTATAATGAATTAAATTGAGTACACACTGAGTTTTGCGGATACAAGGATGTCTATATATCCTGTGTCATATTTATATGTATATTGCCTTCTTTTATTGATAGCATAGTCATTATTATCTTGCATAGAATTATTGATTTAATTTTATGGGCCAATCTGGCTAATCTTATATATGTAATTTGAAAGTATAATGGTCTATGACCATGGTAGTAACCAGTTAACCGTGTCATTCGTGTTCCAAGCTAGAATTACTTTAGCTTTCCAATAACGATGTTATATAAGTAATTCCAACCGAGTGTATCAATGTGAATTATCATGGTCCGCGAGAGACATCCAGGTGTTCCGCGAAAAATTGCTCTTTCGAGGTATTATGACGTCATTTGAATAATATAAATAGCGTCGATTTAAAAACGGGGAGTCAGAGTTTTGGAAAGTCGGTATAAAAAACTTGTAACCAGATAAGAAATGACAGGCCATATTCCCTTTTAATGGACTTTATCTTATTCCCTTTTTTTAGTGATCCATTCCATTCTTGACCAAATAATGTTTCAAAAATGTGACCATTATACTCGACTATGGATGGAGTCATCATCGGAGTAGATTACATTCGTTGCATTTTGAAGCTTTTCTTGCTGTAATAATTAGGGCGTGGCATCATCAAAATCGTCAAGTGAAGTGTTGAATTAGCAAATTCCGTAACTAAAATTGTGAATTTCTCGGTAACGATTTTACCTATGATAATGGTCGCGGTATTGTTTTGTTGAAAAAGAAAACGTTAAAACTCGAGGTGATTAATTCTAATCAGCACAAAATCAATTGGGCAATTCAGCACCAAGCAATTTTTGTGGCATCAGGTCGCGCATGTAAGATATCGTTAAAGAAGTGCTCTTCATCGTCATCTCGCCTAATGACCACGTAGAAAATTTATTTCAGCTTTTAAATCAACATTCAGGATTCACGTAATCACAGATTAATCTTATCACAGTATCTAATTGAAGAAACTCAATTACCGTCTCAATAAATGTGTGCGATAATATTATTCGCAACTGGGACGTTTAATTTGCCAACGGCGATGAGTTAGATCCAAGCCAGCGCAAAAGATAAAAGTTAGAATGAAATTGGAATTTAAAAGCGCTCCTTAATGTCATTAACATCTGTCGCCGATGTGAACGCATATAATTCTACAAAAATTTGAAACTTCGATCTCCGCCGATCGGCAAGAATTAATACGTGCGCACAAGAACAACAAAGGTGGTAATATGAAAACGTTCAGGGGCAAAAAAAGTAGCG
Organism: Styela clava; assembly: GCF_964204865.1. NCBI lineage: Eukaryota > Metazoa > Chordata > Ascidiacea > Stolidobranchia > Styelidae > Styela > Styela clava. The sequence goes on along the minus strand of NC_135264.1, from coordinate 1,225,198 downwards.
ATAATGACGAAATTAAACAGTAAAAATCGCTTTGCTGCCAATTTTCATTGTTTCTAATAATTTCCAAATCGACCTCCGACCTTCTTTCTGAACTCCTGTTGCGTATAAAAAAAAACGCGAGAGATTGAGAGCTGTTGAGAAAGAGCTGCGTGTTTGTCTCTCCACAATTACAGAATAAAATATTTGAAAATCATCGAAACAGACCTAAATATCACAATAAAATACCATTTCTGTTTCTATCTACCGTAATCATAGTATTCATGAGCAAACTTGCAAAAACATTTATTTGTAGCTTTGAATCGGAATGTGTCACGTCTTTCCCAGCTAAAGTTGACAAGCTATATTATTGATTTCGGCATTTTATTTTCATGCCGAAATGATCGACGTCAGTTAATTGCATAATATAGTTTATTTTCAAAAATCTCGTCTGAAGTTCCGCCACAATTTTAAATTGAAAAAAGTGTTCCGCGGTACAAAAAAGGTTGAAAAATCACTGTTCCAGAGAGAATTTTTTCTTTAATCTTTGGTGACATTTTCGTCAGCCACAATCTCAACTCAACCCGTTTACTAATTGAATGGTAATTAGTAATTTTTTTGATAGCACTTGTATCATTGTTACAAACGAGTTCGTAAATGAAAGAATCTAGGTTTCTGACTTCTGCCTTTTTTGCATGGTTTGTCAAATTATGAGAGATTTTCATTAACAAGATACATCTTTATAAAAATCACGTATCGATGCATTTCTCAAATATAACATATGGATTTTATTTCCTCATTTCATTGCATTTCATGGAGCTCCATTTGAATTAAATATTTTCTGCGCTGTTGGAACCCTGCCCTGTGCAGCGTGTTCCCATTCGTCTAATCTAATTATATTTAAATTGTGGGATCGTTAAACGATTAACTGTTCACTAAATTATCAAGTTATAATATAATTATAAGTTTATAACCGCCCACTCTGGGAATCACTGATTTATACCACCTGGTAGTACACAGTTAATAACCATGCCATTCATGTTCCAATCCAAATCGCAATAAATTTTCAATACTGGTAATATTGGAGTGAGTTTAATCAAGTACATTAATATAACCGTGAATATTACTAACTTCGGTACTGGTTAACCATGTAATTTGTGTCCCAAACTGAAATTTTCAATAAGGATAATATATAAATTAGGCCAATTGCACAAATGTAGCCGTAAATCCTACACACCCGACATATACTTCCCTTGGTAGTCCTAGTAGCCAATACCCATACGTTTCATGTTGATATGTGTTCGAAGCTGGCAATCCTCGGTACTACCAGTAACCATACAATTCATATTGATAAGTACTCGAAGCTGACAATCCTTGGTAGTCCAAGTAACCATACGATTCATATTGATAGGTGTTCGAAGCTGGCATTCCTTGGTAGTCCAAGTAACCATACGGTTCATATTGATAAGTGTTCGAAGCTGACAATCCTTGGTAGTCCAAGTAACCATACGATTCAGATTGATTCAAGTGTTCGAAGTAGGTTAATAAGTGTTCGAAGCTGGCAATATTCCTAATGCGCTGTTATTAAGTGCGAGTATTCATATCTTATATTCATGCGTGTATGTAATATGTATGACGCTTTATTATTGCAAATATTACGATTACGACTCTAAAATCGTTTATCATGAGGTACCAAAGCTAACATGTCCTTATCATTCTGCATACCATATACCATTTTTTTTTATTAATCTTGGAACCCGTTTTCACCAGAGGGTATTAATGTAGTTGTTAATCCTCTCTCCAAAATTCGTGTCCTAAAATTAAATTTCCAATTTAAATTTATGATATACTATAGCCGCAAATACCTTATAACCAGTATAGACCTTCATTGGTAGTGTTCCTAGAACCCATGTCCCTCATGTCCATAAGTTTTCAAATCTAGAAATATATTCCCTATTTCTTCATAGTTTATTTCGAGTATTAATATGTTATGTTCTTATAATGAATGTAGAATGTCTACAATCCCTGTGGCTAATTTAGAGGACCTCAATATTAGGTAAATATAACGCACAATGCCTGTGGTACACAAACATTTTAAGCCGTTCAAGTTTGGAATATCTCGCGTCTCGTGTAAATTACTTGTATATCTATCAATAAATAATATCTGCATTTTTTTCGGGAAACTTGCTGACAAAGTATTATTTTTATTATATTGAGTATAAGCTCAGCTTTGGTTTGTCTGTCAAATGGAATTTATTTTGGAAAATCCTTTAGTCTAAATACTGTATAATATCATGATTCGGACAACTATCGTTTTTTTCTGGCTAATAAGTAATTCCAACCGAGTGTATCAATGTGAATTCCATACGATTTGGCATTGGTTAACTACGCCATGCAAGCCCCAAAATAAAATATCGTTTCCAGTGGCGATACTGTAACGAAGCAAATCAGCAAATAATTTTATTTAAACGAAAAATTAATATTTTAATTTTTTTAAACTTCTAGTATAAGCTGAATATCAATAATTGTTTTTTCATTGTTTGCTCACAATTAATTTCAAACAAATTTATTTATCGCCATATTTAAACTGCATGATTGCTCTTTTCTTGTCATTGTTGTAAACTGCTTGTCTGAGGAAGTCTGATTTTGGTCAGACGAAACGTTACAGAAATATATTTGTGTTAGTGTGTAATAAATTAGCGTTGCTGTTTGTTTAGCGTTGCGCAGTTGTAAGTTTTAGTGAACCCGTCATCTCCAGGGATGTCGCGCGCTTTGGTGTTTGTGCTTATATGATAGTGCCCTTAAATGCTTTCTGCCTATGACTTTGAAACATCTTGGGTTGTTATCGAAAACCTAGGATTTTCAAGATGAAACTTTTCATGTTTTATACCCTTGCACGAAATTGGACTTTTATGAAGTTTGGATTGGGCTCCTAATATCAACTGTTCGATACAATGGGGTTTGGCGAGAGCTTTCAGGATAGCGCAGGGATTCGACAGGCTCGGAAAGGTTAACTAGAATTTAACTAAAAGGTTAACTAGAATTTAAAAAATCACACAGCGTTACGTAGTATTATTCTTTTTTATGTTGCCATTTCGCGAGTGCAGAAACAGACAGGTACAAATAGATTTGTTGAAATATATATCCAATTCATATCGAATTATATTTTCTGTCATTCATAAACCCAAAACTTGACATAGTTCACATAATGACATAGTTCGAAAAATTATTGGTACATTGAAATTTCTGTTTTTGTTTCGCCAAGTTAGATCGAAACAGCTAGCGAGTCCGATCGAACGCTAGAATACGCGTGTTTCAGCAGTCTTTGGAGTCTAAAAAGCGTTTCAAGGTACGGATTGCCATCTATGATACAGAAAAATGTTTTTTTTTTCTTTTTAAAAGAGGGGAGGGGGTCGACCCGCAAAACCACCCCCGGGCTACGCCACTACGTTCACGGGCAGGTGTGCAGTTTTAGCCGGTATGCAATAAATTTTTCTGCTTTGTTAATATATACAATTCCAATATATCCAATTCATATCTAATTTATCAAATTACATTTTCTGTCATTCATAAACCCAAGACTTGAAATAGTTCATATAGTTCACATAATGACATAGTTCGAAAAATTATTGGTACATTCAAATTTTTACCCCCCAGCCGAAATTAGATCAAATTAAATAAATATTTTTTTAAAATTAATCACATTGAGCCACCACAACTTTTTGTTGAATCAAGTTTTTTATATTAGTGCTCGATTTAATGAAATATTCAAATTTTCCCCCGCTATTGTGTTTCATTCTCAATTTCGTTTGCACTGTATATTAAATATTTAAGTATATTACCACAGTTGAAAATGTTTCTTTGGAAAAATGAGATTTCGGAAAACACCCCCGCTCGCTTTAAAATAACAAATTAATAGTTGTTCAGCTTGGGTTATATGGTTCGGGTTAGGAATGATTTGCAAATTTGAAATCTGCATTCGGGTGTTTTTTTTTGAAGTTGATGCTTCCATTGGATTGATTTTAAATCTGTCATTAACTTAACTCAATCTACCCGCCCTCCATTTGAGCTAAATCTCATCGGAAAACTTGATTAGGGCGCTTTGTGCCAGACGCTTCCCGATACGCGTGTGCCTTTCGCTCAGTTGTGTCGCGTTGAAAATGAGAGAAATTTTTTATTTATTTTTTTTTTGAAAGTTTTGTTTTGGTACCGCTCTGATAAATACAAGCGAAATCGACTCGACAACAAAGTCTCTCACGGAAGAAAAAATTACGTCACCGTTCTGGCAAGCCCAAACCTTGCTTTTGAAGCAAAGTGAATATTCAATTAACAAAGGGCGCATGTTTTCGCGAGTAATTTCGAGCGAGCGCATTTAATGTTTGTTTATTATTGTGCGGATTATGATTACTAGCTTATATACGCGCTGAAAACGATTGCTCGCTAGCTCAAATTACTTTCTTTCAAGTAATAACATATTCCTCTGTATATTTCTAACTTTGAAATACTTACAGACCTAAAACTCGGAGAATTGAAAATATGATAAAGAGAAATTACGTGCTACCGTGGCCACAAACAATCGGACAAGCATATATCATGCTTGAAAACGACGCAAAAGTTTCTTATTGCTTTTGTTTTGATTTACTCTTTTGACTTGGTGCACGATGAGACGTATACGTAAAGGATATTAACTCTTACTCAACAAACATATTAGGGTCACATTTTTATGAGCACCTAAGTGCTTTCCCGGCATAACAAATTAGTAGTTGTTCAGCTTGGGTTTGGGTTAGGAATGATTCAAAAATTTAAAATCTTATTCAGGGATGTGTTTTTTTTTCTGAAATTAATTCTTCCATTGAATTGAATTTAAATCTGTCGTAACTTAAATGCCCGACTCAGATTTGTGTTTGGTGAATTTGAATTTTTATTTGAATAGAAAAAAATTCTGATAAATAATAATTGTCGTTGTCATTGTCGCTTGGATGTCTTAGCCGTACAAAAATACATTGGAAAATGCCCAATGATGTTTATTGTTCTTACTTAAGTAAAACAGTAAAGATGGAAAGTAATAATGTTAAGCTAAATATTGGAGAAATGCAAGCAAACGTATCAACAAAAAAGCGCAGAACGTTTCCACGAATTTAAGAAAGAAATGAAATGGTTACTTCTAATTCTCTGATAAAGCGTAATAAATTAGTAGATTTAAAAACACGCAACATGAAGACTTTTCTTTATTTTTCTAGAATTTTCTGATTTTGTCGTATTGATACTGATCAGTTTGTTTTTCATTAGAGCTTGCGAGTACTTTTGCAGAACAATGCTTTATTACAGAATGGTATTTTGCAAAAATCTTAAGCTACGTGGTGAAGAGATGAAAATGAACTGCATAATTCTTGTTCCTAATACCATGTTTTATTTATACAAGATTCCCCACACTATATCTCCGCCATAACAAAAAGCTTGATCAGATGTTTGAAAGCCATGCACAACAACAGATTCATAAAAAAGACCAATTTATTGGTGAAAATATTTGACTGAAAACATATTAATTGAAAGCGAAAGTTTTTCGGATTTTGTCTGCATTAGTAAATTCATTAGAACCGTTAAGTTTCAATGTCAGACACGACATAGTTTTGGTGGTAAAAATTGTAAATCAAACAGCTGGGGTGTACAAATTATAATAAAGGAATAATAATACATACATTCATATAGTTTTTGATTGTTATCAAATTGTTGTGTTTGATTATTACTCGATCTGTTTATCCTGGGTTTGTGCGCTTGATATTCCAACGGTTGATGTTTTTGACTCCTTTTCAAAAGGTGCAGTCCGTCTGTCGGGTATCTAATGTAGATACCAGTGTGATTTCTCGTGATTTCTAATGTGATTTCTTGTGATTGGTTGCTAAATCTGTTGAAGGCTGCAATGTTGCATATTTAACGCTTACACTGGATATTCATATTTTTGAGCGCATAGAAAACAGTTCCAAACAGGCTGGCAGGCCAGAAAATATCCAATTTAGACTGCACACATGCCGAGTCATATTAATTAAGCCCCCGCTTAATCGTTTGTTCTTCTATTTTAGCTGATCCTCTGCTAATAAGTGGACATTTAAAAACTTGTTTGGGTATACCAAGGGCATGCCACTATAATGTCGTATTACCATACAGTTCTTCAAATAGTCGCGTTTTCATTACTTTAACTTGTTTCTGATTTCAATGTTGGATAGTGTTAGATTAATTTTAGGTTAAAACACGTCCAACTAACTGTTAACTGAAGGCGCTTATATTCACCCAATATGCTGGATAATCCTCTGCTACAAATGCCTAGCATTGGTTAAACGTGTGCGTGCACTGAAAAATATACACAAAACGAAACTAATTCATAATTTAAAGCCGAGATAAAATAATGATTATGAGACAGAATGTGCTCGGGCGCTAAACTGTGTTTGGAAAGACAAAGTTTTGGCGTTGGATAGTTTTAAATTTCGCCGACGGAAATGCTTTGCTTTTATTCATTTCGTATCACAATAATGAAATTTGAAGCGCCAAAAAATAAATAAAAATACGCTTGTTGAGTAAATGAGCCTTGTTGGTTGTAATTGCGACAAAATTATACTACTTTGAGAATTTGAAAAAATAAAAATGCGGATTCTACTTGCTTTCATGCAGAGAAAAATATGGAATACATGTAAAGAAGAAAAATGTCTGTCTATTCCACATTTTTTCCTGTAGCTCCTTGCGTTTCAGACTTATTCATTTTTTGTTGTTGTCAAGATCGTTTTTGATTTTACAGTTTTTTTTTTCTCTTGGTTTCAAAAAGACCATTTATTGTGAATGTTTACACGCATTTTCTACTTGAGTCTCTTTCTTATCGTTTGTTCTCCTTTTCCCCCTAATAAGAGGTCATCTATGAACTTGTCCTGGAATCACGATGCCGTGAAAATATAATGTAATTGTAACTTACGGGTCGTCTTCTGATAGTCTCGTTTTTATTACTTCAACTTGGTTCCAATTTTAATGCTCGATTCAAATTAGAATAATTTTAAGTTGAAACACGTCCAAATATTAACTGAGGACAGCTAAAAATTTCTAGGTTCATTTTGCAATAATATCGTCTGGCTTGAATATTAATTTTTTAACGAATGTTCATATTACTATCGTGTATTGTTTACTTGTTTTGTTTCATTATTAATTGAGGTATATTGGCTTTTCATTAATTTCAATTTCGGGTTGGAGTGGTTAAATGAGTGTTCTACCTTCTGCTTAAAACAAACATCAATGTCGTTATACAGTCAGTGCTGGTCAAAACTAAATTAAAAGGCTTTCGGTAAAAGGTATCGGGCATTGATGATAATATTTGGTATCGGTATTCGTATTGATATCGGCTAAATGTAGACTGATATTTCCACGATAAGTAACTTTCTGATCAATTCCAGATTGTTTTTAAAAAGTAGCTCGAAATACTGATATGAAAATTATTTTTTGCTTTTCACGGTATTAGCCTCGTTAAGTATGAGCAATGCTCTTTCCCAACCGCGCGAATAGAAACGGGAATAGGATTATGACCTGACTTTAGTCATTTATCAGCCCAACTAATGTGGCTATTTTTGCAGCCCATTTTTTATATTAACATTTTTAACATTACATGGAAATTATGAGGAAATATATCAAATGGGAATTTTTAAATTTATAAAATACAAAATACGACGTTATAATGGCATAAAATTCTGCGCACGCAACTCGATGTATCAGTTAGATAGAGTGAGTAAACATTTATTTATTTTACCCCCCCCCCCCCCACAGTAGCCAAACCAGATGAGTTTTCTAACCGAACACCGATATTATTAGCGTCAGTGCGCAATGTATTTAAACCAAAAAACGTATCAGGATTCAAATATTAATTTCTTATTATCTGAAATATGTCTCTTTCAATTTGAAAAATTGTGTGGCATGAATAATGCTTGTAAACTGTTATTTCAACTAGTTTGGACTGCACACTTGAAATAATAATTACATAGCATGTAAATGTCGGCAATTTCTGCTTTAAAATATTGATATCGGCGTTTTATCGTTGTTGTCGGATCGGTATCGGCGACAAGTGGTATCGGTACATCTCTCTTGTTGGAATCTCTAGTATAATGTAATGGACGTTAATGTTATGTTTAAGATAGACATCCATCCCTTGCGTTATTGTATCAAATGATATGTTGTAAAACAATGTACTCTTTTACTGCAAACATTAAAAACTCGTGTATGATATCGAATAGCATCCCTTATTATGCCACAATAGCATGTAATTGGTTACACATACTAATAGTAAGATTCATTTCCTCAGCTACAGACAAAGTTTAATTGTTTTATTCCGTATATATGTTTGATCCGAGGTTATTTTGAAAGTCATCGGCCATTGTACTTTTGGTGAATGACCGTTCATAGACTACTCCCTTTAGGGCAATTTAATCTCCTGTTCGTGGGACGAAAATAGGCATGTTGACGTAAACAAAATCTTGTATCGTCTTGTCTTCTCATATTCTTGTTTGTTTATCATTATTTCGGTATTTCGGATCATTGCAAGTCGGCTATTTAGGAGTTAATGCTCGCATTAGAAGTTTGTCGTTTAAGTTGTGTTAATTTAATTGCCGTAATAAACGGATTGTTTACTTGTTTTATATTTTGGTTAAATAGGTTCATTCATATTACATAAATTATTAATGTTGCTATTATTTGCATCTTTTGAAATTAAGTATGTTGTCGACATACTTAGGTTGGACGTAAACTTTAGCAACCCTATACATCTACAATATGCGTTTCGACCTCTACAATAATCATTTTTATCACCACACTATTTGTCGTATTTCATCACATATTATTCGACTCTCGTACATTGTTCATGTAGATTGGATATTTCATTGCCAGTAATGGACTACAATCATATTCAAAGTGGTGGAGTTGTTATTATTCTGAAACTAGAAGGTTAAAAGTCGGAGGGAGTTGATGACGCGCAGCGTCACCGCCCAACACGTTATAGGCGCCTTGTAGAGCCTCATCATACGTAATAAGTTTCTTATAATTTACTTCCTCTACTATAAGAAGGCATAATAACTAAATGTATATATATTTTTACAGGATTACTCAATTATGAAACTTGACGACTCATTCTGTTTTTCTAAAGAAAATGAAACTCAACTATTCAAATAGGAAGAAGAGTTTTATTGAAGATAACTAAGATGTGCTAGCCACCAAATGCGTTGAGTCCACACACAAGACTTTGATATAGAAAAATTGACTGTTGGTTTGAAACTGTATCCCATTGTCATACGTACTTTGAGATCGTATGCATGTGCACTGATTACCAATATGTGGTCGCAAACAAATGCACTGGGCAGTACACACGAATGTATTTATATCAAATAAGACTGTTGTTTAAAACTATACCAAAATGCCATACACACTGTAAAAGGATTATAAGCGGAAGTTCAACATGGCTCGACCCGTGAAGAACTATTTATGTAATTTGAATAATTGCAAACAAATTCTTGATTATATATTTATTAATGAATTGAATAATAGCTCAGAAAACTAAATACAATTGTTATTTTTATTTTAACACCCTGTAATGCAATCGTTTATTTGATGTCCTGGTATGAAAAAATTAAATTATTTCTTTCGTTTTACGTTATACTTATATTTTTATTACTGTTATCGTATATTACTGATTTTTTATTCATATTATTGTTTTTCACTGATATTGTACATTTTTTAATAAGCTTTTTTTGAAAATATGCTACTTCCATGTTTGGCTATCTTATTTGTTATAATCATTATTTTCTATAGTATTTTTAGATATTTTTTAACAGGAAAACAAGATATCGTGAAGACAAAGGAAAAGTATTGACAGGGATTGCCATGGCTTTTTTTAAATATTTGTTTCGTTATAGATAAATTTAGACCCATTCCCGTCATTAGGAAAATTAGGGTTTTTATTAGGCTTAGATATTTTTAATGTTATTCTAGCTTCTCAGACACAGAACTATGAAGGGACCTGGAAAAATTAGGAAAAGACGGAAACAAGAAAAATCTACAAATTACATGTAAATATCTTTACTAATTTTATTAGGCTTAGATATTGTTAATATTATCTTAGCTTCTCAGGCACGAAATTTTGAGGGCACTGAAGAAATTGAAAAAAGACGGAACCAGAGACAAATCTAAAATACCGGTAAATAATGTTATTATTATTATTATTGAATAATTATTAATAAAGCTTTTTTGATAATATGCTGTATCCATATTTGCCTATCTTATTTGTCATAATCATTATTTTTTCTTCTATTTTAGAGATATTTTCAACAGGAAACAAGATATTGTGACACCGACAGAAGAAGAAAAGTATTAACAAGGCTTGCCATGTTTTTGTTTTGTTTTCAATATTTTATTTGGTATAGATAGATTTAGACCCATTCCCGCCATTAGGAAAAATAGGGTTTTTATTAGGCTTAGATATTTTTAATGTTATTCTAGCTTCTCAGGCACAGAACCACAAAAGGACTTGAAAAATTAAGAAAAGACGGATACAAGGAAAATCTACAAATTACATGTAAATATTTTTTACCAATTTTATTAGGCTTAGATATTGTTAATATTATCTTAGCTTCTCAGGCACAGAATTTTGAAGGCACTGAAGAAATTGAAAAAAGACTGAACCAGAGACAAATCTAAAATACCGGTAATTATGTTATTACTAATATTGAATATTCATCAATAAAGCTTTTTTTGATAATATGCTGTATCCATATTTGCCTATCTTATTTGTCATAATCATTATTTTCTCTTCTATTTTAGAGATATTTTCAACAGGAAACAAGATATTGTGACACCGACAAAAGAAGAAAAGTATTAACAGGGATCGCCATGGATTTTTCACTGTTAACATTTTATTTGTTATAGATAGATTTAGAGCCATTCCCGCCATTAGGAAAAATAGGGTTTTTATTAGGTTTAGATATTTTTAATGTTATTCTAGCTTCTCAGGCACAGAACTATGAAGGGATTGAAAAAATTAAGAAAAGACTGATACAAGAAAAATCTACAAATTACATGTAAATATTTTTACTAATTTTATTAGGCTTAGATAATGTTAATATTATCTTAGCTTCTCAGGCACAGAATTTTGAGGGCACTGAATAAATTGAAAAAAGACGGAACCAGAGACAAATCTAAAATACCGGTAAATATGTTATTATTATTATTGAATATTTATTAATAAAGCTTTTTTAGATAATATGCTGTATCCATATTTGGCTATCTTATTTGTCATAATCATTATTTTCTCTTCTATTTTAGAGATATTTTCAACAGGAAACAAGATATTGTGACACCGACAAAAGAAGAAAAGTATTAACAGGGATCGCCATGGATTTTTCACTGTTAACATTTTATTTGTTATAGATAGATTTAGACCCATTCCCGCCATTAGGAAAAATAAGGTTTTTATTAGGCTTAGATATTTTTAATGTTATTCTAGCTTCTCAGGCACAGAACTATGAAGGGACTGGAAAAATTAAGAAAAGACGGATACAAGGAAAATCTACAAATTACATGTAAATATTTTTTACCAATTTTATTAGGCTTAGATATTGTTAATATTATCTTAGCTTCTCAGGCACAGAATTTTGAAGGCACTGAAGAAATTGAAAAAAGACGGAACCAGAGACAAATCTAAAATACCGGTAAATATGTTATTACTAATATTGAATATTCATTAATAAAGCTTTTTTTGATAATATGCTGTATCCATATTTGCCTATCTTATTTGTCATAATCATTATTTTCTCTTCTATTTTAGAGATATTTTCAACAGGAAACAAGATATTGTGACACCGACAAAAGAAGAAAAGTATTAACAGGGATCGCCATGGATTTTTCACTGTTAACATTTTATTTGTTATAGATAGATTTAGACCCATTCCCGCCATTAGGAAAAATAGGGTTTTTATTAGGTTTAGATATTTTTAATGTTATTCTAGCTTCTCAGGCACAGAACTATGAAGGGATTGAAAAAATTGAGAAAAGACGGATACAAGGAAAATCTACAAATTACATGTAATTATTTTTACTAATTTTATTAGGCTTAGATATTGTTAATTTTATCTTAGCTTCTCAGGCAGAGAATTTTGAAGGCACTGAAGAAATTGAAAAAAGACGGAACCAGAGACAAATCTAAAATACCGGTAAATATGTTATTAATATTATTAAATATTTGTTAATAAAGCTTTTTTTGATATATGCTGTATCCATATTTGCCTATCTTATTTGTCATAATCATTATTTTCTCTTCTATTTTAGAGATATTTTCAACAGGAAACAAGATATTGTGACACCGACAAAAGAAGAAAAGTATTAACAGGGATCGCCATGGATTTTTCACTGTTAACATTTTATTTGTTATAGATAGATTTAGACCCATTCCCGCCATTAGGAAAAATAGGGTTTTTATTAGGTTTAGATATTTTTAATGTTATTCTAGCTTCTCAGGCACAGAACTATGAAGGGATTGAAAAAATTGAGAAAAAACGGATACAAGGAAAATCTACAAATTACATGTAATTATTTTTACTAATTTTATTAGGCTTAGATATTGTTAATTTTATCTTAGCTTCTCAGGCAGAGAATTTTGAAGGCACTGAAGAAATTGAAAAAAGACGGAACCAGAGACAAATCTAAAATACCGGTAAATATGTTATTATTATTATTGAATATTTATTAATAAAGCTTTTTTAGATAATATGCTGTATCCATATTTGGCTATCTTATTTGTCATAATCATTATTTTCTCTTCTATTTTAGAGATATTTTCAACAGGAAACAAGATATTGTGACACCGACAAAAGAAGAAAAGTATTAACAGGGATCGCCATGGATTTTTCACTGTTAACATTTTATTTGTTATAGATAGATTTAGACCCATTCCCGCCATTAGGAAAAATAAGGTTTTTATTAGGCTTAGATATTTTTAATGTTATTCTAGCTTCTCAGGCACTGAACTATGAAGGGACTGGAAAAATTAAGAAAAGACGGATACAAGGAAAATCTACAAATTACATGTAAATATTTTTTACCAATTTTATTAGGCTTAGATATTGTTAATATTATCTTAGCTTCTCAGGCACAGAATTTTGAAGGCACTGAAGAAATTTAAAAAAGACGGAACCTGAGACAAATCCAAATACCGGTAAATATGTTATTATTATTACTGAATATTTATTAATAAAGCTTTTTTTGATAACATGCTGTACCCATATTTGCCTATCTTATTTGTCATAATCATTATTTTTTCTTCTATTTTAGAGATATTTTCAACAGGAAACAAGATATTGTGACGCCGACAGAAGAAGAAAATTATTAACAAGGCTTGCCATGTTTTTTGTTTTGTTTTCAATATTTTATTTGGTATAGATAGAACCCATTCCCGCCATTAGGAAAAATAGGGTTTTTATTAGGCTTAGATATTTTTAATGTTATTCTAGCTTCTCAGGCACAGAACTATGAAGGGACTGAAAAAATTAGGAAAAGACGGATACAAGAAAAATCTACAAATTACATGTAAATATCTTTACTAATTTTATTAGGCTTAGATATTGTTAATATTATCTTAGCTTCTCAGGCACGAAATTTTGAGGGCAATGAAGAAATTGAAAAAAGACGGAACCAGAGACAAATCTGAAATACCGGTAAATATGTTATTATTATTATTGAATAATTATTAATAAAGCTTTTTTGATAACATGCTGTATCCATATTTGCCTATCTTATTTGTCAAAATCATTATTTTCTCTTCTATTTTAGAGATATTTCCAACAGGAAACAAGATATTGTGACACCGACAAAAGAAGAAAAGTATTAACAGGGCTCGCCAGGGCTTTTTTAATATAAACATTTTATTTGTTATAGATAGATTTAGACCCATTCCCGCCATTAGGAAAAATAGGGTTTTTCAGGCTTAGATATTTTTAATGTTATTCTAGCTTCTCAGGCACAGAACTATAAAGGGACTGGAAAAACTAAGAAAAGACGGATCCAAGGAAAATCTACAAATTACATGTAAATATTTTTACTAATTTTATTAGGCTTAGATATTGTTAATATTATTTTAGCTTCTCAGGCACAGAATTTTGAGGGCACTGAATAAATTGAAAAAAGACGGAACCAGAGACAAATCTAAAATACCGGTAAATATGTTATTATTATTAATGAATATTTATTAATAAAGCTTTTTTCGATAATATGCTGTATCCATATTTGCCTATCTTATTTGTCATAATCATTATTTTCTCTTCTATTTTAGAGATATTTTCAACAGGAAACAAGATATTGTGACACCGACAAAAGAAGAAAAGTATTAACAGGGATCGCCATGGCTTTTTTACTATAAACATTTTATTTGTTATAGATAGATTTAGACCCATTCCCGCCATTAGGAAAAATAGGGTTTTTTAGGCTTAGATATTTTTAATGTTATTCTAGCTTCTCAGGCACAGAACTATGGAGGGACTGAAAAAATTAAGAAAAGACGGATACAAGGAAAATCTACAAATTACATGTAAATATTTTTACTAATTTTATTAGGCTTAGATAATGTTAATATTATCTTAGCTTCTCAGGCACAGAATTTTGAAGGCACTGAAAAAATTGAAAAAAGACGGAACCTGAGACAAATCTAAAATACTGGTAAATATGTTATAATTATTATTGAATATTTATTAATAAAGCTTTTTTTGATAATATGCTGTATCCATATTTGCCTATCTTATTTGTCATAATCATTATTTTCTCTTCTATTTTAGAGATATTTTCAACAGGAAACAAGATATTGCGACACCGACAAAAGAAGAAAAGTATTAACAGAGATCGCCATGGCTTTTTCACTATTAACATTTTATTTGTTATAGATAGATTTAGACCCATTCCCGCCATTAGGAAAAAAATGGTTTTTATTAGGCTTAGATATTTTTAATGTTATTCTAGCTTCTCAGGCACAGAACTATGAAGGGACTGGAAAAATTAAGAAAAGAAGGAAACAAGGAAAATCTACAAATTACATGTAAATATTTTTACTAATTTTATTAGGCTTAGATATTGTTAATATTATCTTAGCTTCTCAGGCAGAGAATTTTGAAGACACTGAAGAAATTGAAAAAAGACGGAACCAGAGACAAATCTAAAATACCGGTAAATATGTTTTTAATATTATTAAATATTTATTAATAAAGCTTTTTTTGATAATATGCTGTATCCATATTTGCCTATCTTATTTGTCATAATCATTATTTTCTCTTCTATTTTAGAGATATTTTCAACAGGAAACAAGATATTGTGACATCGACAGAAGAAGAAAAGTATTAACAAGGCTTGCCATGTTTTTTGTTTTGTTTTCAATATTTTATTTGGTATAGATAGATTTAGACCCATTCCCGCCATTAGGAAAAATAGGGTTTTTATTAGGATTAGATATTTTTAATGTTATTCTAGCTTCTCAGGCCAGAACCATGAAAGGACTGGATAAATTAAGAAAAGACGGATACAAGGAAAATCTACAAATTACATGTAAATATTTTTTACCAATTTTATTAGGCTTATTTATTGTTAATATTATCTTAGCTTCTCAGGCACAGAATTCTGAAGGCACTGAAGAAATTGAAAAAAGACGGAACCAGAGACAAATCTAAAATACCGGTAATTATGTTATTATTATTATTGAATATTTTTTAATGAAGCCTTTTTTGATAACATGCTGTATCCATATTTGTCTATCTTATTTGTCATAATCATGATTTTCTCTTCTATTTTAGAGATATTTTCAACAGGAAACAAGATATTGTGACACCGACAAAAGAAGAAAAGTATTAACAGGGATCGCCATGGATTTTTCACTGTTAACATTTTATTTGTTATAGATAGATTTAGACTCATTCCCGCCATTAGGTAAAATAGGTTTTTTATTAGGTTTAGATATTTTTAATGTTATTCTAGCTTCTCAGGCACAGAACTATGAAGGGACTGAAAAAATTAAGAAAAGACGGACAAGAAAAATCTACAAATTACATGTAAATATTTTTACTAATTTTATTAGGCTTAGATAATGTTAATATTATCTTAGCTTCTCAGGCACAGAATTTTGAAGGCACTGACAAAATTGAAAAAAGACGGAACCTGAGACAAATCTAAAATACTGGTAAATATGTTATTATTATTATTGAATATTTATTAATAAAGCTTTTTTTGATAATATGCTGTATCCATATTTGCTTATCTTATTTGTCATAATCATTATTTTCTCTTCTATTTTAGAGATATTTTCAACAGGAAACAAGATATTGTGACACCGACAAAAGAAGAAAAGTATTAACAGGGATCGCCATGGCTTTTTCACTATTAACATTTTATTTGTTATAGATAGATTTAGACCCATTCCCGCCATTAGGAAAAAAAGGGTTTTTAATAGGCTTAGATATTTTTAATGTTATTCAAGCTTCTCAGGCACAGAACTATGAAGGGACTGGAGAAATTAAGAAAAGACGGATACAAGGAAAATCTACAAATTACATGTAAATATTTTTACCAATTTTATTAGGCTTAGATATTGTTAATATTATCTTAGCTTCTCAGGCACAGAATTTTAAAGGCACTGAAGAAAGTGAAAAAAGACGGAACCTGAGACAAATCTAAAATACCGGTAAATATGTTATTATTATTATTGAATATTTATTAATAAAGCTTTTCTTGATAATATGCTGTATCCATATTTCCATATCTTAATTGTCATAGTCATTATTTTCTCTTTTATTTTAGAGATATTTTCAACAGGAAACAAGATATTGTGACACCGACAGAAGAAGAAAAGTATTAACAGGGCTTGCCATGTTTTTTGTTTTGTTTTCAATATTTTATTTGGTATAGATAGATTTAGACCCTTTCCCGCCATTAGGAATATTAGAGTTTTTACTAGGCTTAGATATTTTTAATGTTTTTCTAGCTTCTCAGGCACAGAACTATGAATGAACTGGAAAAATTAAGAAAAGACGGATACAAGGAAAATCTACAAATTACATGTAAATATTTTTACCAAATTTATTAGGCTTAGATATTTTTTATGATAAGAAGTTCAATTAGGTGAATTTCATTAATAAGTTCGATTTTATTGAATATTTTATCAAATGATATTTTTTTCAGAAGATTACTTACCAAGAAATAGAAGAAGCCGAACAATATCTGTGAAGAAACTTACCAAGAAATAGAAGAAGCCGAACAATATCTGTGAAGACAATCACGATAAGATTTAATATAATGCATTAATGACTGGGTTTTTATAATATTGGTAAAGTCTTGTATCCCAGATTAGTTAATTCGTTTGGAATTTAAATATGGGCATAGGGCGTTTCAGATTTTTCTGGAGCGCGATAGGACCCCATCAACAAGTCCTAACGAGTGGAAAAACCGACACCTCTTGGGTCCACATGGAAGATCGGTATTTTATTTTGACAATTTAGAAAATACTTTTTTATTTTAATTATTAAAAAATACAATGTTACTATTTGCAATGAATATATATTACTTATTATTTCATTAAATATGTGACTACTGCACTTACTTTGCAATATTTTTTAGTTGTATTTTGCATATATATAATAAATGAAAAAATAGATCTGTTTAATAAAATAACGATTTTGACTGTTTTGTTCTATTCCGTATCGAAATGGCAGATCTAGTCGGGCTATTGAATTATATAAATCTACCCAGCAATTGTCTGTATTAGACAAATATTATAAGACAAATATTATGAGACAAATATTATGAGACAAATATATATAAGCAATTGATGAGGGTTCCCGAAAGACTACAAAAAGAAATGCATTGAAAGGTCTCCAAGAAAATGGGTGAATTTTACTTTGCAATTTCATGCATGGGTGGTGAGTATAGTCGGCGTTACTTTGAAACGTGGGTGAGCATAGTTAGTTTTACTTTGCAACTTCATGCATAGCAGTTTTGCAACTTTATGAATGGGTGAGAGTTTTACTATGTAACTTCATGCATGAGTTAACATCACTTCATGCAAAGATGAATGTAGTCAGATTCCGTCAATTTTACTTTGTAACATATAGTGAGCGTAGTCAGTTTTACTTTGTAACGTCATGCATGAGTGCATGGGTGAGCATAGTCATTTTTATTTTGTAACGTCATGAATAGCTGAGCGTAGTCAGTTTTACAATGTTATGTCATTCATGGGTGAGCGTAGCCGGTTCTACTTTGTAACTTCATGCATGAGTGAGCGTAGTCAGTTTTACTTTATAGCGTCATGCGCGAGTCAGCGTAGTCAGTTTTACTTTGTAACGTCATGCATGAGTAAGTAAGCGTATTAGGTTCAATCAGTTTTACTTTGTAACTTCATGTATGGACCTTTCCCCGAGCATCGACTTCCTTGTTTACTTCGTGACATTGGCCAATCAGCAAGATGCAAAAAGTGACGTAACAATGCTACCTTTTTGCATCCGCTCATACACTTTTCTCACTCAGACAGATTTTCAGGCGTGGTCGTAAACATTACCTCGTTTTCGCGTTTTCGAACTCTATTCGTTAGTTTTCAGCTGTGTTTCGGAAATTTAAATATAAATCAGGTAATTCAATGATCGCTATTTCTTCTTAGGAGTTTTAATTTAATTGCAGTAATAAAAAATTAGTGCAGAAATAGATGTGATAGACTAGACTAAAATTCTTTACCGGTACTTTTAAAAAGCAGATTGTTGTATGCGATGAATCATAATGATGATTTGAAACAAATACCCCATTTTACAGGCACCAACTCGCAAAACCACTCTTAAAATAAGTCCCAAAAATTTGCAATGGTAAAGTATAGGAAGAATTTTTCGGGGGTCAAAGGTCGGGGAAAGGTCCATAAGTGAGCAAGTCAGTTTTACTTCGTAACTTCATGCATGGGTGAGCGTAGTCAGTTTTACTTTGTAACTTCTTGCATGGGTGAGCGTAGTCAGTTTTACTTTGTAACAACTTCATGCATGAGTGAGCATAGTCAGTTTTACTTTGTAACTTCATACATGGGCGAGCGTAGTCAGTTTTACTTTGTAACTTCATGCATGAGTGAGCATAGTCAGTTTTACTTTGTAACTTCATGCATGGTTGAGCATAGTCAGTTAATCAGTTTTACTTAGCAACTTCATGCATGAGTGAGCATAGTCAGTTTTACTTTGTAACTTCATGCATGGGTCAGCGAATCAGTTTCACTCAGAAACTTCATGCATGAGTGAGCGAAGTCAGTTTTACTTTGTAACTTCATGCATGAGTGAGCATAGTCAGTTTTACTTTGTGACGTCATGCATGGGAGGACGTAGTTAGTTTTACTTTGGAACTTCATGCATGGGTGAGCGTAGTCGGTTCTACTTTGTTACTTCATGCATGAGTGAGCATAGTCAGTTTTAATTTATAGCGTCATGCGTGAGTCAGCGTAGTCAGTTTTACTTTGTAACGTCATGCATGAGTAAGTAAGCGTATTAGGTTCAATTAGTTTTACTTCGTAACTTCATGCATAAGTGAGCAAGTCAGTTTTACTTTGTTACTTCATGCATGAGTGAGCGTAGACAGTTTTACTTTGTAACTTCTTGCATGGGCGAGCGTAGTCAGTTTTACTTTGTAACTTCATGCATGAGTGAGCATAGTCAGTTTTACTTTGTAACTTTATGCATGGGTGAGCATAGGCACTTTTACTTTGTAACTTCATGCATGGGTGAGCGTAGTCAGTTTTTCTTTTTTAACTTCTTGCATGGGTGAGCGTAGTCAGTTTTACTTTGTAACTTCATGCATGAGTGAGCATAGTCAGTTTTACTTTGTAACTTCATGCATGAGTGAGCATATGCCTTTTTTACTTTGTAACTTCATGCATGATTGAGCATAGTCAGTTTTACTCTGTAAATTCATGCATGAGTGAGTATAGTCAGTTTTACTTTGTAACTTCATGCATGAGTGAGCATAGTCAGTTTTACTTTGTAACTTCATGCATGGGTGAGCATAGTCAGTTTTACTTAGTAACTTCATGCATGGGTCAGCGAATCAGTTTTACTTAGTAACTTCATGCATGAGTGAGCATAGTCAGTTTTACTTTGTAACTTCATGCATGGGTCAGCGAATCAGTTTTACTTAGTAACTTCATGCATGAGTGAGCATAGTCAGTTTCACTTTGTAACTTCATGCATGAGTGAGCATAGTCAGTTTTACTTTGTAACTTCATGCATGAGTGAGCATAGTCAGTTTTACTTTGTAACTTCATGCATGGGTGAGCATAGTCAGTTTTACTTAGTAACTTCATGCATGAGTGAGCATAGTCAGTTTTACTTTGTAACTTCATGCATGGGTCAGCGAATCAGTTTTACTTAGTAATTTCATGCATGAGTGAGCATAGTCAGTTTCACTTTGTAACTTCATGCATGAGTGAGCATAGTCAGTTTTACTTTGTAACTTCATGCTTGGGAGGGCGTAGTCAGTTTTACCTTGGAACTTCATGCATGGGAGAGTGTAGTCAGTTTTACTTTGTAACTTCGTGCATGAGAGAGCGTAGTCAGTTTTACGTTGGAACTTCATGCATGAGTGAGCATATTCAGTTTTACTTTGTAACTTCATGCATGAGTGAGCATAGTCAGTTTTACTTTGTAACTTCATGCATAGGTGAGCGTGGTCAGTTTTACTTTGTAACTTCATGCATGAGTGAGAATAGTCAGTTTTACTTTGTAACTTCACGCATTTTGTAACTTCATGCATGAGTGAGAGTAGTCAGTTTTACTTTGGAACTTCATGCATGAGTGAACATAGTCAGTTTTACTTTGGAACTTCATACATGGGGTTGTACTTTGTGACTTCATGCATGGGGTGAGCGTACTTTGTAGCTTCATGCGTGGGTGAGCATAGTCAGTTATACTTCGTAACATTATGCATGAGTGAGCTTAGTCAGTTTCACTTTGTAACGTCATGTATGAGTGAGCGAAGTCATTTCACATTTTTAACGTTATGCATGAGTGAGCGTGGTCAGTTTCACTTTGTAACGTCATGCATGAGTGCACTAAGTCAGTTTACTTTGTAACGTCATGCATAAGTGAGCATGGTCAGTTTTACTTTGTAACGCCATGCATGAGTGAGCGTAGTCAGTTTTACTTTTTAACTTCATGCATGGGTGAACGTAGATACACCAAAGAAATTGCTGACTAGCATGACAGAGTATAGCAAGTTAAAAACCATAAAGGGGGGATTTGTTTTTCGTGCTTGGGAAGAATCAGATAAAATAAATATTTGACGAGAGAGTCGTGCTTGAGGAGACCCAATAAAATTTATATTTGACAAAAGAGAGACACCACCATAAGTATATCTCATTCTGCATGTACACTTGTGCAAGTGATCATTTCTATAGAAAATTTATACCAACCAATTTCGACACGCAGTTTTGTACATATATGTTGAGCAATACAACAGAGTGTGTCAATATGATATGTAGGGTATAAGCGACTTAGTACTTATGATGAGGATCTACATTCTGCAAGAAGCCTATAACGTGTTGGGCGGTGATATTTTGCGCTATTAACTTCCTTTGATGTATAACCTGCCAGATTTCTCGATAATTAAAAACTCCACCACTTTGAATATGATTGAAATATATTGCAGTCGATGAAATACCGACAAGTAAATGTGATGAATGAAACAACAAAATTGTGTGGTGATAAAAACAAATGATTCCAGTATCGTAGATATAGACGTGTGAATAATTTTTGCAATGTAGAGGGGCCCAATAAATGGATATAGTAATGTTGAGAGTTGCTAAAGTTTACGACCAACCCAGCAGGCAGGTTAAAACATACTTTATTCTAAAATATGCAAACAATAGCAACAATAAATTATGCAAAATAAATCAAACTCCTAACACTAAATAAATAGTAAACAGCCGACTGGCAATGATTCAAAATAATAAATAAACAAGAATGAGAGAAAAAGAAAAGACCTATAAAGGGTTTTGTTTACGCCGACAGGCCTATTCCTGCCCACAAACAGATGGTGAATTTGTTTCAAAAAAGGGAGTAATTTATGAGCGGTCAACCAAATAACAAAGCTCAATGACCGATATCTTGAAATAAACCCTGTCAAATATATACAAAATAAAACATAGAAACTTTGTCTGTAACATGCTACGTCGAGATGGTAATCAATTAATTTTAGTCTCTGCTTAAGATAGTTATTTAACCCAATGTCAGGCATTCAAACTTGCACAAGGTTTTAAAATGACAGATCAAGCCCCATAAACGGCGCTCCAGAAGTGTGTGTACAAATATGGAGGTAACTAATTTTGTTGGGCCACTTTACATCAAGGACAAAAACCTATGTTAAGGAGTATTTTTACTTGGCCAACACAGGCAGCCCGATTTCAAAATATAACTAAAATAAGGAAAATCTGAATGAAGGTATGGCTTAACCCAGTTCACATACTACGGAAATATATAACTTATAAACTTATGGCATTGTGTAAAATATGAACCAGCTTGCAATTTTATTTACAATTACCAGAATAATAATGAACGTGAAAGACTTCTAACATTTTCCCCCCATGCTTGTTTTTTGTCACAATATTCAAACATAGGTGAAGCAAGTATTTGCCTGAAGCAGAGGGCTAAGATTTTTTGCAATTTAGTAATTTCCATGTCATACGATGCATCTGTTATTGTGCCCAAATCGTACGGCAGCCTACTTTCAGTTGATTAATTTTTGCTGGCATAGTTTCGGAAGAATCACAAAGTTGCAAAATAATCGCAATAACGTTTGTAAATTAGATTGTAGTCTATTATTTATAAGTCAAGAGCAGTGGAATGAAACGTAATGAAGACTTGGATAATGCTGTCAGAAGAAAGAAACATATATAGTCCAGTACCGACAGGCTGTGGCTGCTAGGACGTGTTACCGTAAATGATTGGGAACCACTGAATTAAGTAATAGAATCAGGTGCTTCTGGCAATAATGAAAATGGGCACCACAGAAATATCTGCATTTTAGTAATTTCTATAGACGATTTTCAATAGGCTCAGTGTTTAGAATTAGACTAATTGGCAGATTCGAATCAGTCAAACAACATATACCTCGATATTGGCCGGTTGAAATAAAATACTCAAATAATAACTTGAATCTGTTTGTGAAGGATGAAAAAGCTGACTGAACGTAAGAAATTTGGTTCGCGGATTCACTTCTCAAATTATCTTACGCATCTTTTCGCAATTACGCATTTTTATCAAAAAAACTAAAATGATCAAGAGCTAAAATGAGATATCATTTTATTTCCACGAATACTGTAAAAGTGTAAAGCAAACGCAAACGATAGTTTCAGATGAACGACTTCCATTCAGCTATAACAACACTTCCTTTAAAACAATCCAGTATGTGTATTGTAATTTTTGAGAGTTAATTAGCCTAGTCGTGGGTTGTCATGCGTGACGTTATTGTTATTGAATAAGCTAGATTCTGATACACCAGGGCAGGGCAGGATCAACACACGATACAGGTGGTCGTGGTAAAAAGGGAGGGCATGACAGCAGGCCAAGAAACATAAAAATGGTGGTGGTAGAAACCTGGGTAGAGAATAGAAATCAGCGAGTGCGGACCCGCGGACGAAAATAATAAAAACGAGCAAGCAAATCGTCAGTCGATAAATAATACAATACAAGTAAAATGAAATATGGCGAACTAGACGACCACATACACCACATAACGTTTGCACCTAATATATGACTAAGTATTCGACTTCGGTACTCCCGAAGTATGTAAACCAATATGGCGGGCACCGGAAAGAAGTATGCGTATCAGGTTAGGGTTAGGCCATAATTTTATTCCAATTTTCCTTATTTTGTTTTATTTCAAGTTAGGGGACTAGCCAAGATACTCTCGTAGTATTTCTACCTGAAATTATGGCCTAACCCCAACGTGGTACATATACTACGTTCCGGTGTCCGCCATCTTGTTACGCATACTTAAGGAGCACCGGCTATCGTGTCCATCTATTTGAGTATCGTTCTTTTATTATTTCAAATATAGTCTGATGCTGAAGATGTATAGAAGGAGGTAAATTGCTGACGTGTAAGTATGTCCATGGTGCAATATACTGCAAGGAAGTATTGGCTGAAGCAATGAGGTAGCTAGTGGCACATTCTAGAGTGCATGTGCTGTAGGCAATATGCTTTGTGTATGAAAAAAGTGCAAAGCGAAATAAAGATCGCAGAAAATCGACTTTCAAAGTATACAATGCAGTAAATTTCTACTAGACTCCGTATAGCGAGCGACTCATACGTTGAGTAAGTCTGTTGGCGCTTTTCTAATTTGGTGTTGGCCTAATATAATTTGGTGACGTTTCAATGCAGACAAACCTAATCAAGGAATAATGATATGGTAAGAACGCTGGCGTATAATGAAAAATATTATCACAGGGTAAAATCAAATCTAGAAACACATTTATTTATAGAAGTTTGACATTCCTCAAACTCTCGTCTTTGTTCATGTGTCGCAATTCAAAAAATATTCTTTTCCTTTGATGTGTCTGAATAGCTGAGTCAATTAACTGGCCAAGTTTAATTTAAGTCGCCAATCCGAATCAATAAAAAAAGATAGTTCCCAGGTTATTCGTTCCTAATGCGAAGTCTTGAATAATTAGAAAGTCATAAGCATCTCGAACAGTGATTATCAAAATTTTAATATATATATATCGTAATTTCTACAGTCTGTACGGCAAAGTATATTATATTTCCAAACCGCGTAACTATATGACCAGGCCCATTGACTAGATTCAAGCATTGAATTTCCAACTTTTTCACGGAATATAATGATTCAAGGCTCTCTCAATTCTTTTCTTACACAATTTAGATGAATAGTTTAATTTTAGAAAGTTAGATAAGTCTTTGGCAATATTTAATTAAGCAACTTCACAAAAGGGTAATTTACCCTGTACAAGTTGTCTATTTTCGTATATAATTTTTGATAAAATTAAAACGCACTATAATGTTTTTGTTTCTAATAAATACGTGCATCCCGCCCTTTCTTTACCTCATATATATTTTGACATTTCAGTTTTATAATGCGAGAATTATCCTCTTTTCATTTTAAGTTGACCTGATATGACTCAACACGGTATGTAACTATGTTT